>NC_133315.1:7577777-7666483 GCF_012295235.1 Primulina huaijiensis | reverse complement strand
CCTTCTTTCAATGCTTTGTTCCACGACTTTAATCACCGAATTTGACTCACCTCAAAGNTGGTGAAAGTAAATTTGTCCTCTTTTTGATATTTTCACAATTTGATCATCTTAACCAACTTTTTAGGCAATCATATCTTCTGCAAAGTTGTAGATAATTTCTCAAGGATTCCAAAAATATTTGAATCACCTCCTTTGAATTTTCTAGCTTGAGTTATCATTATTTTACCAACACGTAGAAAACCTGAAAATAAACATATTTAGGAAGACATTTAAATATAAACACACAATACTAAAATAACATAATTTTATAATTTTAATGAAACTTAAATTTTAAAATATAAGTTTTAACATATAATAAATTATTAATTTTAAGTTTCATCACCAGGCCCTAGAACTCTTCCTTAGACCCTAAAAAATTACATGATCAGGCCCTTTCAGACACAGACCTGACACCCTAAGCCCTAAGGCCCTCGCACCAGCAGCGTACAAGTGCAACCTCTCGCTTATCCCGGCTTCCAATTGCACGAGGACCCTAAGACATGTCCCCAGCCCCTGGTCTAGCCCTTGAACTGAAACGACCTCGATTTTTTTTATACTAAATCATAAAATCTAAATTACTATCTAAATATAATAACTTACTATTTCTAACAATCATAATAGTTTAAAAATTTAAGTCTCAAGTTCATAAAATAAAATCCTAAAACATCGACTAACCAAAACTTCCTAAATTTACATTTGAAAAGATCAACTAACAATAAAAATAATGCATAAAAATATCTCTAAATAAAATCTTTAACATAAATCTTTAAAAATACATATTATCATCAAAATCATAATTTTAAATCATATAATATCATTTAACATGCGTTATGATCCTTTGGAACGCTGCCAAGCGTTTTCGTATTTTCTTAAGTGTAAAAAGATCGTTTTGCCCCTGTACGTAAAAATTCTCGAATTTATCTTTTTCTCACTTTTAATAACATGAGATTATTCTAAATAATTATTTAAGCTTAAATATAATTTTACATAATTTTTTGAAGCTTAAAACTAGGTTTTTTAATTAATTCTTTAATTAGCGTTTCGTGCGACGATAAAATCACGGATAAAACCAAAACTCAATATTTTGATCCCAAATTTTAAACATAGCATTTTTATCATTTATTCTACCCTTCCAAGTCATGAGTCACTCCCGTGGACCCATCGATTCAATTTTTGTTCTTAAATTCGAAATATTGACACCTAATCGAAACCACCGAGCCATCTCCCAATTTACGCGAGCCACGCCCGAGCCTCCTTGAGCCAAAACCTAGTCAACCAACCTAGGCACCCTCTTGACCAAGCCCAGCCCAAAGAACCAGCCCTGGCCCGCTCAAAAACCTACTGAACCTTGCCCCCAAAACCTACGCACAAGCTGTTAGTTCTCCTGAGACTCCCAGCTAGCATGGGCTCTTCCAGCCGAGCCATCACCGAGCCCAACACACCCTAACCATATCTGGACCACGTCTAGACCCTAACCAGACCAGCCCAAGCCCTGGACCCAAGTAGCGAAGCAGATAAATCAGAAGAGACAAGCTGCGCGCGTTCTTTTGCTGCCTGCGCTTCCTCATGTTTTGTTCAACCAGCAGCGAGCCCACCACTCTAGCCACGGCCCATCATCCTAGGATCCTGATGGACCACCTAGCCCAGCCCCAAACCGAGCCCCAGCCCCCTTTACACCAGCTGAACGCGAGAAGACTTGGGGAGAGTCCTAGCTTTCGTGGACTCTTCCCCAGCCTGAACCACGAGCCCTAGCCCTCCTAGGACTCTACCTATGACCTAACCATGACCCCTAGGACCCAGCCTCCACACCTGGTCGAGCCCCAAGTGCCCATGCAACACAAACAATCCATGAACCTTGAACAAGCCAACCAAAAACCCACGGCCCTTCTTGATAAATCCTACGGTTTCCAGCCTAAATTCCCTTCAATCTTTATCATGTTTTGTCCATAATTTATCATATTTTATCATGTATTGTCAGCGTGTCCGATGGAATCAAAAACGATTTTTAAATAAACGTAAAATCGTCGTGTTTTTTTAAAATATACAATCTACTATATAAATAATCCAACCATCATATTTTTCATGCATAACCAATTAAGTCAAGCATATTATGATTTTTATGATGTTAAACGGGTTTAGAAAACGTGCCTTTGCGTTTAAAACGCTCGAATATTCGATCTTCGACGAGGGTGCGACGTTGGACGACCGGACGACGAAGAACACAAGCTTTTCTTTCTCCCAAAATTGTGAAAATCTGAATTGTGTGTGCAAGGAGTTACACGGCTGATGGTGATGATTTTTTAGGTGTGGAAGACTAGGTTTAGTTATCTATAAACTTAATTACATATGAATGGGCTTTGGTTTTGGGCTTGCAAGCTTAAGGGTAATTGTGCCTACTTTAATTAATAAAATTGGACCCAATAACACTTAATTAATTAAATAATAAAAGTTTATAAAATAAGTTTCCATAAAATAATATTTTTGATATTTTAAAACTCCTTGTTTGCCCAAAACCGGCTTCTCGGGAAAAATCGAGTTTGACTCGTAAAATAATTCGAACTCCAACATTTTTAGAAAAATTAAATCATTTTTAATCATATTAGGATGCCTTGTCATCATTTAAAGAAAAATAATTATTCTTGTCTTGGTCGTCCCAGGTCTCCTTTTCCCTTCTTATTATCGAATATTCGGGTAAAATCCTTAATTTCATGAAAACATGTCACATAATCATTTAATCATGTAATTATACATTTAATTGTATCATAAATATCATGCAAGCATTTAAAAACAATTAAATAAAACAATTAAGCAATTAAAATAATTTTGCATGCATGTGGTTTACGTAGACTGATTTTTCGGACGTTACATGAACCATCCCCTTGGCCCCAAGAACCCCACGCTACAAAACAGCCCAACAAGTGCATGTTTGTTGAGTTTTTGTTCCAGAAATCAACCAACCCATCTAAGACCTGACCGAACCCATCCTTGCCCTTCCTAGGACTCTAAACCAAACCTCGAGACTGTGGCTAGGGCCCCATGCAGCCCCCTTAGCCGCAGGGACCCTAGGCTAGCCGACTTCCCACCTCTCGGCCTTCATGATATTTATGTGTAGGTGGTGCTGCCCTTGAGGCGACCCCTATGGCCACAGTCCCTTCAAAACTTACTCTTAGGCGTTTAGTTTGACTCTTAAATCTCTTGGTTTGCATCCCTCCTTCAACAATCCACAAAAACGTTAAGAATTTTTTATTGAAAACATGAGATGCACATGTAGAAAATTGAAAACAATCATCCTTTTAAACTTTACACACAAAATCACATTACATGCAATATTATGGTTTGAATGGTGCATAAATAAAGTAGAAAACATGTATTGATTGTTTATGCTTATGAAATATGAGTGACGGCGCGACGAAAGACGAACAGGACACAAATCTTTCTTTCTTCCCTTGCTTTGAGACTTACGGCCACCCTAGAGACCTAGTGTGTGTGAGTTGTGTGTACTGAAGGTGAAAGTGGCGTGTGGTATGGTGTAGGGGTGCCCAGGGTTTTCTTTTTATTTAAATTGCTAGTTGAGCTTATGTGTGGTTTAAAGCCTTAATTATTTTAAATAAATACTTGTTAATCTAGGTCCATTAAGAAATTAATCAATCCATAATTTATCCATTAGAAGTCCAAACAATATTTAAAAATATTTGGTGCTACTTGTTTCTAGTATCGTACACCCGGAACTTCTTATTTTCTTAGCAAAACTTCATTACCGATTAAGTTTGTCTTTTACTATAAATGAATTTGTCGCTTTCCTAATTTGGATTACTAAGTCCCAAGTTTCTAAAAATAGAAACCTTATCAAAATCGTCCACGGTTCTCTCGTCTTTGACGTACATCGCGTATTCGACTGCAGAAAGTTCACATTCATAACATTCAGTTAAATAATCATTAAATAATGCCAATACTTAAACATACCTCTAGACCACTCATTTTAAATAATTTTCAAATAAAATTTCATGCAAGCATGTGGTTAGTGTGTTCGGGTTTTCAGGCGTTGCTTAAATACTTCCATTCAAAATACAATATCTTAATAATTATTTGATAGGATCGATTAACGTAGCAAGAGTGTTTAGAAGGGGGGGTTGAATAAACACTCACAATTAAAGCTGATATTTTCGAGTTTTGAGTTCAGTTTGGTGCGAAACTGATTCTCGGAATCTTGCTGGTCAATGACAATCAGTTAAACTGAAGTAGTTGCGGAAATTAACTGACTGAAAGATAGAATACAAAACTGAAATAAAATACACAAGGATTGTTTCTGGATGTACGGAGATTTCAATTACTCCTACGTCACCCCTTCTATCGCAATGATAGGATTTCCACTAAAAGACTTTGATCGAATATAAGATTTGTACTGACCCACTTCAGTTTGGACTTCTCACTGCCAAAAGCTGAAACTCTTAGTATTACAAAATGTTTTCAGTGCGTAACTGATCTTAGCACTATCGAATTTAACGCTTATTACAAAGTGCTAGTGAGCTCAAATTGTAGCCTTGACTGCTACGAATAAATCATGTAAGGGTGAGCTAAGATTTTGACAGAGTAACAACAAGCTTTGAATAGAGTGATCTGTATTTTTTTCATCTGTTCTTCTATCATATTTATAAGCTTCCCTTCCAACGGTAACTTGAGATATGTTTGAATCTTTGTATCCGTTGATTGCCACTTCATCATTCCTTGGGCATTGTTTGCTTCATTTATTGTAATGCGGCGTCTTAATTGCTTTAGCCGAAATGCGTTGTTCTAGGCTGTATTGATTGAACAACGGCGTTTCATATTCGGTTGCAATCTGCTATGTCTCTTTGTCGGTTGAATGTTCTTTCCCGAGACATGTTTAGTTGAAGGAAGCATACGGCTGAATATATCAACTGATCGGTTTCCAACTGATCAGTTTTCTTTATTAGATCTGCTGACTTCAGTTGTTAAGTCCAGTTGCTGAATATAATTGCTCGTATCAGTTGGTTGATCAGTTTGTCAAACTCAAGAATTTAGAGTTTGGTTCATATTTTGTCAAACGCCAGAATTTCGTTTCCAACAATTTCTCCCTTTATGGTGTTTGATAAAACTAAGTAAATAATAACTGATCATCTGAACACATTGTAGATAAAATAAGAGGTTGATCTTGATCATCTGAAAGCTGAATAATAATCCACACGAATACGAGATAGACTTGTAGAGATTTTTCTTCAACGAGAAGATTTCTTATGTTGTTCTAGAAGCTCTTTGATTTCTTCCCCTTTTTTGTCAAACAACTCCATCTTCAAGGATAATTTTCGAACATCCATTGATAGAAAGTTGACAGAGTTGGATACGTTTTCAACCGCAGAGGTTAAAGCGATTTGAAGTACATCTATCTTTCTTGATACGAGTGTCTCCACAGCATCAACTCTTTTGCTAATAGAGTCTTGAGCACTGAGAGACTCTTAACCAAACCTCTGTTATTCTGAATATCATCCACTGTTCGAGAGAGAGATGTTAAAGCATCTTGAATTGTCGTCAGTTTCTGATAGTTAAATTTTTCAGAATGTTTCAGTTTCAGAGAAAGCTCTAATTGAGTATGCTGAATCTTGTATACATGATTGATCATTTCATTCATATTCTGCTGAATTTCCTTAATTTCTTCAAGAACTTTATCAAGATCTGTAGAAAAATGAGGTGGAGACTGACAAGACGTTCCTGGTTGCGTTGATACTTGACCAAAGACCACCATAGTCTTATCAGATATCATCGTTTCAAAAACAGTCTGTGCTGGAACATCTGTTTCAATTACTGCCACTTGGACTGTAGGAGGTGAAGATTGATGATGATCAGCAAAGATACTTTCCTGCTGAATAGGAGACACTGCAGGATCTTCAGTTGATTGATCATGAGCTGATGCATCTTCTTGAAAATCAGCTGAGACTTGAGCTGGCTCATCAGTTGGAAGTTTTTCAGCAGTAATCAACACAGCCTCCATATTTTCAGCAATCTGTCGATTTGGTGATGGGCTAGCCACCACTGTTTGATCCTCTATTTCAGAAATAACAGACTGAACTGGTACTTCTGTTGAGATAGGAACCTCTTGAGCGATTTGATCAGTTGAGTGATCAACTTCTTCAGAAATGGGTTCACTCATAAGAGATTCTTTCACCACTGCTTGAATAATTTCATCAATGTTGGCAAAAGTCAACTCGGCTTCAGAGTACATCTGATGTTCCACAGTAGATGATTGTGGCACATCCTGAACAGGTTTTTCAGCAACCGGTTGTGGAGATGACTCTTTCTGCTGGGAGGAGAATGTATCTTCTTTTGTTTTTGAACTGGAGGATTTTTCAGGGATAACCAAATCCTGATCCTGTTCCCAAAATCTGATTTCCATTTGTAGGCCACTAAGATCAGTTGGGTGAACACAACTCTATCATAATATGCAGTTGGAACTATGTGATTGTAGTTGGATTTCACCTTTTCAACCATTCTAGTCAGCTTTTTGGCTCGAATTTGATCAAATAAATATTTTTGCCTCTCCAATGCCTGGGCAATAGTAGCAGCTTTGGCTATTTTCAACACAATCGCTTCAAGTTTAATAAACTTTTCAATTGGGATTTGCGCTTCAGCTTTGGCAAAAATCTCAGTCCTAAACTTCTTCCAACTATCAAAAGATTTCAGTTTCGATGTGGAAAATGCATTGACCTGTTCCCAAACCAGGTCAATGTGAGTTTGGATGGCATTAGATGGCCTTGGCTCTTCAACTAGCTTGCCTTTTCCTTTTTCAGCAGTGAGAATGTGAGGAATATCAAAACCAGAGTGAGTGGTGTCCACTGGTTCCCTCAATATAACGCCTTTAGATCTGGCCGGAGGCAAAATGGTAGGGCGATTTACATGAGTCAAGGGTGCTCTTACTTTAGCGGGTGCCTTTTCTTCAGTAAGTGAATCATTAGGTGGAACAACCAGCAAAGGTATAGCCTGAATAGGCTATTGGGCAGCTGATTGAGTCAAACTCTCAGTTGGAATGAATTTCACCGCTGTTATTGGTTTAGTTCTTTGCGTCCTTGGTCTCTTGACAAGCTTAGGAGAAGGAGTTTTCTCCTAATCTAATTCACTGATAATCAGTTTTCGTTTTGCAGTATTCAGTCGGGCCAAAGTTTTGGCCTTCTTGACTGGTGTTGGAGCAGGTGGTTACGTCCCAACCTCCTGTTTGGTTTTCAAAAACTGTTTGGGAGAAATGTCCAGTTTGGTCTTTGGCGGCAAGATGTTCTTGGCAGTGAAGACCTTGAACTTTGATGATTTTCCAGCATTGTCAGCTACCAATCCCTTTAGTTTCAGAAGATAACTGATTGGAATGGCAAAGCCTCTTGATTGTTTGGTAGATTGAAGCATATTCCTTAGAATATTGAAAATAATGTGCCTCCAGTTAGCTTTCTTCACTCCCATGATGATGGTCATTGCTTGGAATTTCTCAAGAGTAAGGGCAGCATAAGAGTCGGCCTTAGCCAATATGCCCTTCGCCACAATGTCGGCTAATAACTGAACCTCATGCTTTAGTTCCTTCTTAGGATCGGAAACTTTAATTTTCCGCCCATCAGCAGACAGCAAAGATTTCATTTCTTCAATGTCAGATGTTTTGACTTCAGAGAAGCTGACGTACCCATCAGTTGGCAAAGAGAAAATTTCTCCGAAGGTCTCTTCAGATAGGATCAACAGCTGATCATTGACAGTTACAGAGATACTTCCATCAGTAGTGACAAACCCCTTCAGATAGTGTGGGGCCCCGGGTCCGATATCAAATACTAATAATTATAAATGTAACAAACCAAACGATTTAGTAGAATACATAGCTTGTAGTTCACAAATCCACATAAACATCGTCAAAATAATTTAAATGTCTCAAATGTTTGAAATATAATTTTCAACATGCCAAAATAAAGTAGTGAACCAAAGTAATCCAAACATCCTTAAATGCTCCTAAGACCCGAGAATCCCACTCTAACTCGTATCTCCTCGCCTTGAGCTGGACTCTGGCATCCCAAGCCTCGCCTCACCTACCGTCAAGCACATGAAAACAAGAGGTACCGGACATGCCGGTGAGTATAAACCCAGTATGATACAATCAATAACATATGAGAATTAAAGTGACAAATATTTCATATTAAATTCATAAAGATGCAATATAATGCAATGCATGATCAGAAGCTGTGGGCTATCAATAAATCTCAAGATCAAGTGAATCATCTGGTCATAGGGTACCCAAGGAAAGAGAATCCCCCAGCAACATCCACCGACTCATCCGCTCGAGGTGGGGTGCTGTGTTCTACAATCCCAGGACTATGGTGCGCATATAGAGAGTGTTCAGGCCATAGCAGCGACCTCCGCATACACTATGCCAACTCAACTATAGCCTCATACGTCCAACAAATCAATAAATCAAGGCGACCTCCGTCATATCAAATCTGAATCAACAAGTGGCTCAATATGCAATGTAATGATGCAAATCAATATCATCATTTCGATATTATAATAAACTCATCTCAAGGCCACAATCATCATCAAATCACAAGTAATTCATCGAGCCATAGAATTTTCAATTTAAAATAAAAACGATACTTTTACCTCGTATGTTAACGACCGTAACATACCTTTCAAATATTACCAAAAGAAGATCGAAATGTGTAGGTGAGAAGTCTTGAACCTTCGAAGTCGACTATAACTCAAGAACTCGGATCATTTATCAAAACAGAGCAATTTCTGTACAAAATTCATAATTAATTCAATAATGCTTCGAATCAAGATCCGAAATTTTGATATTCAAGAAAACTCAAATCCCAACAATTGTGTAAAGAAGGAATCCATATCATTTCTTAACCGTAATATGACATAAAAACATTCATTGAATCATTTTGTCAAACACGTGACATGCGTGCTAAAGAGTTAGCTCCTCTACAATTCCATTTCTTTCCAAAATATCAATACATACAATAATAATACCATCAATCATTATATTAACAACTTTACCTCAACACTCAAACCAAACAACACATTGTTTTCCCTTCAATCACTAACTCAAGGAAATAAGCTTTCTTACCTTGCTTCTAAACTCTTGAGGAGAAGAACTTCTGATCTCCAAGCAAAGATTAAGGCTTCAATAAAAGATTAATGTCTTGGAAGAAATTGGATTGAAGGAGAAATGAGGAACCCTAGCTCTAAACCGACGGAGAGAAATGAGTATGAGAAGAAATGATACAAAAATCATTCCCCAATCTATTATATACCATCCAAACCTCAAAACACATTTTTTGTACAAGTGCTGGACGCATGACGCGTGTTTTGGCGCAGGGGCATGCACCATACTGCCCAACACCCAAAATTCCAGCAACCCGCAAGCTAGGGCACCGGATCCTGCTCGATGGCACGCAGTATTCTGCCCAAAACGTATTTTTAACTTCAGAATTTACGAATGTGGTAAACTAGAAAGTTGTAGCCCTATTCCTGGCTTGCATCTCCAATTCGCCTCATGTCATACGGAGGTATGAGTAAAAAGTTATGCTTAATCTCCCAACATGTGTCATTGTAGGAACGACGATACGCACGACACACTTCGGGGAGCTTTTGGCTCTTCTTCCCTAGTGATTTGACCAAAACTCAAAATAAGAAAGTTATAGCCTTATGTCTTATCTTTCTAATAAAAGTAACCTCACATCAATTGGATCAATATACAAAACATTATGCTGAAAAAACAACTACTGCCACATTTTTCATATCGTTTCTGCACTTCCATTACCTATTTAGCTCAAAGTCAACCTTTGATTCTACCCATCCATTATCTATTTCATTCTATAACATTCATTACCATTAATACCATAAAGTAAAGCCATAAACCATCAAAACTACTGCCACAATTTTATTTTTTTTCAAAATTCGGGCATTACAGATAGAATTCATTTACTTCCTTGGGGTATGTCTCCTGCGAAAAATGTCCCAAAAACATCCTGAGACCAGCAGATTCAATCTTCAGATAGACGTTCTTAACATCAGCTTCTTGAACTGATAAAACTAAGTCAAAATCAATGGCCATAGCGTTCAACACGTGAGCTGGGATTTGATTCGCCATTTCGAAAGATACAATGATCTGAAATTCATAAAAGATAAGCTTTGGAATTAGTATGCTCTTAGGAACTGACTGTAAGCGTAAGAAAGAAAACTGAATTGAAGCGGGCATAGTACATTTGTTCGTGACTCTTCAAATTCGGGACACGTGTCAGTCCAAAAAAAATTGAATAAAAATATGTGTACGTATGTTGTAAGCGTGTGTGCAAAAATGAGCGGTTTAAAATAGGCCACGTTATGAAACTGCTGTCACGTCAGTTGATTTGGAATATAATAAATTTGTTAACTTATGTGAGAAGATGTGTAAAATATCCAGCTGAACAATCAGTTGGGAAACTGATTCATTTCAGTTGAGAATTTACAAACAATTGTCCTCTCAGTTAACATTTTCAAAATCTGATATTCCCCCTTAATCGGTGCATAGAATAATTAAAGTGACGATATAAAATAAATTTAAGGGTTAGAAAGATTATCGTTTGCTGAAACGTTGACGTCTCTTCAGCTTCCATGAATTTCGGCTATAAATAGAAGTAACACGGTTAGTTTCAGTCATATTGGTGAAAATATTCAAGACAAAAAGAATGGCAGATACGAGTAACTAGAGTGCTTTGCCGTTTGCTCTGGAGACCAGGAAGGCTGTTATAGAAGATGAATTCTTCTATTAAGAGTCTTCACTACTGGGAAAAGTTACAGAAGCTTGAGTTTTTGTATAATACTGGGGAGGCTGCCACTCCTGAACTGGTGGCAGAGATGAAAAAATTTCGGGAGCACTTGAACATAGCTGTGTGGGTAGACGTCTTTAATGATGATCATATCTATCAGCTAATGCTTCGAAAGGAACTGAAAATTCTTAAGCGCATAGCTGTTTCTCAGAGCTTTGTCAAGACATCTACCGCACCTTTATCCGCTTGGTTGAAAATGTAGATAATTGTTGTAGAGGAAAAATATGATGATGTAATCCGTGCAAACGTTTATGGTTGAATTAATGAAGTATTTATATGAGCTTAACTTTGTTTTTCTCTTTCTTATATCAGTTGACTATGAACTGAAATCAGTTAAGCATTAAGTGATAAATGACAAACTGATATCAGTTGACAATGAACAACTGATAAATAAGAAGCCTGAGTAAATGAGAAAAACGCTTCGGTCGACTCGAGACTCTTGAGCTTCTTCAACATTTAATGTCATCTGTCTATAAGAAAGACGATAGAGGTAAAATGTGAGATAATAACAGTTCAATATGTCGGATTCAAGTAATTATGATGCATGCAGCAGTACGCAGATTCAAGTTACTGAACAATTAAGTAATTATTTAGAAGAGTTGAAGAAAACGATGGAGGAATATGTCTTGACGAAAGTGATGTCAACATGGTTCAAAATTCATGATTTGCAGATGATAAGTAGTAGTGGTGCTGCTCCTTCTCGTGCTCAAGCAGCAACAGCAAGAAAATACATTGATCGTTTTGAAGTCAGGCATGTACGTTACAGACCTGGTTGATGACGATGTTCTGTTACATGCAATGCTATGGAAGGAATGGCATGTAATTGAGAAGATTTCTACAACTGAATCATTTTCTAGAATCCGAATTTATGAGTTGAATAATTTGATTACAGAATGGGAAGATTCAGTTGGTTCTAAGTTATCTTCTGTAATATGGAATCACTTTTATTCTTAATAAATTATCATTTCCAATTTGTTGTTGTGTTCTGATTTTTTGCAAATAATTTTATTAGTAAAACAACATCAATAATAATTTTAAGACAAGTCAATTAAACCAAGAATATTGCGAAAGTAAGAAAACTTAGTCTCGGGTAATGGTTTGGTGAAGATGTCAGCTGCTTGTTGCTCAGTTGAAATATACTCCAGTCTGATGTCCTTCTTCAAAGCATGATCTCTAATGAAGTGGTGCCTTACATCTATATGCTTGGTCCTGTATATTTAGTCTGACAGATGAATATACCAGTCTCCAGTTGCTTCACTTGCAGTCCAAGAAAGAATGTCAGTTCACCCATCATGCTCATTTCAAACTTATCCTGCATTATCTTAGCAAACTTTTCGCATAATTTGGAGTTAGTTGACCCAAATATGATATCATCAACATAAATTTGAACTAATAAAATGTGATCATTCTTAGCAAATTTGAACAAGGTCTTATCAACTGATCCAACAGAAAAATCATGATCAGTTAGAAATTTTGAAGAGTTTCGTACCAAGCTCTGAGAGCTTGTTTAAGGCCATATAAGGCTTTGTTCAAATGATATACATGATCAGGAAAGTTGTGATTTACAAAATCTGGGGTTGTTCAACATATACTTCCTCTTGTAGTTGACCGTTCAGGAATGCACTCTTTATATCCATCTGATATACCTTGAATTTCTTGTGTGATGCATAAGCAAGAAAAATTCTGATTGCTTCCGGTCTTGCAATTGGAGCATACGTCTCATCATAGTCAATTCCGTCTTCTTGCCTATATCCTTGTGCCACTAATCTTGCTTTGTTGCGTACAACTGAACCATCCTCGTTCAGTTTATTTCTGTATACCCATTTTGTACCTATAATAGTTTTTGAAATTGGTCTTGGAACTAAGTTCTAGACATTGTTATAAGTGAACTGATTTAGGTCTTCTTGCATTGCATTTACCTAATTAGGATCAGCAAGAGCTTCATCAGTTTTCTTCGGTTCTAGTTGTGAAACAAAAGCTGAATAGATAAATAAATTTAGCATTTGATTGCGAGTTCTTACTGTATCAGATGGATTTCCTATTACCAGTTCAGGTGGATGTGATTTTCTCCATCTGTACTCATTAATTTTTGTATCAGCAATTTCTTCAGTTGGTGACTGAACACAGTTTTCAGTCTCAATTGGTGCTTCGTCAACTGGTATTTGAATGTTATCATTATGCTCTATCAACCGATCATCAGCAACGACTTCCTGCACTTCTGATTGGTCCAGTACTTCTGGTTCAGGTGTTTGAAGTATGTTTTGATAGCCATGACTTTCATTTTTGTCATCATCTTCCAAACTGATATCTGTAAGTCGATCAACTAGCTCAACTTGATCAGTTGTCTTATTTGTTAGTTCAGTTTCATCGAAATCAACATGAGCAGATTCTTCAACATTTAGGGTTTCCTTGTTGAAGACTCTATAGGCTATACTAACTGATGAGTATCCAAGAAATATTCCTTCTGCAGATTTAGCATCAAACGCTTTAAAATAAATTTTACCATTATCAAGAATAAAACATATGCAGCCGAATATTTTGAAATAAATAATTATACTTTTTCTTCCATGCCAGATCTCATGTGGTGTTTTCATATGATTCTTATTAATAATTGATATGTTCTGAGTATAACACACAGTGTTTACTACCTCTGCCCAAAATCTTTGAGAAATACCAGAATCAGCAAGCATTGTTCTGGCAGCTTCTTTAAGAGTCCGATTTCTTCTCTCAGCTACACCATTTTGCTGAGGAGTTCTTGCTGCTGAGAGCTCATGCTTAATTCCAGCATTTTCTAGGAAATTTGAAAGAGTTTGATTGATGAATTTAGTTTCTCGATCAGATCTGATTCGATCAATTCCAACTGATTTTTCATTTAAAATTTTTTTGAAGAGCTTTATTAGTTGCGAAGCAGTATGATCTTTAGATTTGAGAAAAATAACCCAACTAAATCTTGAAAAATCATCTACGACTACCAAGGTGTATTTCATTCCTCCTAAGCTCATGACTGGTATAGGACAAAAGAGATCCATGTGCAACAGTTCTAAGCATCAGGATGAAGATTTACATCTTTTGTTTTTAAAAGAGGATCGTACTTGTTTACCATACTGACATGCTTTGCAAAGTTTTTCTTTTGAAAGTCTATTTTGTGTAAACTAGTTACAAGTTCATGTTTACTCAGATAGGCAATGGATTTAAAGTTTAAATGATTTAGTCTCTTATGCCGCAACCAGTTTTTAGATGATTTGGAAGCAATAAAACAAACTGGTGCATAAGTTTGATCATTCCAACTGACTTTATATGTGTTTCCACAACGTTTTCCAGTTAGTATGATTTCATGAGTTGAAGTTTTGACTAAACATGAGTTTTTGTCAAATTGTACTGAGAATCCACTGTCACATAACTGACTAATGTTAATCAAGTTATACTTTAGGTTTTCTACTAATAGAATATCTTTAAAAGTAAAGTTACCATGGATAAGCTTACCCTTACTTATAGTTCTACCTTTGGAATTGTCCCCGAAACTGATGTTTGGACCAGTGTATTTGATCAGTTGGGATAACGCACTTGCATCTCCTGTCATATTTCGCGAGCATCCACTGTCCAAATACCATATTGAGTTCTTGTTTGTACCTGTTACCAGCAATCATACATATAATATAACTTGGTACCCATATCTATTTGGGTCCTGAACTGATTAGTCCCTTAGGAATCCACACTTGGATTAGTCTAACAGACTTTCCAGTAGTTTTATTCCAAATGGTTTTTCTCGGCTTTTGTGTGCTTGGTGTGTAGTGTATAGATGATATAATATTTGTTTTAGCTTTATTCAACTGATTGTTCAGTCTATATCTTTTCTGAACTGGTTTGCAGTTATAGTAATTGAAATAACTATTCGAATAGTTCTTGTGAGACCTCTTTGATGACTGACTTTGTGAATCAGTTGAGAATTTTTGACTATAACCAATCTCATATCTTCTAGCCTTGTTCATATTCTCAGTAGGTTGCTCAATCAGTTTACTGGGCTCAATTTGTTCTTGTATCACTGCTGTTTTGACAAAATGAATGTATTTCCCTTTGTCTCTTTTTGGCTTTGGTTGAGTATCATTTGGATATATTTCTCCTTGAGTGTTGAACCCTAAACCAGTTTTATCAGAAACTGATTTTTGTGGATTCTGCATCTCATTCAGTGCAGTAGATGACTTGTTCAAAGACTGAATGAGCTCAGTCTGTTTTCAGTTTTCAAGAATCAACTTCTAGATTAATGACTGATTTTTGTTTCTATCTGTTTTTAACTCAGCAATTTCCCTTTTTAGACTCAGCCCATCAACTGATTCATCAGTTTTGGTTTTATTGTATGTGGGATCAGTTTGCTTTGCTTTGATTTTTTCAAATGATGATGCAAGCTTTTGATACTCATTTACCATGTCATGTAGTGTTAGAATGAGTTCTTCTCGTGTGAAATCAGTTGAGCTGAAATCAAATACCTGTTGGCTAGATGATTCTTCTTCTGCATCATTAGCCATTAAGCACTTGACTTCGTCATCATCCTTAGAGCTGCATGAGCTTTCTAGTTCTGACTCCTCACTGTCAGTTTCTGCCCATTTAGATTTGTTTTCTTCAGCTAAGAGTACCTCATTTTTCTTTCTGAAGGACTTCTTATCTTCCTTGGGTCTTCTTTTGTTCTCATATGATTTCTTTCTTCTATCAGTTGAGCCTTGACTGTCCTTCTTGGGTTTAGGACAATCAGCCATAAAGTGACCTGATTTGCCACAGTTGTAGCAGGCATTTGATTCATCTTTAGAACTGTTCCTTTGGTATGGCTTCTGGAAGTTTCCTTGATTCTTTCTCATGAACCTTCCAAATTTTTTGATGAACAATGACATAGCATCACTGCTCAACTGATCAGCAGATTTCTCGACTGAACTGATTGGTTCTGTTCTGACAGCAGCTAGAGCAGTTGTGGCTGCAGGGGTAGATGGTTCTCCTTCTCTGGTCTGCAGCTCAAATTCATAAGCCTTTAAATCAGCAAACAGATCATGAAGTTCAATCTGGTTCAGATCTTTGGACTCCCTCATTGCCATGGTCTTGACATCCCATTCCTTGGGAAGACCTCTCATTACCTTCAGTGCAATCTCTTTGTTGGTATACACTTTTCCAAGTGCATTTAACTCATTGATGATACTGTTTACTCTTTCATCATACTCGTACATTGATTCTCCTGCTTTCATTTTGATGTTATCAAACTTTTGAACAGCAACAGAAAGTTTATTTTCTTTGGTTTGATCATTTCCTTCACACAGCTGGATCAGCTTTTCCCAAATTTCTTTGGCTGACTTACACATCTTTTTTTTGCTGAAGGTTACTTTGTCCAGCGTTTTGTACAGAATGTCTTTAGCCACATTATCAAGATTTGCTTTTCTTTTATCTTCAGTTGTCCATTCATCTCTGGGCTTTTCTATTCTTTGTGGTGCCCCTTCTGTTATGGCAACTGCTGTATTTGTTTTTAGAATCTTCATGGGTCCATCAGGTATGACATACCACATGTCATCATCTTGTGCATCTAAATGAGCCTGCATTCTGATTTTCCAATCATCAAATTCTTCTCTGGAGAACATAGGAATTTTGTTGAATGAAGTCATGCTAGCAAGTTTATAGATCAAAAGTATTCAAGAACAAGATTAAACTGCTCTGATACCACTTGATAGGATCGATTAACGTAGCAAGAGTGTTTAGAAGGGAGGGTTGAATAAACACTCACAATTAAAACTGATCTTTTCGAGTTTTGAGTTCAGTTTGGTGAGAAAATGATTCTCGGAATCTTGCTGGTCAATGACAATCAGTTAAACTAAAGTAGTTGCGGAAATTAACTGACTGAAAGATAGAATACAAAACTGAAATAAAATACACAAGGATTGTTTCTGGATGTTCGGAGATTTCAATTACTCCTACGTCACCCCTTCTATCTCAAGGATAGGATTTCCACGAAAAGACTTTGATCGAATACAAGATTTGTACTGACCCACTTCAGTTTGGACTTATCACTGCCAAAAGCTGAAACTCTTAGTATTACAAAATGTTCTCAGTGCGTAACTGATCTTAGCACTATCGAATTTAACGATTATTACAAAGTGCTAGTGAGCTCAAATTGTAGCCTTGACTGCTACAAATAAATCACGTAAGGGTGAGCTAAAATTTTGACAGAGTAACAGCAAGCTTTGAATAGAGTGATCTGTATTTTTTTCAGCTGTTCTTCTGTCATATTTATAAGCTTCCCTTCCAACGGTAACTTGAGATATGTTTGAATCTTTGTATCCGTTGATTACCACTTCATCATTCCTTGGGCATTGTTTGCTTCATTTATTGTAATGCGGCGTCTTAATTGCTTTAGCCGAAATGCGTTGTTCTAGGCTGTATTGATTGAACAACGGCGTTTAATATTCAGTTGCAATCTGCTATGTCTCTTTGTCGGTTGAATGTTCTTTCCCGAGACATGTTTAGTTGAAGGAGGCATACGGCTGAATATATCAACTGATCGGTTTCCAACTGATCAATTTTTTTTATTAGATCTGCTGATTTCAGTTGTTAAGTCCAGTTGCTGAATATAATTGCGTGTATCAGTTGGTTGATCAATTTGTAGAACTCCAGAATTTGGAGTTTGGTTCATATTTTGTCAAACGTCAGAATTTCGTTTCCAACAACAACTGATCAGTTTTCTTTATTAGATCTGCTGATTTCAGTTGTTAAGTCCAATTGTTGAATGTAATTGCGCGTATCATTTGGTTGATCAGTTTGTCAAACTCCAGAATTTAGAGTTTGGTTCATATTTTGTCAAACGCCGGAATTTCGTTTCCAACATTATTTTATGTCATAATTAAATAAATTTTTGTAATATTTAATTATGGGTAGAATTTAAAATTTTAAGGACTCTTAATTTGGCAAATTTTAAAAAGTTAGACGGATTAATTAGTAATTTAAAATTGTGATTTATTCGATCTAAAACCCTAGTTAATATTTTATGTAAATACAAGAGGAGTCCTACCCTAACACTATAAGAAACTCACAACACACACACACACAACAAACACAAAACACCAAGAACACACACTTGTTCAGCCGTGATTTTCAAGGCCTAGGGCTTGGATTTTTTTTCAATTTCCTCCTAGCAGCAAACTTGGGTAATCATCACACAACTTTCCTCGATTTATTTAGCCACTTTTGAAGCCGTAAAACGTAGCAAACCATTTCCATTTTTTCTCGCGTTTGTTTTCGATATTTCATGTGTTTTTAACATAAAAGCATGTCTGAACCTTTCTTCTATGCATCGATCTTGTTATATACTGTATTTTGACACAAATAATGCATGAAAACACATTAATTTGATTATACGAATGCTAAAACATTTGTTGGAATCAGAATTTTGAAGTTTCACAAATTAAGTGGTTAAAGATTGCCCGAACTGATGGACTCAACTGACGCAACATAACTGAACATACGTAACTGAAGTTGCCCGAATTGATTATTAATGCGCTCAAAATCGAAGGCAACTGAACTGATAAAAAACTAACTGAAAATGTGTAGTAAACTGGACGATCAGTTAAGACTGATCAGTTACACAGTCAGTTCATCGAAAAGCTGCGTAGCAAACTGAACTATCAGTTACAGAGTCAGTTCATCAATCGGCTATGAAAGTCAACTGATAAATCAGATTGACACGTCATCGGTTAAGGAACGTATCTATCAAGCGACAATTTGTACAAAGTAGACTGCAACTTATAGTGGAACGCCGCACATCAGCATGACACAGTGTACGATTGTCATAAGAATGATGACGTGTCTACTAAGGACAAATCAACGGATATAATTATTTGAACGCATTCAATATTTCTGTTGGGAAGCAAAGCCTATAAATAACCGAGAAGATCAGCAGAGTAAAAAACTTTTACGCGCACATTCATTCTGGAGAAAAAGATTTCAAACTACTCTCAGTTACAAAAAGCTCACGCTTATCAGATTTATTCATAGCATTAAGGCTATACTTTTGATAGGATCGGTTGGGGAGGTAATGAAGTATTTAGAAGGGGGGTTGAATAAACGCTTGAAAACTTTTCTCCTTTTTTGACTGTTGAGTCAGTTTAGTGATAAACGGATCTCGGGAATCTTGTTTTGTCGATGTCAATCAATTAATTGGTGAAAAGTGCAGAAATAAACTGAATGACATATAGAATATAACTGAAATAAATAGACACAAGATTTATGGATGTTCGGAAATTTCAAACACTCCTACGTCACCCCTTCTATCTGAAAGATAGGATATTCACTAAAATACTTTGATCAAATACAAATCTTGTACTTCAGTTTTGGACTTAACAATGCCAAACTGAAACTCTTAGTATCTTTACAAATTTATCAATAACTAACTGATATTCATTTCTTAGCACAACTGATCTCACAAGATCAAATATAACAAATAGGTGTGCTAATACTTCTGCTCGAAAGATAGACTAAAAGCTATGAATTTTTCAGATAAGTGTGAGCTTTTGTAAATGTTCTTTGAAAGCTTGAATTCGAATTGACTTAGAATGAATATGCGCAAAAGTTCTTTTCTTGGCTGAACTGCTCGACTATTTATAGTCTTTAATTTCTGTTGTGACTTTGATTGTTGCACTCCCAATAGCAGGTTGTCCGCAAGTAGTATAATTCGGTGAGTCCGATATCGTATCCATAGAGAAGCTACGGTAATTACAAGTCCACTACAATGTCTTTTTGTTTTTGTTTTTGTTTTTGTTTTTCTTTTAATTGTTTGAATCTTTAATTGGTAATTTTTAATTGTTCAAATTTTAATTTAAGTAGTTGAGATTAGAGGATCCACTCTTGATATTTTAATAAAGTTAACATTAATGAACATTATTGAAATCCACTTAATAAAATGGTTCCAATATATTAAATAATCATATTTATATTATGTTATATACTATTTTCTTATAAGTATAAAATA
Source organism: Primulina huaijiensis (assembly GCF_012295235.1). Lineage (NCBI taxonomy): Eukaryota > Viridiplantae > Streptophyta > Magnoliopsida > Lamiales > Gesneriaceae > Primulina > Primulina huaijiensis. The sequence continues at coordinate 7,646,599 of NC_133315.1, read as the reverse complement.
TATACCAAAACTTATAAATGTTGTCAAGTATTTATTGTGCTATATATATTTGTAAACACTAAATCAAGGTTCCCACTTTAAATGGTTGGTAAAAACAAACTAACATTTAAATGATACCAAGAAATTAATAATATGATATATTGATATATAATAAATCAAGGCATCCACTTTAAATGGTTGGTAAAACCAAACAAACATATAAATGGTACCAAGAATTTAGTGTAACATATAGCAACAATAAATCAAAACTCCCACTTATAAGTAGGATATAAAAATGCTTAAAGAAATAAATATAACATAAACAATAAATAATGATTAAATAATATAAAACATAGATTATTACCTTTTAATAACCTTATTATCATACCAAGAGCTTCACCTTTTCATCTCAACCTTGGGAAGTTAGCTACTTATTATTCAAAGTATAAAACTTTGAATATGAAATTAACATGCTAATTATTTTTAAATGATGAAATAAAAGAAAAATAAAGAGAGAAATATTATGAACTCAAAGATTTGTTCATAGAATGAGGGATATCTCAATTCATTACAATGCACCCCTATTTATAGCCAAATTTGGGAAGACAACCACAAATAAAATATTATTGTTTTACACAAAAGTCTTCATTGGTGTTCCAAGAAATTATATCATATTTCACATCACTTTTGAAAATCTTCTCGTCCGAATTTTCTTCTCCACATAAAATAAAACATGTGGATGATTGAGTTGTTTGAATTGTGGTATTTTATTTTAACCATTTGATCAAGTAGTTTGAGAGATATGGTCAAAATACTAGAGCATGGTAAAACTGCCACTCTTTCGAACTTTATTTGTTGCTTAATTTGATCCCAATTGCGAGATTATTTTTATCTCATGCTTGTCACCAATATTGTAGATATTATCATCAACTTTCTACTGGTCCAAGAATCATCTTAATCCCATTTGTAACGCCAAGTTTATTCTTGTTTTATCGAACCTATAAAAATAGTAAAAACTTATAATTACACAACTTCTTATTTTTTATACAATTTATTATAAAACATATAATATTTAAACATTTAATAAAACAAAAACTATAAATTTATATTATAAAACATTTATTTAATGTATAATTTTTATGTTTATCAATTTCAACGGTAACATTTAATACGATTTGAAACTTTATATCCATTGATTGCCATATCGACATTCTTCTGACAATAGTACATTGTTGCATTGCTGAAATGCAGCGTTCCCACTAAATTTGCAGTCTTGCTTGTGTACCATCTGTCGATTGATAGTTACATCTTAAACTTATGACGTATTCAGCTACTTTATCAGTTGACAAATCTGAAAGGATAAACTGATTGTAGTCTAACTGATCAGTTCCCAATTGATCATTCAGTCGTCTACTACTTTAGTTAGCTAGGTTCAGTTGCCGTTGATTTTCTGCGTATTAATCTTCAGTTAGGCAACCGATAGTTTACGTATTTTTAGATCAATTTCTTTCAGTTATCTTGATCAGTTGTTCGATAGATTAAGCTCAATTTGTCAAACCACAGAAATTCAGTTTCCAACAATTTCTCCTTTTTATGTGTTTGACAAAACTTAGAAAATACGAACTGATCAACTGAACTATTTGTGTAGATAAAATAATCTTTATTGTCAACTCTTTCAATGTACAAATTCCTACAAAAAATGAAAGAAATCTCCTAAACTGACAAAATTACAAAATCTGCCAAATTCTTCAACTCAATAAGAATAGGGACTGTCTTCTAACTGATCTTCTATTTTTTTGCTCTTTTAGCTGGTTCTTTATCAATTTGTTGACTGGATCTCTTCTTTGATTGCTTCTTCTGATCTCCTTTGTCATCTTCTCCTTCCCCCTTTTTGTCAAACTTATCAACCCAGCTGGATGAGACACGAACTTCCGAAGTGACATTGGATAATGTATGCATTATATGTTCCTGCAGCAAATCCATTCTCTTCGTGAACACATTCTGGAAAAAATCCATTCGATTTGTGAACACTTCTTGAGCTTGGTAATGAGCTTGAATCATCATTCGGTCCTTTTTTAATTGATCTAACTGGATAAATAGTGAAGTCACATCCTTTGTGACTTGTTGTAAACTCTTCATAGTATTCTCTTTGATGGAGTCAATCTTCAATGTGTGCAACAACTGGGTTGACTTGATGTCAGAAATGGATGAGCTCAGATTGAGAAGATCGGACTGAATGTCTTCTATCATTGATTAAGTTGCTATTGATATTTTAGGAGACATGTCTCCAGAGGATTCTGGTTCCTGCTCTTAGTCTTCTTGATTGAAGATTATCAATGCTAGGTCTGTAGATTCAGTCGCAACAGTAATTTGTTCTGAGACATCTTCTGTTATTTTCTCTTGTTGAGGTTCTGGAAGAAGATAGGGATTTTAAACAACAGTTGAGCTTGAAGGCTCTTCAGTTGGTTGTTCAGTTGAGAGAGTTATAGGTTCTTCAGTCGGTTCATCAGCTGATACAGTAGTTGGCACTTCAGTTGTTGGCTCTTCAGTTGTTGGTTCAACTGACACTGTTGTTGGTTCATCAGCTGATTGATCAAGTGGAACTGTAGTCTGTTTTTCAGCTTGCACTTCTTTAGATGATTTTTCGTGCAGCTGAGCTACTTCAGTTTCAGCCAGAACATCTTGTTCAGTCGTGCAGCCGACTGAACTTATTCTTCAGTTTGTAGAAAAACAGCCTCTGTGGATGGTTTTTCTAATAAGATCGGTTCTTCAACTGTTTCTGTGGATAAGATAGTTTGCTGAATATTAGTGGCAACTGATTGAATGACTTCGTCGATATTGGCCAATGATAACTTAGCATCGGTATATAGTGGAAGATCCGCAATAGAAGTTGGAGGAGCTGAAGGAGATGATTCTGCATCTTTAGAAGGAGGAGCAGTTGCTGGTTCAGTTGGTGCAGCAACTGGTTCCTTGGAAGTTTCTTGTTGCACAGATTGTTCAGTTGGTTCTTCAGATGAGGGACTTTGGGAAACTACTGGATAATCAATTTTTTTATCCATTTCCCAACTCTTGATCTTCATCTGTAATGATCTTAGATCCATGTCCAACTGATTGTGAACTTCTGTGTCATTGAAAGCAGTTGGACTGGTGGGATCATAGTTTTGGCGTAGCTGAGAAAGCATGAAACGTCTGCTGCTCGTTTTCTTAAAACATTCTAGAAATTTTTTTTTCTCCTTAATCACCATAATTAAAAATATACATATATATAAACACTTTAAAATATCTTATCACCATTTTAAAATAAATCAACCAACTATAATTTGAAAACCAAAAGAAATAATTTTGCATAAAATTATCCAACATTTTACTAAACCTAAAAATAAAATTGGAAAAGTATAGCCATACTATAATCTCTCAAAAACCACTCATAAATAAATCGTCGTAAAAATATCTTTAACATCACTTAAAATCATAAATCTTAACTAGTGCGGAAAACTAGCGACGGTCCTCGGGTTGTGTGCACCTTCAGTCCAGCAAAGTCAACCATCAAGACCTCCATAAACATTATTATCATAATAACCTGCATCGATCACGCCTAGTGAGTCAAAAGACTCAACACGTCATTCCTTGATAACAAATACTACATATACAGAACACATGCACAGTAAAAATACTTATACTTAAAATATCGTTTTCATTAAGATGCATAAACTTGAATTAATAATATTTTCATAAACATTTTCAAGATGCATAAACTTTAAACATAAATATTTTCATAAACGTGTAAAACCATAAATATTTTCGTTTCATCATTAGCATATACGTATCATCCTCAACATATACATATTCATATTCATGTTATACGTGTTTTGTTGAATTCAGATCGTTGATTGTGACTTTCGTGTTCATATACGTGTTGGGCGATGGATCCATCTAAATGTAACCACAGTACTGGGCGGCAGGGACACCAGCTACACTCTCACCGGTCAACTGGGAATTGGCCTATCCTCATAATATGGAAATACGATCGTCGGGGATCCCTCAGGGGCCTTTTCCCATAGACGGGATCCCTCTGGGGTATTTTCCCACTCATGGGCTCCCTCTGGGGCCTTATCCCGAAAATGGGCTCCCTCTGAGCCTTTTCCCCTCACGTTATCCCATTGCATATCATCATATACATTTACATATCTGTATCCAAGGAAATACGATCGTCGGGCTCCCACTGGGACCAAAACCCTCACGATATCTCCAACATATCATCGTATTAATCACAATCCTTTCACATCCTTCAACATGTTATCACCACTTAATAAAAATCATGCATATACGTATCGTTTTTATTTTTTTAACCAAGCATGCAACATGTCTTTTAAATGTCAACATTAAATCATAAAAATCCATGGACATTTAAAATAAACGTTTTAACATATAAAAATCATAAAAAGCCATAAACGTTTTAAATAAACATTTTAACATCATAAACGTTTAAAAATAAACATTTAAATCATAAACGTATAAAATAAACATTTTAACATAAACATCCATAAACATAAAAATTCCATAAACATTTAAAATTGACATATTAATATGTAAAAATTCATAATCATTGAAAATAATCATATTAGAATATAAAAAAGCATTCAGGACACTGCCATGACGTTTACTAATTTTTTAGGTATAAAAAGACCGTTTTACCCCTGGACGTAAAATTTCACGTTTTTGACATTTTCTTAATTTCATTGACTCTAACATGTCCCTAATAATTATTTAAGGCTACATGAATTTTTTTCATATTTTTATTTGGCTTAAATCGATGACTTTTAAATTAATCTTTAAATAAGACATATTAATGCGTTCTAATCTCGAATTAAACCAAACTTCAATATAAAATTCTCAAATTAAAAACTTAGGCTTTTAATAATTATTTAAGCTTAAATCTAATTTTCCATAATTTTATAAAGCTTAAACTAGGCGTTTCAATTAATTCGTTACTTAGCGTTTCGTGCGGCGATTGAATCACGGATAAATTCAAAACTAGTTATTTTGACACCAAATTTTTAACATAACCTTTTTAGGATTTATTCTACCCTTCCAAGTCATGAGCCACACCCGTGGACCCATGGATTTATTTTTAGCCTTTTAATTTTCGAAATAGACACCTTATCGAGCACACCGAGCCATCTCCTAATTTACTCGAGCCACGCCCAAGCCACCTTGAGCCAAAACCTAGCCAACGCACTAGGGACCCTCCTGACCAAGCCCAGGCCAAAAAACCAGCCCTAGCCTACTCAAAAACTTGCTGTAAACCCCAAAATTTGTGCCAATGGTGAACCTCAAGCCCAAGTCTCCTAGCCAAACCTGGACCCTTCCAGCCGAGCCACCACCCAGCCAACCTGACCCTAACCACCCTTGGACCACGCTCAAACCCAGCCCAAGTCTAGCCTAGCCCCTGACCGCGTGCACGAGCCACCTGAAACCAGACAGCAGCCTGAGCACCCTATCCTCACACGTTGATGCTGCTACCTAAGCGTGGAAGCTTCTTCCCCAGCCACCATCGAGCCCAGCCCTTCCTAACCCTCACTGGACCGCCTTGAGCCACTGCCTGACCCAGCCCAGGCCCTTGAATCGTGCCGCAAACCTCCTGTTCGAGCACAGCAGCCGCCCGCTGTCATCCCAAGCGCAAGGAATTCACTTCGCGTGGGACTGTTGCTCGAGCCACCACGAGCCCTGAACCTTGATACCCATATCTGGACCGTCCCAAGCCATTACCCAGACCACCTAGCCCAGCCCTCAATCGAGCCACTCCCCTAAAAATCTCGGCTGATCCCATCACCCTACGGGAAGAGTCCTATGTAGCGTGGACTCTTCCCTAGCTTGGTACACGAGTCCTAGCCATGCTAGGCCTCTTCTTATGACCTAGCCACGTCCCAAACTAGCCTTCCTCAAGACCTGATCGAGCCCCTAAGCCCCATGCATCAAAACCAAACCAATGAAGACCCCACAATCTCTCGGCCCTTACTGTAAGTTTCCCTTCCAATTCCAGCATGATCGTGACTTGATTTCAGCGTTATAAGTGCATCCTAGGACCCTTTAAAATCATATAAATCATGCCCCTAACAAGTCCTAATCATGGCAGCCCCTTCTAGCACATAAAAATCATGTTTTTGGAACAAAGATCAAGCTTTAAAAATCACCTTGGATGCTCAAACGAAAATATATCCAGGTGCTCTTGTTTTTCATGCAATTTCAAATATAAATATATAATATGGTGTGATGATGAGTAAAGGAAGAATATGGCGTGCCTTTGCTTTTTAAACGCACGATTTATCGTTGCCGATTCGAAGAACAATGACGAGGAGACGACGGCTTGAATTTTCCTAACAATTATTGATGCTTTCCTTCTTGTTTTTTTATGATGTGTGTGCCGTGGCGTACGTTGAGAGAAATTTTGGAGAATAAAATTCTGAAAATTGGCGTGCACAATCTGAAGTTGCGTGTGAAAAGTGTAGGGATTGGGGTTGAGTTTAACATATAATACAGTTAATTATTTCTTTAATTAAGCTTAGGCCCACTAAGCACTCAATTAGGCCCATTATTCTTAATTTTGATTTAATTAAAATATTAAAATAGTTTTGCTAAAATAAGTTTGTGAATTTAATAGCCGGGTTGCCAAAAAGTTTGTATTTTTGTTGAAAAACCAACACCGATAAAATTTACGTCCCGGCGTATAAAATCACTTCAAAACTCTTTATTTTCAAAAATATGAAAAAGCATCAATCATATTTTAAATAATTAAAAACAATTATTTAATAAAAGCATCGTGGCGGCTTTTAACCACGATTCAAGACCACCTTCTCTAAATTACGTCCTCCTCTCCAGTGCTTGATCAATCGTGGCGGCTTTAACCACATTCAAGACCACCTTCTCTAAAGCAATAAATTTAGACAACATTGCTTTCTTCTTTAACTTCTCTGCAAAAATTTCGGTCCTGAATCTGATCCACTCGTTGTACGTCTTGAGCTTCGATTTAGAAAACTCATTGACCTCGTTTCATATCAAGTCAATATGAGTTTGAATCGGATTTGTTGGTCGGGGCTCTTCAATCAACTTTTCCTTCCCTTTTGGATCAGTCATGACATGAGAAATGCTCAGTCCAGATTCTGTAGCATCTACTCTTTCTCTTATCACTACTCCTTTAGGTATTACAAGAGACAATGTAGTAGGAGCAGCAATGGAGATTAACATAGCTTTGACTCCTTTCGATTTTTGTTTATCACCAGTTTCGGTGATAACCTTTTTGGATGAAGCAGTAGGCGTAGGTAACTAAATCTCAGTTGAGGACTTAACTGGTATTGCCCTCAGTGGTGTAGCCTCGATAGGCTGTTCAGCTCCAGAACTCAGTCTCTTACCTGGAATGGTTTCCAGCACAACTACCGGTTTGGTCTTAAGAGTTATGGGCTTTTTCATGATCTTGGGAGATAGAGTCTTTTCTGATTCAGTTTCACTGACAATCAGTTTTTGTTTTATTGTCTTCATCTGAGTTGGCTTCTTGGTCTTCTTAACTAATTTTGCAGCATCCTGTTCTGTCCCAATCTCTTTTTTGACCTTGAGAAATTGTTCAGGAGATATGTCCAGTTTTAGCTTTGGCAACTAAACATTTTTGTCATTGAAGACCTTGAACTTTGATAACTTCTCAGAAGAGTCCCCCACCATGCCTTTGGTTTTCAGCAGATAGCTGAGAGGCACTGCAAAGCCTTTGGACTGTTTTGATGACTGAATCATGTTCTTTAGTATGTTGAAGATGATGGCCGACCGCTTCAGTCTCTTGCCAGCCATGATAGCAGTAATAACTTGGAATTTCTCCAAAGTAAGAGCAGCAAATGATCGAGCCTTGGAAAGTTGCCCCTTGGCCACTATGTCAGCCATTAACTAAATCTCTGGCTTCAGTTCTTTCTTGGGATCAGAAACTTTGATTTTCCGTCCATCAACATATAGAAAAGATTGCTTCTCCTCAACATCAACAATCTTCACGTCAGAGATGTTTGCTAAGCCATCAGTTGGCAGATTGAAAAGATTGCAGAAGGAGTCTTCTTCAACAATCAACAGTTGACTGTTGAAGGTAGTGGTGATCTTTCCGTCACTGGAGATAAAACTGTTGGCATAAAAGTCCTGAATCTCTATGGGATAGATTTCTTGGGATGTAAATCCCAGAAACTTCTTTAGTCCGGCTGCTTCAAGTTTCATAAATACATCATTGACAGCTTCATCCTTGATGGATAGGACTGATGCAAAGTCGATAGCCATCGCATTGAGAATGAAAGCTGGAACTTGGTTGACCATGGAAGAAAGCTTGAATATCTGCGAGAAGAAAAAGCTCTATGTATTCTTTTTGCTCTGAAAGTTGTCGATGCGCGTAAAAAAAGAAACTGAATTGAATATGGTTGAAGTACATATGTTTGTGACGGTTCAAATTTTTTGACACGTGTCAGTTGAAGATAATTTGAGTAAAATCGTGGTGAAAACATGTGTAGAAATTTAATGGTTTACAAAAACCACGTTTCAAATCACTATTCACTGAAAGACATCAATTAAATGAGTAATTTTAACAGTCACGTCAATTAATATAGAATGTGTATCGAATAATAAGTTAACTTATTGGATAAGATAAGTTAGGTCAGTAACTGAGTGATCTGTTGAAAACTGAGTCAGTTCAGTTGACGACCAACAGATTATTGTCTTATCAGTTAACAATTTAAATATGGCATTTCCCCTCAATAAATACGCATAAATAAAAGGGTAGAAGAAACTCAGTCTGAATGAGTCAAGTGCAATTGGTTGACTGAAGTCTCTTCGTCTTCTTCTATTTCTTCTTCTTGAATCTGTCTATAAATAAGATCACTGTCATTAGATATTAAAAACAATAATTAAGCACAGATGGATCGAGCAAGCAGTTCCAACTATCCTCATCCTTCAATAGGAGTTCCTGGCTTCGAAAGTTGGGAGAAAAGTCTGGAAGATTTCGTCTTTGAGAGAGTCATGTCCACCTGGACTAAAGTTCAAGAACTCCAGACTTTTCAGCAAGAACGATCAGTTGCCACTGCTAAACAAAAGGCAACTGAGATCAAGTATAAGAGGCGTCTGGATGTTTTTAACACTTCAGATCTTGCTACTGATGAAGGTCTTCTGCAGTTGATGCTAATGAAGGAGCAGAGAGTGCTGGAAAGGCTTTATTTCTCAAAAAATTTCCGAGGACTTCCCTGTAATGAATTGCTTGATTGGGTATCCATTTGGTTAGTAGCCAATGAAAGGGAATTGAATCGTGCAATGTGCGAAAGATTTTATAAATAAAATTGCTTATTTTGATTCAATGTTGTTTCCTTTTCTTCATACTAACCGATACCAGTTAACTAATTAGCAATTGACTAACTGACAGATAACTAAGTAACAAAATATTGGCAATAACTAACAAAACAATATTCAAAAATACAATTAAGACAAATCAATTAAACAAAGAATATTTCGAAAGTGAGAAAACTTAGTCTCGGGTAATGGTTTGGTGAATAGCTCAGCAGCCTGTTGTTCAGTTGGTATGTATTCCAGCCTGATTGCCTTCTTTAGAGCATGATCTCTGATGAAGTGATGTCTGACATCAGTGAGCTTGGTCCTTGAGTGAAGAACTGGATAATATGTAATAGCAATTGTGTTTGTATTATCACAGAAGATTGGTGATTCTTTTGCATTGACTCCATAGTCTTTCAGTTGTTGCTGAATTTCGAGCAGTTGAGCACAACAACTTCTAGCAGCCAGGTATTTTGCTTCAGTTGTGGAGGTTGCTGTGGATGTTTGCTTCTTGCTGAACAATGAAATCAGTCTGTCTCCTAGAAACTGACATGATCCACTGGTGCTTTTTCGATCAAGTTTACATCCTGCATAATTTGCATATGAATATCCAACTAAATTGAAAGATGATTCCTTAGCATACCATAAGCCCACATTTTTTGTGCCTTTGTGATACTTCAATATTCGCTTGGCAACTGAAAAATGAGATTGCTTAGGATCTGCCTGAAATCTAGCACACTCGCAAACAACAAATACAATATCAGGATGGCTAGCAGTTAGGTAAAGTAAAGAATCTATTAAACATCTGTAAAGTGCCGTCTCAACTGATATTCTTCCTTAAACTTTATCTAATTTAATAGATGAGGTCATGAGAATATTTAAGGCTGAACATGTTTCCATACCAAATTTCTTGAGCAATTCCTTCGTGTACAGTTTCAAGTTGTTTCACTTGCAGACCGAGAAAGAATGTCAGTTCACTCATCATACTCATCTAAAATTTTTCGTGCATTAAATTTTCAAATTTATCACATAATTTGGGGTTAGTTGACCCAAAAATAATATCATCAACATATATTTGCAAAAGTAAAATATGATCATCCTTTGAAAATTTGAACAGAGTCTTATCGACTAATCCAACTGTAAAATCATGATCAATTAGCAATTTTGAAAGTGTTTCATACCAAGCTCTTTGATCTTGTTTAAGACCATATAGAGCTTTGTTCAAATAATTAAACATGTTCAGGAAGAGAGTGATTAACAAAACTTGGTGGTTGTTCAACATAAACTTCTTCTTCCAACTGACCATTTACAAATGCACTGTTCACGTCCATTTGATAGACTTTAAAGTTTTTGAAAGAGGCATAAGAAAAGAATATTCTGATTGCTTCCAGTCGTGCAACTGATGCATATGTCTCATCATAATCTATTCCTTCTTCTTGGCTATATCCTTGTGTTACAAGCCTTGCTTTGTTGCACACAACTGAACCATCTTCGTTCAGTTTGTTTCTGTAAACCCACTTTGTACCTATAATAATTTTAGAAACGGGTCTTGGAACTAAGTTCTAGTCATTGTTATGGGTAAACTTATTTAGCTCTTCTAGCATAGCATTTATCCAATTAAGATCAGTTAGAGCTTCATCAGTTTTCTTTGGTTCCAGTTGGGAAACAAAAGCTGAATGAGTAAATAAATTAAACATTTGATTCCGAGTTCTTACCGGATCAGATGTATTACCTATCACCAATTCTGGTGGATGTGATTTCTTCCATCTATATTCAGCATTTGTTCCATCCATCTCAGCAACTGTTTCAGTTGGCAACTGAATGTTCTCTTCAGTTCCAGTTGCTCCTTTTTCAGTTGGTAATGAATATATCATTTTGCTCTACCAACTGACCATCAGTGACAACTTCTTGTTCCAATGATTGATCCAGTACTTCTGGTTCAGGTGTTTGAAGGATATTTCGATTGAAATGATTTTCTTCTTCATTATCATCCTCCAAACTTATATCTGTAAAGCGATCAGCTAGCTCAACTGGATCAGTTGTCTTGTCAGTTAGCACAGATTCATCAAATACAACATGAATACACTCTTCGACATNATGAAATATTATGATTTAATACTAATATCTAACAATCTAACATTTATTTTATCGCAACTAACTTTTACTTTCCGCATCTAACATTTATTTTTTCGCAACTAACTTTTATTTTCCGCATCTAACATTTACTTTATCGCAACTAACTTTTAATTTCTGCAACTAACTTTTGCTTTCCGCAACTAACTTTTACTTTCTCGCAACTAACTTATTAAATCATATATTTCATTTAGGCAATAACGTGGCTCTGCCGGTTGTTCTAAATAAAATATAATGATTTAATTTAACATTTACTTTATGCAATTATATATTTATATAGTTATATATATAATCATAGGTACCATATATAAAATATCGGTGAATTCTGTATTTTCTAAAGTGGGAACTATATTATCTTAGGTGTGCGTTTAAATATTTAATTTTCTTGGAACCATTATTTATGGTGGTTTCCTTTGTTTTACTTTTAGTTAAATAATATTACATAAACCAAGAATAAATCCTCGAGCCTTGACAAAATTTATAATTTGTAAACTTCATTCTTGCATTTGGTAATCTATAAATTAATAAATTTAAATTTAAAATAACCTCTCTGTGGATCGATCTCGTACTTACGAAATATATTATTTGCAGACAACCTACACTTGGGTGAATTATTAAGTAGTAGCAAGTTTTTGGCGCCGTTGTCGGAGAGGTATAAATTAAGTTTATATTTGTTAATTATGTTTTATTTATAAGTATTGTGTTGTTTTTTTGTATGAGTATTTGGAGTCGAAAAAAAGTGCTAGACTTATTTGAATATCTGAAAATAATTTAAAAATGGATGATAATTCAAATAATTAAGATAATGATAATAATAATAACAATAATAATAATAATAATAATCAAGAACATGATCAATTAAAAACACTTAGGCACCATATGAACCCTATTAGAACTAGTGTCCTNTTTTTTGTATGAGTATTTGGAGTCGAAAAAAAGTGCTAGACTTATTTGAATATCTGAAAATAATTTAAAAATGGATGATAATTCAAATAATTAAGATAATGATAATAATAATAACAATAATAATAATAATAATAATCAAGAACATGATCAATTAAAAACACTTAGGCACCATATGAACCCTATTAGAACTAGTGTCCTATCTTGTTTAGTTTTTACTCCTGATGCATCTAATTTCAACTTTAAACATCAAATTATTCAACTTTTACCAAATTTTCATGGCTTAGATTCTGAAAATCCATATTTACATATAAGAGAATTTGAGGAAGTTTGTAACACTTATAATGATCAAAATTGTAGCATGGATATAGTTCGATTAAAGCTTTTCCCTTTTTTTTTAAAAGATAAAGCTAAAACATGGCTATAAAATTTGAGGTCAAGTTCAATAAGATCATGGGAAGAAATGCAACAACAATTTCTCAAAAAGTTTTTTCCTTCCCATAGAACAAACTCTTTTAAAAGAAAAATTACTACTTTTTCTCAAAAAAAAGGAGAAACATTTTATCAATATTGGGATAAATATAAAGAATTACTTAATACATGCCCACATCATGGTTTTGAAACATGGAAAATAGTTTCTCACTTTTATGAATGTCTAATACCTAAAGATAGGCAAATGATAGAATTCATGTGTAATGGAACTTTTGAAGATAAAAACCCAAATGAAGCTATGAAGTATTTGGATTCATTAGCAAAAAAATGCTCAAAATTGGGATAATATAGGCACAATAGAACCACCAACAACTAAAATCAATAATTCAACAAATTGGGGTGGTATCTATAATCTTAAAGATGATATAGATATTCAAGCTAAACTTGCATCTTTAGCAAGAAAAATTGACTCATTAAAAATGAAAAAGAATGGTCAATTAAAAAATATTCAAGAAATTGTTTGTCATATATGTGATACACATGACCATTCTACAAAAGATTGTCCAAAATTACCTTCATTTAAAGAATGTCTCCATGAATAAGCAAATTATGTTAACAATTATAAAAAAAACCAATACTAGATCCTTTTTCACCATCATATAATCCTGGATGGAAAAATCATCCTAATTTTAGTTGGACGATTGATAATAATGCACAACCCTCACAATAATATTTTCAAAATAACCAAAATCATCAAGGTTATATTCCTTATGTTACACCTCCAAGAAAAAACTTTGAAGATTTAATTCATGCATTTATACAAAAGCAAGAGTCTATCAATATTCAAAACAGTCAATCTATGAGTGATTTGAAAGAAACTATTGCAAAATTTGCATCTGCACTTAATATTCATGAAAAAGGAAAATTTCCATCTCAACCTCAACCTAATCCTAAAAATAAAAATCAAGAATTAAAAAATGAAAAAATTGATCAAATAAAATCTGTTATTACCCTTAACATTGGTAAAATAGTTAATGATCCATATAGTAATGAAAACAAGGATCATATAAAATCAAAGAGTAAGGATGATAATCCTGATACTTTTGAGAATGAAGATACCTTAAATTCTAAAAATATTATGTTGAATGATAAATCATTTGAAATAGTAAATAAATCAAATAAACCTCCACCATTTCCTCATGCATTAACAAATCATAAAAAACAAAAAAATGATTTTGATATCTAGTTTTTAAACAAGTAAAGATAAATATTCTATTATTATATGCTATTAAACAAGTACCTTCATATGCAAAATTTTTAAAAGACTTATGTACTGTGAAGAGAAAATTGCATATGAAGAAGAAAGCATTCTTGGCTGAACAAGTAAGTTCTATTCTTTACAATAATTCTAGTTTAAAATATAAAGATCCTGGTTGTCCAACAATTTCATTTATTATTGGAGAAAATAAAATTAAAAAAACTTTGTTAGATTTGGGAGCAAGTGTGAATTTACTTCCTTATTCAGTTTATGAAAAACTTAATTTTAGAGAATTAAAACCCACTTCTGTTACTCTCTTACTGGGGATAGGTCAATCAAAATACCTAGAGGTATTGTAGAAGATGTGTTGGTTCAAGTTGATAAATTCATATATCCTGTAGATTTTATTGTTTTGGATATACAACCAATAGAAGTACATAATTAAATTCCAATAATATTGGGACGACCATTTCTAGCAAATACAAATGCTTTAATTAATTGTCGAAATGGAATAATGAAATTGTCTTTTGGAAATATGACTCTAGAACTTAATGTGTTCAATTTATGTAAACAACCAAGTATTAATGAAAATGAATATGATAATGAAATTTAAACAATTGTGGAAGAAAATATACAAGAAAAAAATTTAAATCATCAATCTGAAGTTTTTTCAATAGAAAGTTTTGAAAATAATTTTAAAGAAGATGATAATACAAAACTTGAATTAAAAGTTTTACCATTAGAATTGAAATATGTATTTCTTGGTAAAAATAAAACATTTCCTGTTGTAATTTCTTCCACTCTTCTACCAAATCAAGAAGAAGATTTAATTAAATTACTTAAAAAATATAAAAATGCAATTGGATGGACTTTGAAAGATATAAAAGGTATAAATCCTTTAATTTGCACACATAAAATTCACTTGAAAGAAAATGCTAAAACATATCAACAACCACAAAGAAGGTTAAATCCACATATGAAGGAAGTTGTTAAGAATGAAGTATTAAAACTATTAGATGCTGGAATTATCTATCCAATCTCAGATAGTAAATGGGTAAGTCCAACACAAGTAGTACCTAAAAATTCAGGCATCACTGTTATAAAAAATGAAAAGGGAGAGTTATTACAAGCTAGGATTCCATCTAGTCGGCATATGTGTATTGATTATAGAAAACTAAATGATGCAACTAGAAAAGATCATTTCCCACTACCATTTTTAGATCAAATTGTAGAAAAAATAGCAAGAAATTCTTATTACTGTTTTCTTGATTGGTATTCGTGGTATTATCAAATACCTATATCATTAGAAGATCAAGAAAAAACTAATTTCACTTGTCTTTTTGGAACTTTTGCATTTAAAAGAATGTCATTTGGTTTATGTAATGTTCTGGATACTTTTCAAAGATGCATGTTAAGTATTTTCAGTGATATGATTGAAGAATTTGTAGAAGTTTTTATGGATGATATAACTGTTTTTGGAAACTCATTTGAAAATTGTCTTAAAAACCTAGAAGAAGTATTAAAAAGATGTGATGAAAGAAATATTGTTTTAAATTGGGAAAAATATCATTATATGGTTAAATCTGGGATTGTGTTAGGTCAAGTGATATCTGAAAAAAGAATTGAAGTTGATAAAGCCAAAGTTGATGTTATTGCTAATTTAACATCACCAAAAACGAACAAAGAAGTTCGATCATTCTTTGGTCATGCAGGTTTTTATAGAAGGTTTATAAAAAATTTCAGCATAATATCTAAACCCATTTCGAATCTTTTAACAAAAGATACACAATTTGAATGGACTCAAAAATGTGAAAATGATTTTAAAAAAATAATTAATCTTTTAATTACATCATTTATTTTACAACCTCCAGATTGGTCTTTACCATTTAAATTAATATGTGATGCAAGTGATTATGCTATAGGAGCTGTGTTAGGACAAAGAAAAGAAGGAAAACCGTATGCAATCTATTATGCTAGAAGAACCTTAAATAGTACCCAAATAAATTATTCAACTACTGACAAAGAATTACTTTCAGTAGTATTTGCATTAGATAAGTTTCGATCTTTCTTAATTGGTTCTACTACTATTGTTTACACCGATCATTCTGCCATAAAATATTTATCAAATAAAAAAGATGCTAAGCCAATATTAATACGGTGGATTTTATTGTTACAAGAATTTGATATTATAATTAAAGATAAAAAAGGAAAAGAAAATGTTTTAGCAGATCATTTATCTAGAATAATGGCTGAATTATCTCATAATGAAATACCAATAAATTAAAATTTTCCAGATGATCAGTTGTTTTACGCTACTATTATGCCCTGCTTTGCTAACATTGTAAATTTCATTGTGACAAATGAAATACCTTCTCATTGTAATTCACAGGATAAAAATAAATTCTTGATAGAAGTTAACAAATTTTATTGGGATGATCCTTACTTGTTTAAGTATTGTCCTGCCCAAATTTTTCGACGATGCATACCCGACAATGAAGTAAGTAATGTTATTAAATTTTGTCATTCTGAAGCATGTGGAGGTCATTTTTCATCCAATAAAACAGCTAAAAAAATCTTACAATGTGGATTTTATTGTCCGTCTTTATTCAAAGATACGCATTTATTTTGCACATCTTGTGAAAACTGTCAGAAGATGGTATCAATTTCAAAACGAAACATGATGTCTTTAAATCTAATTATAATTATTAGAATATTCGATAGTTAGGGGATAGATTTTATGGGTCTATTTCCATTATCTTTTGGATATACGTACATTTTAGTCGTTGTTGATTATGTTTCAAAATGGATTGAAGCAATTGCATGTAGAACTAATGATCATAAAGTTGTTATAAAATTTTTAAAAGAAAATATTTTTATCCGATTTAGAGTACCTAGAGCAATAATTAGTGATGGGAGAAGTCATTTTATAAATAAATCATTTTCTTCTTTGTTAAGAAACTATGGCATTACACATAAAGTTTCTACCCATATCATCCTCAAAGTAATGGTCAAGTTGAACTTGCAAATAGAGAAATAAAACAAATTTTAGAAAAAAAGTTAATCCAAATCGAAAAGATTGGTCTTTAGGATTAACTGATACATTATGGGCATATAGAAGTGCATTTAAGATATCATTAGGGATGTCACCATATAGGTTAGTTTTTGGTAAGCATTGTCATTTACCGGTTGAACTTGAACATAAAGCTTATAGGGCAATTAAATCATTTAATATTAATTTAGATGATGCTTCTAAATTAAGAAAATTGCAATTAAATGAACTTTAAGAATTAAGAAATGATGCATATGAAAATTCAAAGATTTATAAAGATAAAACTAAAGCCTTTGTAAGGTCCAAGATTAAGACGACGTAATCCAACTGCATGCAAATCTAGGAAATATGAAAAATGAGTAATTAATTGATTTTAATTGCTAATTGATTCGGTGACATACTTGTTTATATGCTAAATGGGATATTATTGTCATCATGCATAAAATTTTATTTTTTAGAAATATTCAAGTGACGATCGAGGAACAGGGACCGAGAGCTGAAAAATGAAAAATGTTTTTATTAAATAATTAATTTTAATTGTTTAAAATAAGGTTGAGGGTTTTTCATATTTTTGAAAATAAGGGGTTTTTAGGTGATTTTATACGCCGGGACGTAAATTTTATCGGTGTGGGTTTTTCAATAAAAATGCGAGCTTTTTGGCAACCCGGCTAATAAATTCACAAATTCATTTAAACAAAAACCTTGTTGATATTTTATTAAATCCTAATTAAGACTAATGAGCTTAATTTATTGGCTTAATAGGCCTAAGCCAAGTTAATAGTTAATTAGTAATTTGCAAAAAAAAAGGTTAAAAACCTATACCTAGCAACTAAAACTCACGGCCACACTCTTAAATTCAGAAACAACTCTCCCCCAAAACCCTCAACCACACGGCACCCACATCCCACGTAGAAAGCAAGGAAATAATTGAGAAAACTCCAAAGGGAAACTTCAAAGCCTTCGTCTCCTCGTCCCGTTCTTCGTCGACAACGATTTTTCGTGCGTATAAAACGCAAAGGCACGTCATACATCTCTTTTTCTCATCCATCATATCATAATATTGTTTTAAATATAGTATGCATGAAGAACATGGAGTTATTTACTGTATTTTTCGGATTATTGCACTTATAGGCGTTAAATCTATGAGTTTGGAATCCATAAATTGTTTCATGCACGTAAGAGGCTGCCATGACATTAGGACATGATCAAGAGATGTTTTTACACGAATTTAAATGGTCCTAAACTCACTCAACTCGCTGCACCACAAGCTATGCATAGAAAATCGTTTTTTGCTGTCATGAAGCTTTGGGGTTTGGCTTTCATGTTCCAAGGGGAGGACAGGCCTGGGCATGGGTTCGGGGCTAGCCTAGGGTCTGGTTGTGTCAAGGGGAGAGTCCTAGCCAAGCTAGGACTCGGATTAGGAGGGCTGGGAGGAGTCCTTGCAACCCGATAACTTGTGCAGGTGTGCGCAGGATATTGCGCGACTTGCAGGGGAAGGGAAGCACGGTCCATGGTTCGTGGGCTGGGTTAGAGTGACTCATTAGGTCCTAGGAAGGTGCACTGGGGGTTGGTTTGGGTGCTGGGTAGACGGCTAGGTCCCTAGGTGCACAAAGTTGGAGGCCATGCTAATTGAAACTCTCGGCCAGAATAGGGAGAAGTGAGGGGCTCACGATTTTGGGTTTTGGTTGGGTTCCTAAGTGATCTAAGGATTCAGTAGGGTATTCTAGGGTGTTGGGCAAGTTTTGGATCAACATGGTTTGGGGGTGACTCGAGAAAATCGAAAGATGGCTCGGGGTCGAAGTTTAGGTGTCAATTTAGGGTTTTAACAAATGAAAAATTGAAAAACAGCTCACGGGGGTCGAGTCGTGGTTCATAAGGGCTAAAATAATATACAAAGACTAAATTTTGAATTTAGGAATTTTATATTAAAGTTTGGGATTTTTCGGGATTAAAACACCGTAAAAACAATTAAATAAAGATAAATGTAAAAGTCTAATATTTAAGCTAAATAAAATTATGAAAAAATTAATTTAAGCTTAAATAATTAGTTGGGACATGTTAGAGTCAAGAAATAAAGAAAAAAGTCAAAAACGTAAAATGTTAAGTCTAGGAGTAAAACGGTCTTTTTACACCAAAAATTAGTAACCGTAATGGCAGTGCTCTGAATGTTATTTTTATGATATTATGATTATTTTCAACTGTTTATGAAATTTTCATGATTAAATAATGATTTTTTTAAAATGTCAATTTGATTTTTATGCTTTAAGGTCGACATTTAAAAGACATGTTGCATGCTTAGTTTCAAAAGAAAAATGTAAAGTTATGCATGATTTTTATAAAGTAATGAGAATTTTAAACGTAGAAGGAAGGGAAGTAATTGTGACTAATTCGATAATGTTAGAGATATCGTAAGGGTTATGGTCCTAATGGGAGCCCAACGATCGTGTTTCTATCATTACGAATATGTGGTAACGGTTTTGTGGTAACGGTAAGAATGAGAATTTCGTGAGGGGAAAAGGCCCCCGAGGGAACCCATTTATGGGAAAAGGCCCCAGAGGGAACCCCGACGATCGTATTTCTATTCGATGAGGATAGGCCAAGGCCCAGTTGACCGGTGAGAGTGTCGTTGACGTCCCCGCCGCCCAGTACTGTGGTTACACGTAGATGGATCCATCGACTTTTGAGGTTTATGTGATGATGAAGAAAGTCACAATTAACGATCTGAATTCAACAAAAAGGAAAAGGAAAAATAAAATGTTTATGATCATGAAAAAAGTTTAAGTTATGTCATGTTGAGGAAAAAAAAGAGAAAATTAAAATTTATGTTTGCCTGTCATGAAATGTTATTTTTACGTAAAAGTATTTTTACTGTTGTATGTGGTTTTATACGTATTATTTGTTATAAAGATTATGGTGTGTTGAGTTTTTAGACTCACTAGGTGTGATGGATGCAGGTGAGGTTGAGGGAGGTCTTGACGGATGATTTGACTTGACTGATGGCACACACAACCCGAGGATCAGCGCTTCTACTTTTTCCGCATTTATAATTCATAATTTACGTTAAAGATTTTAAGACAATTTATTTGTGCTTTTGAGAGATTTTTGAGAGGTTTAGTATGGGCTATACTTTTCAAATTTATTGCTTTTTAGGTCGGTTAACTTTTGACATTTCATTTTTATGACTATTTCATTTGATTTTTAAAATGCTAGTTGGTTGATGTTTTATTTTAAAAATGGTAAAATATTTTATAAAAATATTTTCATGTGGTATATGTAAAGGGCCGAAAATCGAGTGTTAAAAAAAAATAAAAAAATTTCTAGTACTTTTTAAGAAAAAGAAAGGCAGACGCTTCAGTTGGTATCAGAGCCAGGTTCTTGTAAAGGGTTGTGCCACCATCAGTGCCGGAAAAGATCTGTCATCAAGCCTCAAGTCGTAAGTCTTACATGCTTTATGTGACTTAATATGTTGTTACCTGCATGAAGATATGAATATTTAATATGTTGTTACCTGCATGAAGATATGAATATTATGCTTATGTAACATGTTTATTAGCTCTTTGAGTACTTATACCTTGCATGCTTAAATTGCTAAAATGAGTTAGGATATGTCCCATGATTAGAGAAATTGGATTTAAATGCACGTTGGTTACGTTAGAATTTGGAAAACGTTCAGATAAAATGCCTCCTAGACGTGCCCCCGTTAATGGAAACCAAGCAGAGAAAAGTGTGAATCAACAAGGAAATGCACCACCACCACCAGGAGATGCTGCTACACGTGCATTAGAGGGGATGGCTCGTATCTTCGAGCAGTAGATACAGCAACAGCAGTTACAACAGCAGCAGTTGCAGCAGCAGTTACAGCAGATGCAACAGGCACCTAGGCCACAACATGATGTTTATGATCAGTTCCGGAGGTTAGGGCCGAAGGAGTTTTCTGGCACCACCGATCCCTTTGCTGCTAAGAGTTGGATCCGTTCACTTGAGGTACACTTCCGTTATCTGGATATGGGGGATGCGGATCGAGTGAGGTGTACTACCTATCTATTTAGGAACGACGCTTCTTTATGGTGGGAGGAGCCGAGCACGATGTTAATCTCGCTACTATCACTTGGGCTCAATTCAAGACAATGTTCTACGAGAAATATTTTACTGCTGATGTGAGAAGCGGTTTAAAGAGAGAATTTTTGACTCTCCGTCAGGGAGACGCTACTGTAGCTGAATTTATGAAGAAGTTCGATAGGGGTTGTCACTTTGTACCCCTTATTGCCAGGGATGCCGAAGAAAAGTTTAGACACTTCATGGATGGTCTACGACCTACTATACGAAATAATGTTATGATGATGCGTCCTTTGGACTATACTACTGTAGTTACTTATGCATACCAGTCTGACCAATCCTTGAAGGACATCGAGTTTGAGTTACAGCGCAAGAGGCAACAGTATCAGAACAATAGTCAACCAAATAAAAAGCCTTACACAGGACCTCCTAGACCTCAAGGGCCTCAAAAGCCCCAAGGTCAAGTCATGAAACAAGCACCACAAAAGCCACAGAATCCTGGAGCACCAAAGCCTGCTGAAAGGCAACCATGCAAGGAGTGCAACTGTCTACATCTTGGCAAATGCGAATGGGGATCCTTTAAATGTTTCTGCTGCAAGGAGGCTGGACACAAGGCTATTGATTGCCCAAAGAGGAAAGCAGCTACTATGGCACGAGCTTACGTTATGAATGCCGAAGAAGCTGAGGAAGAGGCAGACACTACACTCATTACGGATAACCTAGTCATTTAGCATTTATATATTGCTTATTATTGCATGAAATGTTTAATTTGTTATTAGAATTGATTTGGGAACAAGATCTAACCTAGTGGAAATTAGGTTGCATGTTCTACTTAGTTGAATTTAAGTTACGATTTTAGAAACCATGGAAAATGATATTGATTTTGTGCCTTATTTTATGTAAAGGATGACTTAATTCCAAATAAAAAGTTTAGGGCCAAAATTTAAAGAAAATCATAATAAAAAAGATTTGGGAGAATTTCGAAATTTTGGGATTTAAATTGTAATTATCAAAAAGTTAAAGGACCAAAATGCAATTACCGAATTATTAAGGGCCATGAATGTAATTTTCAAAATCTTCAAGGGCTAAAATGAAAAATTTCAAAAAAAATAGAAGGGTCATAATGCATATATGCGAATTCTTGGGGACTAAAATGCAAATTTCAAAAAAAAATTGAAGGGATAAAATGCAATTTTTCAAGAAATGTTTAAGTTCAACACGCAATCTACGTATAACTTTGGGAATTAATGATAGTAAAATCCTTAAGTTCCAACACGAAAAGATTTAAAAGACATCTTTCACCGCAGGGAGGATCATCATCCAAGGTGTAGCTACCTATGCATTGCTAGATTCAGGAGCTACGCATTCTTTTATGTCTGAAACATTCATCAAAAGACTGAAAATTACTCCTCAAGATATGGGTTTGGGTTTCAAAGTTTCTTTCACATCCGGTGATCTAATGCTCACGTCTAAGATTGTTAAGAATCCGGAGCTTCGTTTATTCAAAGATGCGGTTCGGGCAGATCTTATTGTGCTTCCTATGCCCGAAATCGATATTATACTTGGGATGGATTAGCTATCAGCGAATGGAGCTTCGATTGATTTCCGTCAGCGATCGGTATCTAGTAGGCCACCTAGTGGTAAATTTTTTGTCTTCGAGGCGACAAGAAACAAACAAATGCCGCACATTATCTATTGTCTATGTGCGAGGAAGCTTATTAAGCGTGGATGCCAAGCTTATCTAGCATGTGTCACTACTGCACAGGAATCTATCGGTCAGAAATTAGAAGATGTTGATAATGTGAGAGATTTTCCTAGCGTCTTTCCCGAGGACGTTTCTGGTATTCCACCCGATCGTGAAGTGGAATTCTCTATTGATCTAATGCCGGGCACTGTTCCTATATACAAAGCACCTTATCGTCTCGCGCCCGCCGAAATGAAAGAATTGAAAGATCAAATCGAAGAATTGCTAGACAAGGGTTTCATTCGCCCTAGTTATTCTCCATGGGGCGCGCCGGTGTTATTTGTGAAAAAGAAAGATGGTAGTATGCGTCTTTGCATAGATTACCGAGAGCTTAATAGGGTCACTATAAAAAACAAGTATCCACTGTCAAGAATTGAAGATTTATTTGATCAGTTTCAAGGAGCATCGATATTTTCTAAGATTGATTTTCGATCTGGGTACCATCAGTTGAAAGTAAAAGAGTCAGATGTCCACAAGACAGCGTTTTGCACGAGATATGGGCACTGTGAGTTTATGGTCATGCCATTTGGGATGACCAATGCGCCAGCGATCTTCATGGATCTCATGAATCGCGTATTTCAGCCGTATCTGGATCAGTTTATTATAGTCTTCATTGACGATATATTGATTTATTCGAAGAACAAAGAGGAGCATAGTCGTCATTTTAGGACAGCACTGCAAGTACTACAAGACAGGAAGCTATATGAAAAATTCAGCAAGTGCGAGTTTTGGCTCGATAGAGTGACATTCTTAAGCCACATCATTTCTAGCGATGGCGTTGAAGTAGATCCAAGCAAAGTCGAGGCAGTGAAAGAGTGGCCAGTACCGAAGAGTGTTACCGAGATTCGCAGTTTCTTGGGACTTGCCGATATTATCGTAAATTCATCAAGGGATTCTCATCCATTGCAGTACCATTGACATCCTTGACTAAGAAGAATGCAAAGTTTATTTTGCGATCCGAGTGTCAAGACAGTTTTGACAAGTTAAAGCAAGCCTTGATTTCAGCACCCGTGTTATCTATGCCATCAGGGCAAGGGGAGTATGTTCTATATACCGATGCTTCTAAACTTGGTTTGGGCGCAGTACTGATGCAAAATGACCGAGTTATAGCATATGCGTCGAGACAGTTGAAACTTCACGAGAAAACCTACCCTACTCATGATCTTGAGCTTGCAGCAGTAGTTTTTGCATTGAAAATTTGGAAACACTACCTTTATAGGAAGAAGTGCAAAATATTCACCGATCATAAAAGTCTGAAATACTTCTTCACCCAAAAGGAATTGAACATGAGACAACGCAGATGACTTGAGTTAGTAAAGGACTACGACTGTGAGATTAGCTATCATCCGGGGAAAGCTAATGTTGTGGCAGACGCACTGAGTAAGAAAACAGCAGTTATCACTCAATTATCACTTCAAAGACCGTTGCAGTCCGAGATACAGCGGTTTGAGCTTACAGTCTATGCTAGGGGCGAGGCCCCTAATCTTGCCACATTATCAGTACAGTCGACCTTGAGATATAGAATTTGTGATGGGCAGTCCACTGATGAACAGTTGCAAAAGTGGAGAGCTAGAGATGAAACCAAGGGTCGGAAATTATATTCAGAGGTGGATGGTATAGTTCGTTATCGAGATAGGTTATGGGTTCCTAGTGACGATTCTTTGAGAGACCTTATTATGAAGGAAGCTCATGACACACCTTATTCCATTCACCCGGGTAGCACGAAAATGTATAAAGATTTGGAGTTGCCGTATTGGTGGCCAGGCATGAAGAGAGACATTCTGAAGTTTGTATCCGAGTGGTTGACTTGCCAACAAGTTAAAGCAGAGCATCAAAGACCAGCGGGAAAATTGAAGCGACTCCCTATTCCCGAGTGGAAATGGGAAAATGTCACCATGGACTTTGTTGTGGGATTGCCAAAGACAGTTAAGGGATTCAATGTTATATGGGTGATAGTTGATTGTCTTACTAAATCAGCGTATTTTCTACCTATCAAGATGACTTTCACCATGATTCAGTATGCCGACTTGTATATTCGAGAGATAGTTAGGCTGCATGGGATTCCTGTATCCATTGTCTTTGACAGAGATCCGAGAATCACGTCATCTTTCTGGAAAAGTCTACATGCAGCGATGAGGACCAAGTTAGTATTCAGTACAACATTTCATCCTCAAACCGATGGACAGTCAGAAAGAGTTATACTGATTTTGGAAGATCTACTTCGAGCATGTGTTATTGATTTCCAAGGCAGTTGGGAACCAAAATTACCTCTTGTGGAGTTCACCTAAAATAATAGCTATCAATCATCAATCGGGATGGCTCCTTTTGAGGCACTTTATGGAAGGAAATGTAGATCTCCTATTCATTGGGACGAGGTCGGGGAAAGAAGAGATATTGGTCAGGATGTGATTGAAGAGACTACCGAACTTATAGTCAAAATTCATGATAGAATGAAGACGGCGCAAAGCAGACAAAAGAGTTATGCAGACAAACGACGGAGGGACTTAGAGTTTGCAATGGGAGATCATGTATTTGTGAAAATAGCACCCATGAGGGGTGTTATGCGCTTTGGCAAAAAAGGGAAGCTAAGCCCGAGATTTATAGGTCCGTTTGAGATTTTGGAGAGGATTGTGACACTAGCTTATAGAGTGGCATTGCCACCAGCTGCGGAAGTACATGTCGAACCCATCACATGTACTAAATTATGAACTTCTTCAATTAACTCCAAATACGACATATGAAGAAAGACCTGTTCAGATCTTAGCAAGGCAAGAAAGAAGATTGCGAAACAAAGTCATTCCAACGGTCAAGGTGAAGTGGCTGAATCACTCGGAAGAGTAAGCTACTTGGGAAACCGAGAGGAACTTGAAGAGTTGCTATCCTGATCTATTCAGTAAGTTCTAATTTCGAGGACGAAATTTTATTTAAGGGGAGGAGGAATTGTAAGGTCCAAAATTAAGACGACGTAATCCAACTGCATGCGAATCTAGGAAATAATGGAAAATGAGTAATTAACTGATTGTAATTGCTACTTTATTATTTGACATACAAGCTTACATGTTAAATATGATTTTTATTATCATCATGCATAAAATAGTATTTTTAAGGAATATTCAAGTTGCGATCGAGGAACGGAGACCGAGGGCTGAAAAACATAAAATATTTTTTATTAAATAACTATTTTTAATTATTTAAAATATGGTTGATGGTTTTTCATATTTTTTTGAAAATAAGGGGTTTTGAGGTGATTTTATACGCCGGGACGTAAATTTTATCGGTGTTGGTTTTTAACTAAAATACGAACTTTTTTGCAACCCGGCTAATAAATTCACAAATTTATTTAAACAAAAAAAAGGTCTGTTAATATTTTATTTAAATCCTAATTAGACTAATGGGCTTAATTTAATAGCTAAATAGGCCTAGGCTTAATTAGCAAATTAATTAGCTATTTATATTATATTAAAGCATTAAAAACCCTACACCTAGCATCAACCCACACGGCCACACACTTCACAAATTCTGAAACTCTCCCCACAACCCTCAAAGACCCCATGGCACATTAGATAAATTTCGTTCTTATTTGATTGGATCAACGACTATTGTGTTTACTGATCATTCTGCTATTAGATATTTATTGACCAAACAGGATGCAACGCCACGACTGATACGATGAATTTTGTTGCTCCAAGAATTTGACATTGTGATCAAAGATAAAAAAGAAACCGAGAATGTTGTAGCCGATCATTTATCGAGACTAGTAACTGGATCATCTTGTGAAATGACACTAATTAACGATAATTTTCCTGATGAACATCTATTTTCAGTTACGACTACACCTTGGTTTGCTAACATAGTAAATTTTCTTGTAATAGGAAAAATGCCACCGCAATGGAGTTGCCAAGATAAAAGAAAATTTTTGAATGAGGTAAAAAACTTTTATTGGGATGATCCGTATATGTTCAAGTATTGTTGAAACGTAATGCCCCGAAAATTTGAAGGTCCACGCGAACCACATGCATACGAGTTATTAAATTCTTTGTGTATTTTAATTAAATGTTTTAATTGCATGAATTAATTATGTTGTGTATATTTGCATGTTTAAAATATACTTTTCTACATGGTTGCATAAAAATGTATTTTTAAATGTTATTCGAGTTGCGATTGAGGAATGGAGACCGAGGGCTGAAAAATAGAAAATGATTTTATTAAATATTTATTTTTAATTATTTAAATTAAGGGTGATGCTTTTTTTATTTTTGAAAATATGGGGTTTTGAGGTCATTTTATACGTCGGGACGTAATTTTTATCGGTGTTGGATTTTCAACAAAGATACGAACGTTTTGGAAACCCGGCTAATAAATTCACAAACTTATTTAAGCAAAATTATTTTTAATATTTTAATTAATCTCTAATGAGCTTAAATGGGCCTAATTAATATCTTAATGGGCCAAAGCTTATTTAGTGTTTAATTAACTATATAATATACTAACCTACCCCATAATTCACTCCATTAATCCCAAAACTCACGCCCCACTCTATTTTCAACAAATCAAACTCTTCTTTTCACACAAGTAACTCACGGCGCTCACACATAAAAATCAAGGTGAAAAGCATCGAATTCTTCAAGGTTTTCAAGGGTTTTTAGTGCCGCCGTTCTTCGATTCGTCAATGATTATTCGTGCGTAGAATACGCAAAGGCACGCCATATTCTTCTTTTACTCATCATCACACCATATTATTTAAATATGTTGTAAATTGCATGAAAACAAGTTGCAACATGAAATATTTTCGGTTTTGTGTAAGATGCCAGTTTTTAAGGCTTGAATTTGAGGAAAAAGCATGTTCGTTATGTTGTTAAAGGGACTGCCATGATTAGGATTGGTTAGGGGATTATTTTACATGTTTTCAATGGTCCTAAAACACAGCAAAACGTTGCAAATCTAAAATAACAAGCTGGAACCGTGGGTGGTTTATTAAGTAGGGCCGATGTGCTTGTTGATCTTCATGAGTTCGGTTGGTTGTGCATGGGGCTTAAGGGTTCGACCAGGTCTCGTGCTGGACGTGGGTCAAGGTCAGGTAGGGCTCGGTGGTTAAGGGCTGGGAGAGTCCTAGAGTCACTAGGAGTTTATATGAAAGATTTCATCATTGTGCGCAGGTTTGGGTGAGTTTCCATCAAGTTTTTGAGCGAGACAGGGCCGGTTCTTTGGGCTAGGCTTGGTCAGTATGGTCCCTAGGTGGGTTGGCTAGGGTTTGGCTCAAGTTGGCTCGAGCGCGACTCGAGTAAATTGGGAGATGGCTCGGTGGTTTCGATTAGGTGTCAATATTTCGAATTTTAGAACAAAAAAATAGATCCATGGGTCCACGGTGGTGGCTCATGATTTGGAAGGGTAGAATGTATGATAAAAATGTTATGTTTAAAATTTGGGATCATAATAACAAGTTGTGGATTTATTCATAATTTAATCGCCGCACGAAACGTTAATTAACGAATTAATTAAAAAGCCTAGTTTTAAGATTTATAAAACTATGGAAAATTATTTTTAAGCTTAAATAATTATTAAAAGTCTAAGTTTTTAATTGGGAAATTTTATATTAAGGTTTGACTTAATTCGGGATTAAAACGCAGTAATACGTCTTATTTAAAGATTAATTTTAAAAGTCCTCGATTTAAGCTAAATAAAAATACAAAAAAAATTCATGTAAGCTTAAATAATTATTTGGGACATGTTAGAGTCAATGAAATTAAGAAAATTTCAAAAACGAGAAATTTTACGTCTAGGGCAAAACGGTCATTTTATACCTAAAAATGAGTAAACGTCATGGCAGTGTCCTGAATGCTATTTTATATGCTAATATGATTATTTTAAATGTTTATGGATGTTTTCATGATTTAATATGCCAAAACATTTATTTTAAATGTGTATGATTTAAATTTTTACTTTAAAGGTTTATTATTTTAAAACGTTTATTTTAAAACGTTTATGGCTTGTTATGAATTTTTATATGTTAAAATGTTAATCTTAAAATGTTTATGGATTTTGGGTAGGTTAAAATGTTGGTTTTAAATGTTTATGAATTTTTATATGTTAA
Organism: Primulina huaijiensis; assembly: GCF_012295235.1. Taxonomy (NCBI): domain Eukaryota; kingdom Viridiplantae; phylum Streptophyta; class Magnoliopsida; order Lamiales; family Gesneriaceae; genus Primulina; species Primulina huaijiensis. The sequence continues at coordinate 7,617,615 of NC_133315.1, read as the reverse complement.
ATTATGATGTTTAAATGATTATGGATTTTTATGATTTAATATGAAAATTAAAAGTCATGTTGCATACTTGGTTTCGAAAAATCAAAATGATACGTATATGCATCATCTTTATTAATTGATGATAACATGTTGAAGGACGTGAAGGGATTGTGACTAATACGATGATATGCTTTGGGATAACGTGAGGGGAAAAGATCCCAGAGGGAGCCCATTTTTCGCAAGAAGGCCCCAGAGGGAGCCCATGCGTGGGAAAAGGCCCCAGAGGGAGCCCGTCTATGGGAGAAGGCCCCCGAGGGAGCCTCAACGATCGTATTTCCATATTATGATGATAGGCCAAGCCCTAGTTGACCGGTGAGAGTATCGCTGATGTCCCCACCGCCCAGTACTTTGGGTACATGTAGTAGATGGATCCATCGCCCAACACGTATATGAACACGAAAGTCACAATCAACGATTTGAATTCAACAAAACACGTATATGAACATTAATATGAATCTGTATATGTTGATGATGATATGGATATGTTTATGATAGTATAAAAAGGTTTAAGATTCTACATGTTTATGAAAATGTTTTTATTTAAAGTTTATGCATTTTCATTGAAAAGATATTTTAAGTATAAGTATTTTTCACTGTTGTATGTGATCTGTATACATATTATGTTGTTATCAAGATTATGGTGTGTTGAGTCTTTAGACTCACTAGGTGTGATTGATGCAGGTGTTTATGATAAAAATGTTATGGAGGTCTTGATGGTTGACTTTACTGGACTGAAGGTACACATAACCCGTGGACCGACGCTAGTTTTCCGCACTAGTTCTGATTTATGATTTTAAGTGATGCTAAAGATATTTTTACGACGATTTACATATGAGTGGTTTTTGAGAGGTTATAATACGTGCTATAATTTTCAAATAATGTTTTTAAGTTATGTAAACGTTTGACGATTTAAACTATTTTCCTTTGGATTTTTAAATGTTAGTTGGATGTTTATTTTTAAAATGGTAACAAGATATTTTAAAGTATTTATATATATGTATATTTTTAATTATGGAGATTAAGGAGAAAAAAAAATTTATAGTACTTTTTAAGAAAACGAATAAGCAGACGTTTCAATTGTCCATCATACCCGACAATGAGGTAAGTAGTGTCATTAAATTTTGTCGTTCAGAAGCATGCGGAAGACATTTTTCTTCAAAGAAAACGACTGCAAAAATTTTGCAGTGTTGATTTTATTGGCCCACTTTGTTTAAAGACACCCACGAAATCGGCAAGATTTCTGAAAATTGTCAAAAATTGGGTGCGATTTCAAAAAAAAACATAATGCCTTTGAATCCTATCATTGAAATTGAAATCTTTGACTGTTGGAGAATTGATTTTATGGGACCCTTTCCACCGTCGTTTGGATACTTGTATATTTTAGTTGCAGTTGATTTTGTTTCCAAATGGATAGAGGCAATTCCATGTCGAACAAATGATCATAAAATCGCCATCAAATTTTTGAAAGAAAATATTTTTAGTAGATTTGGAATTCTTGGAGCCATGATAATTGATGGGGGAACTCACTTTGTTAATAAACCATTTGCTTCATTAATGAAAAAATATGATATTACTCACAAAGTAACTACTCCTTATCATCCTCAAACAAATGGAAAAGTTGAATTAGCTAATAGGGAGATAAAGCAAATTTTGGAAAAAAATGTTAACCCAAATAGAAAAGATTGATCTATGCAACTTAATGACGCACTTTGGGCATATCAAACAAATTTTAAAACATCATTGAATATGTCTCCCTATAGGTTGGTTTACGGAAAACATTGTCATTTGCCTGTGGAATTGGAACATAAAGCTTATTGGGCGATCAAAACTTTTAATTCAAGCATGGATGATGCAAAAAAATTGCGCAAATAGCAACTTAATGAACTTGATGAACTCAGAAATGACGCATATGAGAATTCAAAGATTTATAAAGCAAAAATCAGATCATTTCATGATAAAACAATTCTTAGAAAATCTTGTGAGATTGGTAAACAAGTTTTGCTTTATAATTCTCAACTTCACATATTTCCAGGAAAATTACGATGAAGAAGGACATGCCCATATGTTGTAAAGAATGTGTATCCTTATGGAGTTGTGGATATTGAAATTCTTAATAATTGTGATGTTTTTAAAGTAAAGGGACAAAGGCTTAAACCATTTTTAGAAAATGAAATCTTTCAAGAAGAGTTTATTTCCCTTTTCGATCTGTTTGTTGTATTTGATTTTGTTTGTTTTTATTTGAGATTTCCTTAATCTTTTTATTTTCCCGGTTAAATGGCGGTTAACGGTACTCCGTGACTCTCATAGTTGGTTAAATCAGTTTCCCACAATTGCTGATACAAAAAAAATCATTTCTTTTCTTTTCAAAATGGATGAAATTCTCTAAAAAATTTGTAAATATTTTCTCTCTGTTTATGAAAATGTTTTATAAAAAATTTATGCAGGTAGGTATGAAAGAATGAGATTGTTAATGAAAAAAGGAATTCCAGAAGATATTCGTCTTTAATAGTAGCTAAGGTCCGATTAGGAGGAGAAGTTCCACAATCATTACTCATTCAGTGTTTGCCTGGATTAGGAAAAGCACTTATGCGAAAAAACGAAGGGCCAAAAGGTTAGGGGTTTGTCATAAGTGTGCAAGATGGACTTGTGACAAACGATGCAGATCTTTGGGATGTGTTTCCAATAACAGAGAAGATAAAATTGGTTTCATTAAAAATGGGCTGAATAAGGAGTCTTTAGATAACATCTTATTGACTCTTGAGACGCATTCTAGTGGACATGTGCATATTGAACTTCTCCGTTTATGGAAATAATTCCAAGATGAGCGTCATCTTAATAGTCTTAGGAATCCGACTAAAAAAGACCATGTTTGCCAATTTATAAGAAAATTTGATGGGAAGCATATCCTCGACTCATAGAAGGCGTTGAAGCCGTTTCTGGACGTAAAACCAAAGGAAAATTGTGAGCCACAATCACACTACTGTTTATATGCATGTGTGTCATTATTGTTTTTACTGTTTATTCTGCTTACAGCTGTGACCCATAGTTTTGTCATGATAATATATTACCCATATAAAATCTCTCATCTTTCTCTCTATTTTCGCAAACCAAAAAGAAAGTAAAAACATGGCTGGATCCTCTGAACAAACATTGAAAAATATTTGTGTATTTTGTGGGTCGAGTCCTGGAAAAAATGAAGTTTGTAGAATCAGCGAATAATCTTGGAAAGATATTGGCTGAGAGAAAAATTCACTTGGTATATGGGAGAGGTAATATTGGGTTAATGGGATCTGTTTCAACATCTGCTGATCATGGAGGTACTTTGTTTCTTGGACACAACGTAATATACATAATAAACTTGTAGGCTTGTTGAATATCAATAATTATTATGACAGTTAGTTGAAATTTCTTGATAAAGCTGTGGAACAGAATTTCATTTCAGAAAATTCACGACAGATGCTCATCTCTGCTTCGACTGCCGACCAATTAATTGATAATTTTGAAGCTTTTGTTCATAATCCTGATCCGGTGATAACAAAGATCAATTGGTCGCAATCAAGCAGTAAGAAAAGAAAGTTGGATCATTGAATCAAAAGTCGTGCATTGGTTTGCGTTTGTTTCAGTTTGTTATCTTCAATAAAATTTCATGTGATATCTCTTTCATTATGTACTCTTTATTAATAGTTATTTTGACATTAGGGACAATGTCATATTCTGATTGGGGGGAGAACAAACTTATTAAAAAAAACTTTAAAAAAAATTTTAAAAAATATATTTTTTAAAAAATATTATTTTAAAACAAAACAATGTTTATTGTTTGTAACTTAGTAATTTTTGCAAAAATATCATACATTACATGTTTGAAAGGTTTAAATTGGAAAATGTATTAATTTATCTAAGGATGTTTAAATTTTTATTTGAAAAGAAAATCAATTTTAATATTCTGATCACTATAAAAATATGATTTATCAAATCTTTTTGAGTGATTAATCATTGTGATAAAATCAGTTATTAAAGTATATGGCCCAAGATATACATGATAAGAGTGCCTAAAATTTAAAAATTCACATATATTTTGTGACTGAGTGGAGAGGATTGAGAAAACAGTTTGCGAGTCTTTATTGATCATGAGAGAGGCTATCTATTGTTTAGATTTTGAGTTCTTATTTTGAAAAAAAATATGATATTTCCTGAAGAGAAAAAAAAAGAAAGATGTTGAAGATTTATGTAATTTTAAATTTATATGCTACGACCCATTTATCTCTCATAAAAAAAAAAGAAAAAAAAGAAAAAAAATAGAAAGAGAGAAATATATTGTACAAATTAAATAAACATATTGTAATGCCCGAGATTTTGATTCTGTTAATCTGAGATGATTGATTATGAACTAACTAATATGATTATAGACGGGCCAGTCCGAGACCAGATTGGGCAAAGCATATGAAGTATGCTATTTTTTGGACAGAACTGTTGGCGCCCGAGCAGTAGTTGTTGACCGCCCGAGCGCCAGTGTTCATCAAATATATGTTTCGGGCAGAAGGTACGGCGCCCGAGCGGTAGTCTGTAACCGCCCGAGCGCCAATGTGCCATAAGAAAAGTGCTTGGACAGAAAATGCCACGCCCGAGCGGTAGTGTAGCACCGCTCGAGTGCCGAAAGAAATGTTGGAAGAAAGAGACATGTTTCAATTTCATGCAACATGATATATATAAATGACATTCCTTCAGTTGAGTCAAAAAGAAGAAACGAGAAAAGGTTGAGGAAAGTGAGGAAATAATCCTTACGCCTTTTAGTTTAGAAATTTGAAGTTTGTGAAAGATCCGCCCGTCCGATTTTGAATCCGACTTCAGTACTGTGTTCCTACAAACGCAGGCTACAACTGGACGTAAGTTTTGTTACATTTAGACATGATTTGAAATTATGACATTGCCAGAATCAGATGTGATTGATATATAGTGTTCTTGACATAGTAGACATCGTATAATTGAAGTCAGATCGAAGAACAGATTGTGTATGTAATTGTTATGATTTTCGGAATGATTTGATTGAGATTCGATATCAGAGTTGTATTGTTATTGAGTATGAGTTTGGTTATTATATATGTGATGTTGATATTGACGGGGTTATCGAGATTGTATTGTTATGCCATCGAAACATTAGTAGATTGATATTGATCAGATTCACGATTGATTGAGATTGTATCATTGTATCGTTGATATTAAGCAGATTGTGTTTTGATTTGAGTATTGATCAGAACAGATATTGAATTGAGTTGTATATTGATATTGTACCTATTCGATTGTCATTAACAGATTGGGTATGGACAGAGTTGAATTCGAGACTTCGTCCTCGTCAGACCGAGAAGAGAAAGGTATAAATTAATGTTGAGTTGGGATTGCACAACTCGAGTGAGGTTTGACTCGAGTTTCCCTAAATCACATACTTTATTTTATTGCATTGATATTTGCAATTAATGAATGAATTGATATGCTTGTTCTATTGATTTATAGATAGCAAGTATTAAATGATTGGTCTTGTGACAGAAGGGCCGGATAGTGAGGAATCGTCATTGGCCCATTGCACTTTGTCACAGGATAGGAATATGGCGGAAGTGCCATAGTCTTTGACGGATAGGTCAGGACATCGGACGTTTGGTCATATCGAAGTGGATAGAATTGGAGTTGCTTCTATTACTGATGTTCGATATGGAAAGGGCCAAAGTCCGTGAATAAGAACGTACCACCACCCCGATCGGGAGTGTAGGTGGGTGTATGTTCTTATTCAGATCGGGATCCCTAGATTAGGACTGAGTCGAGTCTGAGTCTGAGAATCACGGAGAGTGATTCATTGCTTGGTATTGAATTATGTTCCTGATTTTGGTACATCTTTAGAATATGATTTATTATTGATATTGATTCATGTTTCGGATTTTGATACATGCAATGAATATTTGATTCATGTTTCTGATTTTGGATACATGTTATGAATGCCTGTTATATGCTTTTATATTGTCTGTATGATTGCATGTATACATGGTTTATACTGGGAATGTAATTCTCACCGGAGTTATTCGACTGTTGCCTTGTTTGTATGTGTGCATGACAACAGGTGAGACAGGATCGGGATCAAGAAGAGAACGAGTCAGGACTAGTTAGCGTGGAGATCCGGGCTCAGAAGTAGATTAGGATTCAGCACTGATATGTCGTTGAACCTAGTAATTGTATTTAGTATAGGACTTGTACTTTTAGATTTATATGTACATTACGTTTTCGCATTGCATTTTAAAAAAAAGATTTTATGTCCCACATTACTTAATTGTGTATTTGATATAAATAACGATTAAGGAAATGAATTAGCGTCCGGGTCCCCACACATATAGTCAAGAAGCATAAACTTAGTCTGATTTCGTGATGTTATGAAAAAAAAGATCAAGAAAAGAAATATATATAATAAGAATAACTAGATTTTGAATCAATGGATTTCCTATCTTTTGATTAATTTGGCTCGTTTGTCTGTCTGCGTTCTGTAAACCATTTTCCTGAGCATTTATCTGTATTCCAACTCCATGAGAGAAATCGTTCCCATGAATTGAAACATTTATTAACTTGTGAGGATATGAAGTTGAGACTCTTACTAGGAATTTCTAAAGGCCAGGTACATTTAATTACCTGAAAATAAGCTTTGAATTGATCAGCTCAGATTATTTCATAAATTATAATTATGATGATCTTGATATAACTTTGACAATTTTCAAATTTAATTTAAACACTTGGATAGTTCCGATTACATTTCTAATTAAACTAATCGATATGTTTTGTATTGCTATTAACGCTTAAATTGCTAGAGACTAGCAATAAGCTGGTTGGGACATTAATTAAATGTTTTATAATATAAATTTATAGTTTTTCTTTTATTTAATGTTTAAATATGATATTTAAACATAATAAATTGTATAAAAAATAAGTTGTGTAATTATAAGTTTTTATTATTTTTACAGGTTCGATAAAACAAGAATAACCTTGGCGTTGCAAATGAGATTAAGATGATTCTTGGACCTGTAGAAAGTTGATGATAATATCTACAATATTGGTGACAAGCATGAGACAAAAATCTTCTCACAATTGGAATCAAATTAAGCAACAAATAAAGTTATCAAAAGAGAGACAGTTTTACCATGCTCTAGCATTTTGACCATATCTTTCAAATTACTTGGTCAAATTGTAAAACAAAAATACCACAATTCAAACAACTCAATTATCTACATGTTTTGTTTTATGTGGAAAAGAAAATTCAGATGGGAAGATTTTCAAAAATGATGTGTATGATGACATAATTTCTTGGAACACCAATGAAGACTTATGTGTAAAAAAATAATATTTTATTTATGGTTGTCTCCCCAAATTTGGCTATAAATAGGGGTGCATTGTAATGTATTGAGATATCCCTCATTTTATGATCAAACCTTTGAATTCATAATATTTCTCTCTTTGTTTATCTTTTTTTCTTCATTTAAATGTAATTAGCATGTTAATTTCATATTCAAAGTTTTACCCTTTGAATAATGAGTAGCTAACTTCTCAAAGTTGAGATGAAAAGGTGAAACTCTTGGCATGATAATAATGTTATTAAAAGGTAAGAATCCATGTTTTATATTATTTAATCATTATTTATTGTTTATGTTATATTTATCTCTTTAAGCATTATTATAACCTACTTATAAGTGGGAGTTTTGATTTATTGTTGCTATATGTTACACAAAATTCTTGGAACCATATAAATGTTAGTTTGGTATTACCAACCATTTGATGTGGATGCCTTGATTTATTATATATGAATATATCATAATATTAATTTCTTGGTACCATTTAAATGTTAGTTTGGTTTTACCAACCATTTAAAGTGGGAACCTTTATTTAGTGTTTACAAATATTTATATATAGCACAATAAATACTGGACAACATTTATAAGTTTTGGTATGTATTATATACTTATAAGATATTAATATATAACATAATATAAATATGATTATTTAAAAAATTGGAACCATTTTATTAAGTGGATTTCAATAATATTCATTAATGTTAACTTTATTAAAATACCAAGAGTTGATCCTTTAATCTCAACTACTTGAATTAAAATTTGAAAATTAAAAATTATCAATTAAAGATTCAAATAATTAAAAGAAAAAGTAAAAAACAAAACAAAAGGACATTGTAGCGGACTTGTAATTACCTTAGCTTCCATGTGGATACGATATTCGGACTCATCGAATTATACTACTTGTGGACAACCTGCTTTCGGGAGTGCAACAATCAAAGTCACATCACTAGCTGAAGTCACAGCTTGACTTCAGCTCAGCTAAGAAAGAATTATGATCCGATTAGTCCAACTGCCTACAATGACAGAACAGTTTTTCAGCAGCTGGATTTGGATCTCTTATCCTTGCAGATGAAGATCAAAAATTGGGAAATGGATCAACAATCGTATATTCCAGTGAATTCTCAAAGCTCAACATCAACGGAGGAAGCTCAGACTTCTGGAGCTCAATTAGAGTCATCCAAGGAACCAGTTGCTGAACAAACGAATGAGCAAGTAACTGTTCCTATCTCTCAGGATGCTCAACCATCTCCTCTTGCTCCTCCTAAATCTTCTCCAGTGAGTCTTCAGCTGTATACAAAAGCTTAGTTGTCATTGGCAAATATTGATGATGTCATCCAGTCAGTTGCCATCGGCATCCAGCTGAACCTTACAACTGAGCAACCAGCTGAAGACAAAAGCATAACCGAACAGATAGCCTCAGAGACTGAAATAAATGAAACTAAAGAATCAATTCAGTCGCCTGCCACGACTGAACTACATGATAAATGCTGAAATGCTTCAGCTGCACTCAGAACAAATTGAAGATGTGCAAGTGTCGACTGAAGAGCCAGCTAGCTCCACTGCTGATCAACCCTCTCCCTCAACTCAAGATCCTCCTCAGAAACCAGTTGAAGAACTTATGACAGAACTAGTTCAAGCCGATATTTAAGCACAACAGCTGAACATGGTTATTTTCAATGAAGAAGACAAGGTCGAAACTCCAGATACAACTGAAGCCTTCTCTGCTCAAATACCTATGGCCGCTGATCTTATGCTTGAAGAAATTCAGTCTGATTTGAACAATCTTATCTCAAATGTTTCTGATATGAAGTCAACCCAACTATTGTATACATTGAAAATTGATTCTTTGAAGGAGAATACCCTGAAGAGCCTTCAGCAGGTTACTAGGGATATCACTTCTTTATTTTTCCAAATAGATCAGTTAAAGAAAGACCGAGTGACAGTTCCAGCACTTTTCCAAACTCAGAGCATGTTGATCAATCGAATAAATTTCATCCAAACTACAATGACAAAGAGAACGGATTTGATGCAGGAACAGATGCTACATGAAATATCTCAAGTCGCTTCGGAAGTCCGTACTCTATCTGATAAAGTTGGTGGTGTTGACAGAAAGGGGGAAGAGGAGCAGTAGCAAGAGCAGCAGCAGACAACAACCGGATGATAAAAGAGTCAAGAAATAAAGATCAGTTAGAAGACAGTCTCTATTCAGTTATTATTTGATTTGACAAAGTATCAGTTAGAAGATAGAAGATTATTCTTTCATTCTTTCATTATTTGTACGAATCTGTACAGTGAAAGAATATTTTCAATGAAAGATTATTTTATCTACAGAGTTTAGTCCTTATCAGTTCTTAAATTCTAAGTTTTGTCAAACACCAAAAAGGGGGAAATTGTGGAATCAGAATTTCGGAGTTTGACAAATTAAGTGGTTAAAAATTTCCCGAACTGATGGACTCAACTGAATGCAACGTAACTGAACGTACGTAACTGAAGTTGCCCGAACTGATTATTAATGCGCTAAAAATCGATGGCAACAAAACTGATAAAAAGCTAACTGAAACTGTGTAGTAAATTGGAAGATCAGTTAAGACTGATCAGTTACACAATCAGTTCATCGAAAAGTTGCATAGCAAACTGAACTATCAGTTATACAGTTAGTTCATCATTCTGCTATGAAAGTCAACTGATAAATCAGCTTGACGTGTCATCGGTTAAGGAACGTATCTATCAAGCGACAATTTGTAAAAGAGCAGACTGCAACTTATAGTGAGAACGCCGCACATCAGAATGCCACGGTGTACGATTGTCAGAATAATGATGACGTGTCTGCAAAGGAAAAATCAACGGATATAATTATTTGAATGCATTCAATATTACCGTTGGGAAGCAAAGCCTATAAATAGCCGAGAAGATCAGATGAGTAAAAAATTTTGCGCGCACATTCATTCTTGAGAAAAATATTTCAAACTACTCTTAGTTACAAAAAGCTCACGCTTATCAGATTTATTCATAGCATTAAGGCTATACTTTGAGCACTAGCACAATCATTCATTGTTTACATTCGATCTATTTTAGATCAGTTGTGCTTAGAAAAACACATCATTTGCGTACTGATAATATTGTATTGATACTAAGAGTTTCAGTTTGGCAGTGTTAAGTCAAAACTGAAGTGGGTTATTACAGTTGCTGTAATCAATCAAAGTCTTTTAGTAAATATCCTATCCTTGAGATAGAATGGGTGACGCAAGAGCATTTGAAGTATCTGAACATCCACAAATCTTTGTGTCTTTCATTCTTTAAGTATTCAATCTGTCATTCAGCTTATTTCCGTACTATTTCAGTTAACTGATTGATATTGACTTAAAGATTCGTGAATAAAGTTTATCACTAAACTGATTCATTATTTCGAAAAGAATCAAAAATAGTAATGTGTTTATTCAACTCCCTTTCTAAACACTTTCACTCACCCAATCGATCCTAACAACATTAATAAAAATCATTTCGATATATATTATGGGATGGAACGGGTTGGACTAGAATCTTAAGTTTTATCTAAAGGTCGAGTCTAGAACTTGGTTCGAGTAAGAATCGATAGGAAGTCGTAAGGAACGCATAAGCGCCATGACGTCACTTTTGGAGAAGCTTGTGTTTTTATGGTTTGTTGTGCATGGTACGAGGTTTGGGTATGTTTCGGGGCTGGTTCAGGGCCTTGAGCAGTACTATAGATGTATTTTACGTATGGGTCGAGTCTCGGGTCGATTGGCACGTCCTAAGTGGTTTTATTTAATTCGGGAGTCGTATGTGTCCGAGTGCACTTTAGGTGCTGTTTTGGGTAATTATTTTAAGTCGTCGTGGCAGCATGTCCGAGGATGATCTAATGAGGCTCACGATGTTCGTAAGTATGTATGACGTGTAAAATAATTATTTTGAGGTATGTGATTTGTCTTGTGGCCAATTATGTTACTGGTTTGAAAACTTGAGAACATGTCCGGGCACCTCTCCAACGTCTTCAGAGAAATTAAATTATGTTAGGGAGTGGACATCCAGTCCAAAGGCTGTGGTGATCTTTGTCGGCCCAGTATTGTGGTTAGTTTGATCAACAATTTATGTTATGGGCCACTTACATTGAACATAACTCTACGCAAAATGATTTACGATTATGAATATTATGACGAGCATGAAAATATAATTCATGAAAATGTTTATGTAGGAAAGTCGCATTATACTTACTTATGCTTATATTATGCTATGTACAAGTTATGTTTAAATTGAATGAATTTTTATTATGTATTACTTGTTATTAACGATTTATGCATGCTGAGTCGTTAGGCTCACTAGACTTGATCGATGCAGATGATGTAGTTGAGGAGACTGGAAGTGGTGACCAGTGAGCAGGCTCGGGCCAGTGGCAGTGCAAACCCGAGGTCCTTGTAGTTTACTTGATTTTATTATGCACATTTTAAAACTATTTACTCCGATTTTATTGCACTGGTTTTGGTGACAAGGAGGTTGAGACTTTTTATAAACTTTTTCAAATTATTGTGGATGTTTTTAAATTGGGTTTTGTGGTTGTGGCATTTAAAATGATGGAGTTTTAATATGAATTTTATTTTTGGTATGTTTGGTGACTGTTATTTTATTTTAAGAATTATACTTTTAATAAATTAATTAATAAGAAAATTTTAAATTTTTTCGCAAATATTAAAGTAGTAGTATTTTAACACACAGTTCGTCACAATTAGTATCAGAGCGCAAGGTTTCCTGACATAGGGTTGTGCCTACTTCTGGTTGCGAGAAGCTCATGAAGTCACGCCTCGAGTCTGTAAGTTTTATGATTTTAAATGTATTAAGTGTTAAGTACAAGTTTTTTAACTGCATGTAAAGTTTTGAATCATTTTAGCCTATTATATGAATAGTTCTGTTATGCATGTTGGTTACGTGTTGGGTAAAATTGTAGAATAGTATGCCTCCTAGACGTGTGATTGATAGTAAGGGCCATAAGGCTCGTGAGGATGAGAGAGTTTCCCCTCCACGTACACCACCAGACCTTCAGGCTCAGATGCTTGCGGGCATGACTTAGTTCTTTCCGCAGTTTGCGACAAACAATGCTAAGGTGAATAGAAGGACGAGGCCTGAGGCAGTGTATGAGCAATTCCGTAAGATGGACCCTAAGGGTTTCAAGGGTACGACCAATCCCATGCTGGATGAGAGATGGATTAAATCCATAGAGGTTATTTTTAACTTCATGAAACTGCAGGATGTTGACTGGTTAGGCGTGCCACTTACTTGCTGAAAGATGATGCTAAATCATGGTGGGACTGAGTATTTGATAGGATCGATTAACGTATCAAGAGTGTTTAGAAGGGGGGTTGAATAAACACTCACAATTAAAATGAGTCTTTTCGAATTTTGAATTCAGTTTGGTGACAAAATGATTCTCGGAATCTTGTTGGTCAATGACAATCAGTTAAACTAAGAGTAGTTGCGGCAAATAACGGACTGAAAGATAGAATACAAAACTGAAATAAAGTACGCAAGGATTGTTTCTGGACGTTCGGAGATTTCAATCACTCCGACGTCACCCCTTCTATCTCAAGGATAGAATTTCCACTAAAAGACTTTGATCGTATACAAGACTTGTACTGACCCACTTCAGTTTGGACTTAACACTGCCAAAACTTAAACTCTTAGCATACAACAGATTTTATCAGTTCGTGACTGATCTTAGCACAACCGATATATTCTTGATTGAATTACAAAGTGCTAACAGGCTCAAAGTGTAGCTTTAGATGCTACTGATATATCTGATATACGTGAGCTGTGAATTGTGATTTTAGCAGCGTAACAGCAAGCTTCAATAATGCGTTGATGGTTCTTCTTTTCAGCTGCTTTGTTCACTTATTTATATGCTTCCTTTCCAACGGTAACTTGAGATGAAGTTGAATTTTTTTATCCGTTGATTTTTTACTTGATTATTCCTTGGATATTGTTTCTTTCATTTATTGTGATGCGGCGTCTTAACTTCTTTCGCCGAAATGCGTTGTTCTAAGCTGTATTGATTTAAGTGCGGCGTTGCAATCTTCTATGTCTCTTTGTCGGTTGATCGTTCTTTCCCGAGACATGTTCAGTTGAAGGGTGCTTTAGCATAAATCAGTTTCCAACTGATCAGTTAGCTGATTTCAGTTATTAAGTCCAGTTGTTGAATGTACTTGCGCGTATCAGTTGGTTGATCAGTTTGTCAAACTCCAGAATCCAGAATTTGGTTTTCAACAATTTCCCCCTTTATGGTGTTTGACAAAACTCAGCAAATAATAATAACTGAATTCTTTTATAGATAAAATAAGAGATTGATCATCTGAATCATATATGTAGATAAAATAAGAGATTGATCAACTGAATCATGTATGTAGATAAAATAGGAGATTGATCAACTGAATCATGTACTTCATGAGTACAGAAATGACTACTTCTGAAAAGAGGATTTCTTCTGCTGTTCTAGCATTTCTTTGATTTCTTCCCCCTTTTTGTCAAACAGCTCCATCTTCAAGGATAATCTTCGAACATCTGTTGATATAAAATTGACAGAGTTGGATACGTTTTCAACAACAGAGGTTAGAGAGATTTGAAGTACATCTATCTTTCTTGATACAAGTGTCTCGACAGCATCAACTCTCTTGCTTATAGAGTCTTGAGTCACTGAGAGACTCTTAGCCAATCCTTTGTTCTTCTGTATATCATCCACTGTTCGAGAGAGAGATGTTAAAGCATCTTGAATTGTCGTCAGTTTCTGATAGTTCAATTTTTCAGAGTGTTCCAGTTTCAGAGAATGCTCTAATTGAGTATGCTGGATCTTGTATACATGATTGATCATTTCATTCATTTTCTGCTGAATTCTTTAATATCTTCCAGAACTTTATCAAAATCTGTAGAAAAATGAGGCGGAGACTGACAAGATGTTCCTTGTTCCGTTGAGACTTGATCAAAGACCACCATGGTCTTATCAGATATCATTGTTTCAGAAGTAGTCTGTGCTGGAACATCTGTTTCAGTTACTGCCACTTGGACTGTAGGAGGTGAAGATTGATGATGATCAGCAGAGATATGTTCCTGCTGAATAGGAAATACTGCAGGATTGTCAGTTGATTGATCATGAGCTGATGCATCTTCTTGAAAATCAGTTGTGATCTGAGCTGGCTCATCAGTTGGAAGTTTTTCAGCAATCTGTTGATTTGGTGATGGGCTAGCCACCACTGTTTGATCTTCTATTTCAACAACAACAGACTGAACTGATACTTCTATTGAGATAGGAACATCTTGAGCGATTTGATCAGTTGAGTGATCAACTTCTTCAGAGATGGGTTCACTCATAAGAGATTCTTTCGCCACTACTTGAATGATTTCATCAATGTTGGCAAAAGTTAGCTCAGCTTCAGAGTACATCTGATTTTCTACAGAAGATGATTGTGGCACATCCTGAACAGGTTTTTCAGTAACTGATTGTGGAGATGGCCCTTTCTGCTGGGAGGAGGGTGTATCTTCTTTAGCTTTTGAACGGGAGGATTTTTCAGGGAGAACCAATTCCTGATTCTGTTCCCAAAATCTGATTTCCATTTGTAGCCTACTAAGATCTGTGTCCAGTTGGGTGAACACAGCTCTATCATAATAGGCAGTTGGACCTACGGGATTGTAGTTGGATTTCAGCTCTTCAACTATTTTAGTAAGCTTTTTGACACGAATCTGATCAAAGAAATATTTTTGCCTTTCCAATGCCTGGGCAATCGTAGCAGCTTTGACTATTTTCAAGACAATCTCTTCAAGTTTAATAAACTTTTTCAGTTGGGATTTGCGATTCTGCTCTTTGGCAAAAATTTCAGTCCTGAACTTCTTCCAACTATCAAAAGTTTTCCGTTTCGCTGTGGCAAATGCATTGACCTGTTCCCAAACCAGGCCAATGTGAGTTTGGATGGCATTAGATGGCCTTGGATCTTCAACTAGCCTGTCTTTTCCTTTGTCAGTTGTAAGAATGTGAGGAATATCCAGACCAGAATGAGTAGTGTCCACTGGTTCCCTCAATATAACGCCTTTAGATCTGGCCCGAGGAAAGATGGTAGGGCTATTTACATGAGTCAATGGAGCTCTTATTTTAGCGGGTGCCTCTTATTCAACAACTGAATCATCAGGTGGAACAACCTGCAAAGGTATAGCCTGAATAGGCTGTTGAGGAGCTGATTGAGTCAAGCTCTCAGTTGGAATGAATTTCACCGCTGTTATTGGTTTAGTTCTTTGCGTCCTCGGTCTCTTGACTAGTTTAGGAGAAGGAGTTTTCTCCGAATCTGATTATCTGATAATCAGTTTTCGTTTTGCAGTCTTCAGTTGGGCCAAAGTTTTGGCCTTCTTGACTGGTGTTGGAGCAGGTGGTTGCGTCCCAACCTCATGTTTGGTCTTTGGTGGCAAGATGTTCTTGGCAGTGAAGATCTTGAACTTTGAGGATTTTCCAGCATTGTCAACTACCAATCCCTTCAGTTTCAGAAGATAACTGATTGGAATGGTAAAGCCTCTTGATTGTTTGGTAGATTGAAGCATATTCCTTAGAATATTGAAGATAATGTGCCTCCAGTTAGCTTTCTTCTCTCCCATGATGATGGTCATCACTTGGAATTTCTCAAGAGTAAGGGCAGCATAAGAACCTGCTTTAGCCAATATGCCCTTCGCCACAATGTCGGCTAATAACTGAACCTCATGCTTCAGTTCCTTCTTAGGATCGGAAACTTTAATTTTCCGCCCATCAGCAGACAGCAAGGTTTGCATTTCTTCAATGTCAGATGTTTTGACTTCAGAGAAGCTGACGTACCCATCAGTTGGCAACGAGAAAATTTCTCCGAAGGTATTTTCAGATAGGATCAACAGCTGACTATTGACAGTTACAGAGATACTTCCATCAGTAGTGACGAACCCCTTCATATAGAATTCATTTACTTCCTTGGGGTAGATCTCCTGCGAAGATTGTCCCAAAAACATCCTGAGACCAGCCGATTCAATCTTCAGAAAAACATTCATAACATCAGCTTCTTGAACTGATAAAACTGAGTCAAAATCAATAGCCATAGCGTTCAACATGTGAGCTGGGATTTGATTCGCCATTTCTGAAATTCGTAAAAGATAAGCTTTGGAATTAGTATGCTCTTAGGAACTGATTGTATGCGTAAGACAGAAAACTGAATTGAGGCGGGCATAGTACATTTGTTCGTGACTGTTAAAATTCGGGACACGTGTCAGTCCAAAAAAATTTTGAATAAAAATATGTGTATGTGTGCTGTAAGCGTGTGTGCAAAAAGTAAGCGGTTTAAAATAGGCCACGTTATGAAACTGCAGTCACGTTAGTTGATTTGGAATATAATAAGTTTTTTAATTTGTTAACTTATACGAGAAGATTTGTAAAATATCCAGCTGAACAATCAGTTGGGATACTGATTCATTTCAGTTGAGAATTCACAAACAATTGTCCTCTTAGTTAACATTTTCAAAAACTGATATTCCCCCTTAATCGGTGCGAAAAATAATTAAAAATGACGATAAAAATAAATTTAAAGTTTAAGGAATTTATTGTTTGCTGGAATGTGCACGGCCCTTCAACTTCCATAACTCTCGGCTATAAATAGAAGTAACACAGTTAGTTTCAGTCATATTAGTGAAATATTTAAGATAAAAGAAATGGCTGGTGCGAGTAGCTCGAGTGCTTCGCCGTTTTCTCTGGAGGCCAGGAAGGCTGAGATAGAAGATGAAGTCTTCTATGAGAATCTTCAGTACTGGGAGAAGTTACAAGAACTTGAGTTCTTGTATAACACTGGAGAGGCTACCACTCCTGAATGGGTGGCAGAGCTGAGGAAGGTGCGGGAGCACTTGCACATAACTGAGTGGATTGACGTCTTTAAGGATGGTCATAGTCATCAGCTGGTGCTCCGGAAGGAATTGAAGATCCTGAAGCGCATAGCTTATTCACACAGCTTTGCCAAGACGTCCACTCCACCTTTATCCACTTGGTTGAAGATGTGGATAATTGATGTAGAGTAAAAATATTATGCTGTAATGCGAGCTAATGTTTATGCTTGAATAAAATATTTATCTGAGTTAATATTGTCTTTTTCTTTCCTGCAAATTTGCAGTTTCATTAGTTGTTGTAAATGAATTACTAACTGAACAAATGAACTGTTAAAGAATTAATATTAGTTGACTGTAAACTGAAATCAGTTAAGATTTAAAAACCAGACTGATATCAGTTGAAAAAATGAATCAACTGGTAATTAGCAAACTGATATCAAATAAGCAACTGATAGATAAGAAGCCTGGGTAATTGATAAAAAGCTTTGTTGGCTTGAGACTCTTCAACTTCTTTGACATTAAATGTCACCTGTCTATAAATAAGATAATAGCAGTGAGTTGTGAGATAATATCATTTAAACATGGCAGATTCAGATATTTCCGATGATTGTAGTAGTACGCATGTTCACGTTACTGAAGAAACAAGTGCTTATTTAGAAGAGTTGAAGAAGAAGATGGAAGAATATGTCTTGAAAAAGGTGATGTCAACATGGTTCAAAATTCATGACTTGCAGAGAATTAGTAGTAGTGGTGCGACTCCTTCTCGAGTTCAAGCAGCAACAGCAGAAGATACTTGGAACGATTTGAAGTCAGACATGTTACAGAGCTTGTCGATGACAAGGTTCTGTTACAAGCAATGCTGTGGAAGGAGTGGCATGTGATTAAGAAAATTTCTATAACTAAATCATTCGCTAGAATCCGAATTTATGAATTGAACAATTTTATTACAGAATGGCAGGATTCAGTTGGTTCTGAATTGTCTACTGTATGATGGAATCGTTTCTATTCTTAATAACATGTCATTTTCAGTTTATTGTTGTGACCTTATTTTCTGCAGACAATTTCATTAATAAAGTAACATTAATAATTTTCTTATGATAAATCAATTAAACCAAGAATATTGCGAAAGTAAGAAAACTTAATCTCGGGTAATGGTTTGGTGAAGATGTCAGCTGCTTGTTGCTCAGTTGATATATACTCCAGTCGAATGTCCTTCTTCAAAGCATGATCTCTAATGAAGTGGTGTCTGACATCTATATGTTTTGTCCTTGAGTGAAGAACTGGATTATAGGTAATGGCAATTGTGTTCGTATTGTCACAAAATATGGGCGATTCATTTGTAATTACTCCATAATCTCTCAGTTGTTGCTGGATCCAGATCAGTTGTGCACAGCAACTACCAGCAGCTAGATATTCTGCTTCAGTTGTTGAGGTAGCTATAGATGTCTGCTTCTTGCTGAACCAAGAAATCAGTCGGTCTCCAAGAAACTGACATGATCCACTTGTGCTTTTACGATCTAGCTTACATCCTGCATAATCTGCATCTGAATATCCAACTAAATTGAAAGAAGAATCTTTAGGATACCATAATCCGACATTTTGTGTGCCCTTAAGATATTTCAAAATTCTTTTGGCAGCTGAGAAATGTGATTGCTTAGGATTTGCTTGAAATCTGGCACACATACAAACTGCAAAAACAATATCAGGACGACTAGCAGTTAGGTATAATAATGAACCTATTAAACCTCGGTACAGCGTCGCCTCAACTGATATTCCCCCTTGATCAGTGTCCATTTTAACTGATGAGCTCATGGGAGTGGTTGCAGCTGAACATGATTCCATTCCAAATTTCTTTAGCAATTCCTTTGTATATTTAGTCTGACTGATGAATATACCAGTCTCCAGTTGCTTCACTTGCAGTCCAAGAAAGAATGTCAGTTCACCCATCATGCTCATTTCAAACTTGTCCTGCATTAACTTAGCAAACTTTTCGCACAATTTGGGTTTAGTTGACCCAAATATAATGTCATCAACATAAATTTGAACAAGTAAGATATGATAATTTTTAGAAAATTTAAACAAAGTCTTATCAACTGATCCTACGGAAAAATCATGATCAGTTAGAAATTTTGAAAGGGTTTCATACCAAGCTCTGGGAGCTTGTTTAAGACCATACAGGGCTTTGTTCAAATGATAAACATAATCCGGTAAACTATGATTTACAAAACCTGGAGGTTGTTCAACATATACTTCTTCCTGGAGCTGACCATTTAAGAAAGCACTCTTCACATCCATCTGGTATACTTTGAAGTTCTTGTGTGATGCATAAGCAAGAACGATTCTTATTGCCTCCAGTCTTGCAACTGGTGCATAAGTTTCATCATAGTCAATTCCTTCTTCTTGCCTATATCCTTGTGCCACAAGTCTTCCTTTGTTGCGTACAACTGAGCCGTCTTCATTCAGTTGGTTCCTGTACACCCATTTTGTACATATAATAGTTTTTGAAATTGGTCTTGGAACTAAGTTCCAGACATTGTTATGAGTGAACTGATTTAGCTCTTCTTGCATTGCATTTACCCAGTTAGGATCAGCAAGAGCTTCATCAGTTTTCTTCGGTTCTAGTTTTGAAACAAAAGCTGAATGGATAAATAAGTTTAGCATTTGATTTCGAGTTCTTACTGGATCTGATGGATTTCCTATTACCAGTTCAGGTGGGTGTGATTTTTTCCATCTGTACTCAGTATTTGTTGTATCAGCAATTTCTTCAGTTGGTAACTGAACACAATTTTCAGTCTCAGTTGGTGCTTCGTCAACTGGTATTTGAGTGTTATCATTATGCTCTGTCAACTGATCATCAGCAACGACTTCCTGCACATCTGATTGGTCCAGTACTTCTGGTTCAGGTGTTTGAGGTATGTTTTGATAGCTATAACTTTCATTTTTGTCATCATCTTCCAAACTGATATTTGTAAATCGATCAGCTAGCTCAACTTGATCAGTTGGCTTATCAGTTAGTTCAGTTTCATCGAAATCAACATGAGCTGATTCTTCAACATTTAGGGTTTTCTTGTTGAAGACTCTATAGGCTATACTAACTGATGAGTATCCAAGAAATATTCCCTCTGCAGATTTAGCATCAAACGCTTTTAAATAATTTTTACCATTATCAAGGATAAAACATCTGCAGCCGAATATTTTGAAATAAGTAATTATACTTTTTCTTCCATGCCAGATTTCATATGGTGTTTTCATATGATTCTTATTAATCATTGATCTATTCTGAGTATAACACGCAGTGTTTACTGCCTCTGCCCAAAACATTTGAGAAATACCAGAATCAGCAAGCATTGTTCTAGCAGCTTATTTAAGGGTCCGATTTCTTCTCTCAGCTACACCATTTTGCTGAGGAGTTCTGACTGCTGAGAGCTCATGCTTAATTCCAGAATTTTCTAGAAAATTTGAAAGAGTTTGATTGATGAATTCAGTTCCTCGATCAGATCTGATTCGATCAATTCCAACTGATTTTTCATTTAAAAGTCTTTTGAAGAGTTTTATCAGTTGTGAAGCAGTATAGTCCTTGGATTTGAGAAAAATAACCCAAGTAAATCTTGAAAAGTCAACTACGACCACCAAGGTGTATTTCATTCCCCCTAAGCTCATGACTAGTATAGGACCAAAAAGATCCATGTGCAACAATTCTAAGCATCGGGATGAAGATTTACAACTCTTGTTTTTAAAAGAGGATCGTACTTGTTTACCATACTGACATGCTGAGCAAATTTTTTTTTTATTTAAATATATTTTGGGCAAACCAGTTAAAAGTTCATGTTTACTCAGATAGGCAATGGTTTTACAGTTTAACTGATTTAGTCTCTTATGCCACAACCAGTTTTTAGATGACTTGGAAGCAATAAAAAAACGGGTGCATAAGTTTGATCATTCCAACTGACTTTATATGTGTTTCCACAATATTTTCCAGTTAGTATGATTTCATCAGTTGAAGTTTTGACTGAACATGAATTTTTGTCAAATTGTACTGAAAATCCACTGTCGCATAACTGACTGATACTAATCAAGTTATACTTCAGGTTTTCTACTAATAGAACATCTTTAAAAGTAAAGTTACCATGGATAAGCTTACCCTTACCCACAGTTCTACCTTTGGAATTGTTCCCGAAACTGATGTTTGGAACACTGTATTTGGTCAGTTGAGATAGCACACTTGCATCTCCTGTCATGTGTCGCGAACATCCACTGTCCAAATACCATATTGAGTTCTTGTTTGTACCTGTTATCTGCAATCACACACATAATAAAACTTGGTACGCATACTTATTTGGGTCCTGAGCTGATTAGTCCCTTAGGAACCCACACTTAGATTAGTCTAACAGACTTTTTAGTAGTTGTATTCAAAATTGTTTTTCTCGGCTTTTGTGTGCATGGTGTGTAGTGTACAGATGATACATTATGTATTTTAGGTTTATTCAACTGATTGTTTAGTCTGTATCTCTTCTGAATTGGCTTGCAGTTATAGTAATTGAAGTAGCTATTTGAATAGTTTTTGTGAAACCTCTTTGATGACTGACTTTGTGAATCATTTGAGGATTTTCGACTATAACCAATCCTATATCTTCTAGCCTTGTTCATATTTACAGTAGGTTGCTCAATCAGCTTACTAGGCTCAATTTGTTCTTGTACTACTGCTGATTTAACAAAGTGAATATATTTCCCTTTGTCTATTTTTAGCTTTGGTTGAGTGTCATTTGGACACATTTCTCCTTGAGTGTTGAACCCTAAAGCAGTTTTATCAGAAACTGAATTTTGTGAATTCTGCATTTCATTTAGTGCAGTAGATGACTTGTTCCAAGATTGAATGAGCTCAGTCTGTTTTGAGTTTTCAAGAATAAACTTTTGGATTAATAACTGATCTTTGTTTCTTTCTGCTTTTAACTCAGCAATTTCCTTTTTCCGACTCAACCCGTCAACTGATTCATCAGTTTTGGTTTTATTGTCTGTGGGATCAGTTTGCTTTGCTTTGATTTTTTCAAATAATGATGCAAGCTTTTGATATTCATTTACCATATCATGTAGTGTTAGAATGAGTTCTTCTCGTGTTAAGTCAGTTGAGCTGAAATCAAATACCTGTTGACTAGATGATTCTTCTTCTGCATCATTAGCCATCAGTCACTTGTCTTCCTCATCATCACTAGAGCTGCATGAGCTTTCTGGTTCTGACTCCTCACTGTCAGTTTCTGCCCATTTAGATTTGCTTTCTTCGGCTAAGAGTACCTCATGTTTCTTTCTGAATGACTTCTTATCATTCTTGGGTTTTCTTTTGTTCTCATATGATTTCTTTCTTCTATAAGTTGAGCCTTGACTGTCCTTCTTGGGTTTAGGACAGTCAGCAATGAAGTGGCCCGATTTGCCACAATTGTAACAAGCATTTGTTTCATCTTTGGAGTTGTTTCTTTGGTATGACTTCTGAAAGTTTCCTTGATTCTTTCTCATGAACCTTCCAAACTTTTTGATGAATAGTGACATAGCATCATTGCTTAACTGATCAGCAGATTTCTCAACTGAACTAGTTGGTTCTGTTCTGACAGCAGCTAGAGCAGTTGTGGCTGCTGGTGTGGATGGTTCTCCTTCTCTGGTTTGCAGTTCGAACTCATAAGCTTTAAGATCAGCAAATAGATCATGAAGTTCAATCTGGTTCAGGTCTTTGGATTCTCTCATTGCCATAGTTTTGACATCCCATTCTTTGGGAAGACCTCTCATTACCTTCAGTGCAACCTCTTTGTTTGTATACACTTTTCCAAGTGCATTTAACTCATTGATGATACTGCTTACTCTTTTATCATACTCGTGCATTGATTCTCCTGCTTTCATTTTGATATTATCAAACTTCTGAACTGCAACTGAAAGTTTATTTTCCTTGGTTTGATCATTTCCTTCACAAAGCTGGATCAGCTTTTCCCAAATTTCTTTGGATGTCTTACACATCTTTATTTTGCTGAAAGTTATTTTGTCCAGCGTCTTGTACAGAATGTCTTTAGCCACATTATCAAGATTGGCTTTTCTTTTATCTTCAGTTGTCCATTCTTCTCTGGTTTTTCTATTCTTTGTGGTGCCCGTTCTGTTATGGCAACTGCTGTATTAGTTTTCAGAATCTTCATGGGTCCATCAGTTATGACATACCACATGTCATCATTTTGTGCAGCTAAATGAGCCTGCATTCTGATTTTCCAATCATCAAATTATTCTCTGGAGAACATAGGGATTTTGTTGAATCAAGTCATGCTAGCAAGTTTATGGATCAAAAGTATTCAAGAACAAGATTCAACCGCTCTGATACCACTTGATAGGATCGAGTAACGTATCAAGAGTGTTTAGAAGGGGGGTTGAATAAACACTCACTATTAAAATGAGTCTTTTCGAATTTTGAATTCAGTTTGGTGACAAATTGATACTCGGAATCTTGTTGGTCAATGACAATCAGTTAAACTAAGAGTAGTTGCGGAAAATAACTGACTGAAAGATAGAATACAAAACTGAAATAAAGTACGCAAGGATTGTTTCTGAATGTTCGGAGATTTCAATCACTCCTACGTCACCACTTCTATCTCAAGGATAGGATTTCCACTAAAAGAATTTGATCGAATACAAGACTTGTACTGACCCACTTCAGTTTGGACTTAACACTGCCAAAACTGAAACTCTTAGCATACAACAACTTTTATTAGTTCGTGACTGATCTTAGCACAACTGATATATTCTTGATTGAATTACAAAGTGCTAACACGCTCAAAGTGTAGCTTTAGATGCTACTGATATATCTGATATACGTGAGCTGTGAATTGTGATTTTAGCAGCGTAATAGCAAGCTTCAATAATGCGTTGATGGTTCATCTTCTCAGCTGCTGTGTTCACTTATTTATATGCTTCCTTTCCAACGGTGACTTGAGATGAATTTGAATTTTTTTATCCGTTGATTTTTTACTTGATTATTCCTTGGATATTGTTTCTTTCATTTATTGTGATGCGGCGTCTTTACTGCTTTCGCCGAAATGCGTTGTTCTAAGCTGCATTGATTTAAGTGCGGCGTTGCAATCTTCTATGTCTCTTTGTCGGTTGATCGTTCTTTCCCAAGACATGTTCAGTTGAAGGGTGTTTTAGCATAAATCAGTTTCCAACTGATCAGTTAGCTGATTTCAGTTATTAAGTCCAGTTGTTGAATGTACTTGCGTGTATCAGTTGGTTGATCAGTTTGTCAAACTCCAGAATCCAGAATTTGGTTTTCAACAGTATTTGTGTCGGTGAATCTGCAGATCCTGACTTGGGAAGGCTTCAAGGAGGTATTATACTCCAAGTACTTCACCGATGAGGTACGCTACCGATTGCCTAGGGAGTTTATGACGTTGAGGTAGGGAGACCGAAGTGTGGTGGTGTTCGTGAGGAAGTTCGAGCTGAGGTGTCACATCGTGCCCCTGATAGCTAATGACGCCAGAGAGAAACTGAGGCAATTTATGGATGGTTTACGGCCGATCTTGGGCTGTGATGTTTGCATAGCCGGTCCTCCTAATTATGCCATTGTGGTGACCAGGGCGTTGGTAGCTGAACATGATCAGAAGGACATCGAGACTTATAGGAAAGGCAAGAGGCCCTTGCAGGCGCCTCAGCGACAATTTCAGCAGCCAGCTAAGAAGTTGTTTCAAGGACCTAACAAAGGAAAAAGGACAGCAACCGCCGAAGAAGGCTGCTCAGAAGCCTACTTTATATCCGGTGTACCCAAAGTGCAGTCGCAAGCATGTTGGAGAGTGCTTATGAGGTTCAAGCGAGGGCTTCAAGTGTGGATCCGCTTATTACATGCTTAAAAACTGTCCACCATGGAAGCAGCTAACTCAGGGCCGAGTCTTTGCGATGCATGCTGAGGAGGCAGACCCAGACACTACACTCTTGACAGGTAATATAATTTATTCAGCACTGTATTATTTTTTTGAATTTAATTTCTATGGTACGAAATTTTGGATATATTAGTATGTTATTTTAAAAATTTCTATGAGAACCTTAGGATAATGGATTCAGCATATGCATGAGATTAAGTTTAGTCCTTTTGAGAATTGTTGGGTTGAGTGTATGTTAATATTATCTCAGGAAGGATCTATATAGCGAGAGTAGCCATGAATGCTCTATTAGATTCTGGGGCTACTAAATTTTTTTTTTTATATCGTATGGCTTTGTGAGATTTTGGGACGTCAAGTCCACCAGGCTCTACATGAGTTATCTGTGACTGTTCCATCTATAGAGGAATTTTCTGCTTCTGGTGTGGTCAGAGACTTGAGTCCCGAGCTACAAGGCCACACACTCTACACTGACCTTATTATATTGCCGATGACCAAGTTTGACATCATTCTGGAAATGAATTTGCTGTCAAATAATGGAGTGACGAAAGACTTCCAACGAAAATCAGTGAGGGTTAGACCATTGGGAAAGGAGGAGTTCGTATTCAAGCCAAGTGCACACAACAGTACGGCGCGGAAGATATCTTGTCTACAGGCGAGCAAGCTCATGCATTAGGGGTACCAGGCGTTCTTGGCGAGTATTATTTCAGCCCCTTATGCTACCAGTCAGACAATAGCAGACGTCCCAGTTGTCAGAGGCTTTCCTGACGTGTTCCCTGACAATATTGCGGGTATTCCACCTGAGCGTGAGGTGGAATTTTCTATTGTTCTTATTACAGGTACCGTGCCAATCTCCAAGGCACCATATCGTTTAGCACCTGCAGAGATGAAATAGCTCAAACAGTAGATTCAGGAGCTACTGGATAAAGGATTCATCCACCCTAGTTGTTCACCTTGGGTTCACCAGTATTATCTGTGAAGAACAAAGATGGAAGAATGAGGATTTGCATCGACTACCGAGAGCTGAATAAAGATACAGTGAAGAATAAGTACCCATTGCCGATGATCGAGGACTTATTCGATCAATTACAAGGAGCTTCTGTGTTTTCCAAGATAGATATTTGCTTCGGGTATCATCAGCTAAGAGTGAAGGACACAGATGTGCACAAGACAGATTTCGGAACTCGCTATGGGAATTATGAGTTCCTAGTGATGCCGTTTGGATTGACAAATGCTCCAGCAATTTTCGTGGATCTCATGAATGACGTATTTCAGGCCTACTTGTATCAGTTTGTCATTGTATTCATAGATGACATCCTCATTTACTCGAAGAACCAGGAGGAGCAAAGCCAGCATCTGCGTCCCGCATTGCAAGTTTTGCAAAATCCGAAGTTGTTCGCAAAGTTCAGCAAGTGTGAATTTTTGTTGGAGAAAGTGGAATTTTGGGACATGGTTATTTATAGCAGTGCCATTGAGGTTGACCCATACAAAGTGGAAATAGTGAAGGAGTGGGTTGAGCCAAAGTACGCATCAGAGATACTGAGTTTCTTAGGCCTATAGAAAATTTATTCAGGGATTTTCTTCTAATGCAGTGCCACTCACCTCGTTGACGAAGAAGAATGCCAAGTTTATATATAGAGTGCTGACTGCCAGAAGAGCTTCGACACTTTGAATCAAGATCTTATAACAGCGCCAGTATTAGCCTTACCATCAAAGCAAGGAAAATTTGTGTTGTACATCGATACTTCTAAACTCGGATTAGGCGCCGTATTGATAGACCGTATCCGAGGTGGACATTCATATGATTAGCAATTGCAGAAATGGCGAACGAGAGATGAATCTAAGGGCTGTAAGCTTTATACAGTGAGCGATGTGATTGTAAGGTATAGAAGAAGGATTTGGGTACATAAAGATGATTCGATTAGAGAAGACATATTGTCAAAAGTGAATACAACATCATATTCCACTCATCTAGGATGTACAAGATGTATAAAGATTTACAAATGCTTTTTTGATGGCCAAGAATGAAACAAGACATTCGAAACTTTGTATCTGAATGTCTGACTTGAAAGCATGTGAAAGCAGAAAGATCGGAACTTGGTCGATAAATTGTTTAGCAGACCGTGGATATAGATGTCAAAATCATGGACAGGATGAAGACTGCATGATGAAACTTAAAATTAATAATTTATTATATGTTAAAACTTGTATTTTAAAATTTTAAGTTTCATTAAAATTATAAAATTATGTTATTTTAGTATTGTTTGTTTATATTTAAATGTCTTACTAAATTTGTTTTATTTTCAAGTTTTCTACGTGTTGGTAAATAATGATAACTCAAACTACAAAATTCAAATGGAGGTAATTCAAACATGTTTGGAATCCTTGAGAAATTATTTACAACTTTGCAGAAGACGTTATTGCCTAAAAAATTTATTAATATGATTAAATTGTGCAAATATCAAAAGGAGGATAGATTTACTTTTACTATGACCAGCTTATAGTAAAAATATCATAAATAATTCAATATTTAACCAAATGAGGTAAACCAAGTAGCCAAATTCATCTACAGACAATGTACTACATGTTTGCTGTTTTGAGCAAAGTCCAATTCGGAGACTAAAGTCATGGAACATAGCATTGAAAGAAGAGCCATGTAATTGAAGTTGGAGGATACAAAAACTACTATTACAACTACATGGCATTAATAAAATTTTTGACCCTTTCTCTCATTTGGCCTATAAATAGAGGCCTTGTGCTAGCTTGAGAATTATCATATTCAATTGTAAAATATAGTTTGTGTGTATAAAAGTTCTAAGTTTAATATATTTTCTTTCCCAACTATGAGTGAGGATTTTAGTGTGAATCAAAAGTAAGCTCATGGCAAGCTAAATCTATTATGTCAAGGCGAAGANTATAAAATTATATCATATATTTCATTTAGACGATAGCGTGGCTCTGCCGGTTGTTCTAAATGAAATATTATGATTTAATACTAACTTCTAACAATCTAACATTTACTTTCCCGCATCTAACTTTTACTTTACTGCAACTAACTTTTACTTTCTCGCAACTAACTTTTAATTTACCGCAACTAACTTTTACTTTACCGCAACTAACTTATTAAATCATATATTTCATTTAGGCAATAGCGTGACTCTGTCGGTTGTTCTAAATGAAATATAATGATTTAATTTAACATTTATTTTATGCAATTTTATATTTATACAGTTATATATATAATCATAGGTACCATATAAAAAATATCGGTTAATTCGATATTTTTTATAGTGAAAACTATATTATATTATGTATATGTTTAAATATTTACTTTTCTTTGTCATGGAACCATTAATTATGGTGGTTTCCTTTGTTCTATTTTTAGTTAAACAATATTACATAAACCAAGAATAAATCCTTGAACCTTGACAAAATTTATAATTTGTAAACTTAATTCTTGTATTTGGTAATTTATAAATTAATAAATTTAAACTTAAAAGAACCTCTCTATGGATCGATCTCGTACTTACGAAATATATTACTTGCAGACAACCTACACTTGGGTGAATTATAATTTAAGTAATAGCAAGTTTTTGGCGCCGTTGCCGGAGAGTTATAAATTAAGTTTATATTTGTTATTTATGTTTTATTTAATATTATTGTGTTGTTTTTACTTGTATGAGTATTAGGAGTCGTAAAAAAAGTGGTAGACTTATTCGAGTATCTGAAAATAATTTAAACATGGATGATAATTCAAATAATCAAGATAATAATAATAATAATAATAATAATAATAATAATAATAATAATAATAATAATAATAATAATAAAGAACATGATCAATTAAGAATACTTAGGCACCAAATGAACCCTATTAGAACTAGTGCCCGATCTTGTGGAGGCAACATGCCCAAGGACGATCTAACTAGGTTAACTATATTCGTAAGTATGTATGACGAGCAAAATAATTATTTTTTATGAATGCGTTTTTCTTGTGGCCAATTATGTTGCAGGTTTGGAAGCCGGAGAACGTGTCCGGGACCTCTCCAATCTTTTTGGAGGAATTATGTTATGTAATGGAGTGGACTTCCAGTCCAAGTGATATCATGATCTCAGCCAGCCCAGTACGGTGGTTAGTTTGATCAAACGATTTATGTTATGGGTCATTTGCATTGAACAAAACTCTACGTAAAATGATTTACTGTAACGTCTAGTGCTAAAATACTATTAGAATTTTTTTTATAAGCTATTTTTGAAATTTGCTCAACCACATTCATTTAAAAAGAAAATATCATTCAACTACTAAATGAAAATATCGCAATTAAATTATTTTAATCGCGTCAAATTCCTAGACTACGATTTTTAAAGGAACTCAAATGTAAAATTCAAAATCCTGCTGAATCATCAACATAGTAAAAGCTGAAAACGTATAAAAATAACAATGTTTTACTCTTCACTCATAAACATATAATGTGCAGAAAAAGTATGGTCCTCGGGTTAACGTGCGCACAGTCATCTCCGTCTACTCAATCTTTGGCGCCTCCGGTCTCCACATCATTATGCTGACTTGCATCATTCACACCTAGTGAGTCTAAAGACTCAACACACCTGAACCATGATAGCATTTATTTATACATAATATGGAACAGTGAAAAGTACTGTAATTAAAATAAATTTCATGATCTTCAAAGCATGAACTTGAACATAACATGTCAAAGCATAAACGTATCCAAAACATATCTCATCATATCAACATATACGTGTGCATTTTCTTTTATTGAATTCAGATCATTAGTTGTGACTTTCGTATCAGCTCTAGTCGATGGATCCATCTACATATAACCAAGTTACCCGACAACGGGGACATCAGCGGCAGTATTACCATCCACTAAGCCTTGGCCTTACATGTTCGAGTTCGTGTTCATATTAGCCACAACCAACTCCCCTCCTTCAAAAACATGAAATCGTATTCATCACTTATAAAAATCATGCATATACGCACATTTTCTTAAAACTAAGCATGCGACATATTTTTCGTGTTTTCTTAAAATTTAATGTTCATATTAACATAAACATTTTAAACATGCAATTTTGGTGATCAGGACGCTACCCGGACTACTAACTCTACCCGGGTGCAAAATGACCATTTTGCTCCTAGAAACCCTAATTGTCCATTTTACCCTTGGACCTCAAAACTTTGACTCGAAGCCAACCAAACTCGTTAAAACACTCCATTTTGCTCCTAGAAACCCTAATTATCCATTTTACCCTTGGACCTCAAAACTTTGACTCGAAGCCAACCAAACTCATTAAAACACTTCAAAACATATTTATAATCGTTTCCTAGGCGTAAACCCGAGCCCACTCACTAGATTTTTTGATTTGTTTTAAAACTTGGACCGGGGTCCCGGTTTTAATCCGAATTAACCCGGAACTCAACCAAACTTTTCCCAACTTAAGCAATGACTTGAACCTACATGACCAGCCCTTAAACCACTCGTTTCGAACAACCTAAGACCCTCAAAAATTTCCGAACAGCTGCTGTAAATATTATGCCCTTAGCAACCTAAAACCCTAGCGCATCTAACCTTTAGTTTTCGATCCTAGCCCACTCTAGATCGGATCAGCTCCATACAAGATCACCCTAGGACCAAGACCAAGACATGGACCCTCTCCTGTACTGACCAACCCATGCCTAAAACCCCCATGCATCGGACGTGCATGGTTCTTCACCAACAACCCACGCGAGTCCCATAATCGAGCCACACCTTCCCGATCTACCTTTGGCTCACAAACTGTAACATACCGTACTTTTTAACTATTTAAAATTTGCGAAAAAATTAAAATTTTTCTTGGATAAGAAATAAACTCTCAAACTTCGATGAAACAAACTGTTCATCCCAACGTAGTTGCATAAAATCTCTCAAATTAAAGTTGCCAAAAGCATTTGCTTAAAATCTCATAACCCATAACATGAAATCAGAGTATGTTGAACATTAATAAAAACTTAAAACATGGCGGTCCTCGGGTTTAGCCTCCCGCTTAGTCCAAGCCATCTCCTTGGTCTCCACCCTAGCCTCTGCAACATACTCCTCACCTGCATCGATCAAGTCTAGTGAGTCTAAAGACTTAACACGTATAAACTGGAAGTAACGAGTAATACGTAGTAAAACCACACGCAACTTCAAAAAAGAGCGTACATATTGGAAACGTAAATCTGAACATGATAACGTAAACGTACTTGAGCGTGATCATAATACTATAACATAGACGTGCCATAATCATAAAAACTTTTCTTAAACATGCTTGCATACTTGAACATACATAATTCATCATTTTGCGTAGAGGCATGTTTCAAAGCAAGTGACCCATACATAATAAATACCTGATCGACAGACCACAGTACTGGGCTGACAGGGAAAAATCCACTGCCACATACTTGAGATCCTCGTTCATATTTTAACGGGTGGATTGGTCCCCGTTCATTCTTTAACGCTTTCCGATCCTGATCTAAACCCGTTCAGGCTTTAACGGGGTGGATTGGTCCCTGGTCATGCTTTACCGCTTTCCAATCTCATACATAATTGGTCAAAAGACATTTAGCATACCTCAAAAACTTAAAAGTATTTTCTTTGAACGTCGAACATACTTACATGGCGTTGAGGGATTCGTTGGATCTCGCTTGGGGCCACTGCTGCACATACTAACATGATTCACGCACTTAATATTTCATAGCTCAGACGTATTCATTGTGCTCACCACCCGAAAGACAATTTCTTATGAAATTCTAAATTCGCTCGGGACTTGACCTTGTTTACTCATACTAACCATGACATCAAACCCCGAAACAAACTCTAAAATGACGTGTGAACATTTCCCAACAATAAAAGACATGAACTCACTATTTGATCCTACAACGAAGTGAAAACCAAACATTTCTTACAGATGAGGCAGCGCTCGGGAGGTAATATATTACCGCTCGAGCGCCAGGTACACTGGACGCCTACCTTTGGACAGAAGGAGTGGCGCTCGGGCGGTACTATAATACAACTCGGGCGCCGAGTGCACTGGACCCGCGACTTAGAAGCTGATTTTCTCCAACTTCAATTACATAGGCAATGAACAACGCCTCGAGACTCATCTTAGGACACCATGACACTAACTCGACTCCCCAAAAAGTCCCAAACATTCCCAAGGAAACGACGCACCACACGCAACGTAATAAACCCGTGAACCCAAATTCTGACACCAAAATAGTTTTTACGACTACTCGTTCTCCCAAGTGCCTACGACACGAAACAAAACGTCAATAACCATCCCAACATCATTAACAATATATCTATATGCATCAGCGGTCACCCTTCGATCCCCAACAAAACCTGCAACAATAAACTTCAAGAACACATCACTATCATATATTTTCAGAAAACGCAGTTTGAGCAGTCCCACAAAAAACGCCATAACTCACTCAATTATTATCCAAAAATTTCGATTTTTTTATCAAATCGAAGGTATCAAAACGTTCTACGATTTTTGTGTTGAAAGTTTTCCCAAAATCATGACCAAAAATTTGCAGTATTTAAAAATATAGAAAAAACATGATTTTAGATCCAAAAACGATTTCAAAAATGATCTAAACATAATTGCTCAAACTTCTACACATCACACATGTATTTTTACGCATAATAAATGACACTAAGCATAATATGACAAGATCGATGCATAAAGGAAAGAATATACGTGCCTTTTGATATTAAAATTTACCGAACCGACGATACCGAAGCGGGAAAAAAGCGAGGGTTGATCCGTGACGATGGTGGCTCGATTTTCTTTGAAGAAAATCAACGAAATTTGCTGGAAAATATAGGGGAGAGGGGCGGCTGCACTTGGAGCTTGGAACCCTAAAATTTTCTTCTAAAAAAGAGATATGAGATGAAATGTGTATGTGTGTGTTGTGTGAAACGTATATGGGTGTGTTTAAAAGCATGTGTGTGTGTTTTTTTTGGATTTAATTTGGGGTAATAAAATGCTTGATTACAAATAAAAGTGTTAATAAAAAAAGTTAATCCTCCCTATTTTTACAAAACCTCCTAATTAATAAAATAAAACACACAAATGCTAACTTTAAAAGTTTTAAAATTCTAAATTCACTAAATAAATAATTTTGGCTTTAAAATGCTTAAAACTTAAATAAATCATTTAAAATGCCCCATTTTTTACTTAAAATAAAATACCACGTAAAAATATTTTCCAACATCGTTACCGGTCTCTTTTCGTCGATCCCGCATCGAATGATCGCCTGAAACATGAAACGCAAGAAAATATTTTAACGTGCTTCACGTAAACATAATTAATTTAAAATAATACAATTAAATAAATCAGGCACCACAAAGACTCATTTTAAAATTAAATAAATGCTTTAATAATTAAATAAATGCATGGGTTATAAGTGTACTGAATTTGGGCAATACAGTTCCTCCCCCACTTATATAAATTTCGTCCTTGAAATTAAATCTTACAAAACAACTCTGGATAGCGACTTCTCATATCAGCTTCGGTCTCCCAAGTGGCCTCCTCCACTGATTGATTCAGCCACCTGACTTTGACTAGTTGGGTCACCTTGTTCCGATGCCTACGCTCCTGTCTGTCTAGGATTTGAACATGTCTTTCCTCGTAAGACAGGTTTGGAGTCAACTGCAACGGCTCGTAGCTTATCACATGCGAAGGATTCGCTAGGTACTTCCTCAGCATCGAGACGTGGAACACATTGTGTACCCCGGTCAGATTCGGCGGAAGGGCAACACGATACGCTAGTGTCCCAACTCTATCAAGAATTTCGAACGGCCCAATAAACCTCGGACTCAACTTGCCTCTTTTCCCAAACCTCATAACACCCTTCATAGGCGCTATCTTCACAACAACGTGATCACCCACGGCAAACTCGAGATCTCTCATTTTCTTATCAGCATAGCTCTTTCTGACGGCTCTGGGCGGTCTTCATTCTGTCTCGAATCTTGACCACCACATCTGCAGTCTGCTGAACTATCTCTCGTCCAAGTTCTGCTCTCTCTCTGACTTCATCCCAATGAATTGGCTATCTGCACTTTCTTTCGTACAATGCCTCATAGGGAGCCATA
The DNA here is from genome assembly GCF_012295235.1 of Primulina huaijiensis. Lineage (NCBI taxonomy): Eukaryota > Viridiplantae > Streptophyta > Magnoliopsida > Lamiales > Gesneriaceae > Primulina > Primulina huaijiensis. Next base: position 7,583,283 of record NC_133315.1, on the reverse strand, counting down.
CCACTAGATGCTTGGAAACTATTGTTGTATTTAAACTCCACTAGAGGTAGCTTCGATTCCCACGTCCCTTGGAAATCGATCATACATGCTCGCAATAGATCCTCCAAAATTTGAATCACTCGCTCAGACTGTCCATCTGTCTGCGGGTGAAACGTTGTACTGAATAGCAACTTCGTCCCCATGGCTGCATGTAGGCTCTTCCAGAAGGACGATGTAAACCTTGGGTCCCTATCGGACACAATGGAAACTGGGATCCCATGCAATCGAACGATCTCTCTGATATAACGCTCCTCATACTGCGTCATGGAGAAAGTCGTCTTCACTGGCAAGAAGTGCGCTAATTTAGTGAGTCAGTAGTGAGTCGATCCACGATAACCCAAATGGCATTGGATCCTCTAACTGACCTTGGCAACCCAATAACAAAATCCATAGTAATATTCTCCCATTTCCACTTTGGGATAGGGAGTGGCTTAAGCTTCCCTACTGGTCTCTGGTGTTCCGCTTTCACCTGTTGACAAGTGAGGCATTCAGACACAAATCTGCGGATGTCTCTCTTCATCCCTGGCCACCAATACAAGATCTGCAGGTCTTTGTACATCTTGGTACATCCTGGGTGGATAGAATACGGAGATGCATGTGCCTCTGACAAAATATCATCTCTGATCGAATCCATTGTAGGCACCCACATTCTCCCTCTGTACCTCACAATACCATCTGACACTGTGCTACAACTGCCACTTTTCTGCTCGAGGCGTCTGCGATGACATTAGCCTTTCCCGAATGGTTGCTAATTTCGCAGTCGTAATCTTTTACAAGCTCTAACCACCGTCTCTGCCTCATATTCAGCTCCTTCTGCGTGAAGAAATACTTGAGACTCTTGTGATCTGTGAATATCTGGCATTTCTCGCCATACAAGTAGTGTCTCCAAATCATCAACGCAAAGACTACTGCGGATAATTCAAGATCGTGAGTCGGGTAGTTCTTCTCATGCACCTTCAATTGCCTGGAAGCATAAGTTATAACCCGACCATGCTGCATCAATACTGCGCCTAACCCGAGCTTAGACGCATCGATGTATAACACAAAGTCTCCTTGCCCTGATGGCATGGCTAGCACTGGCGCTCAAATAAGAACTCGCTTCAACGTATCAAAGCTCTTCTGACATACATCACTCCACACGAATGTAGCATTCTTCTTTGTCAGTGAAGTGAGTGGCACTGCTATCGAAAAAAACCCTTGAATAAATTTCCTGTAGTAGCCTGCTAGGCCTAGGAAACTGCGAATCTCAGACTCGTTCTTCGGCTCGACCCATTCCTTAACGGCTGTCGCCTTTGCTGGGTCCACCTCAATCCCACTGCTAGACACTATTTGACCCAAAAGGGCTACCTTCTCCAACCAGAATTCACACTTACTGAACTTCGCAAATAACTTGCGACTCTGCAAGATTTGTAAAACTGTCCTCAAATGTTGACTGTGCTCCTCATGGCTCTTCGAGTATATAAGAATGTCGTCAATGAATACTATGACAAACTGATCAAGGTAAGGCTGAAATACTCGGTTCATGAGGTCCATGAAAATTGCTGGAGCATTCTTCAGCCCAAACGGCATCACTAAGAACTCGTAATGCCCATACCTGGTCCTGAAGGCGGTCTTGTGCACATCTGCATCTTTCACCTTCAGCTGGTGATACCCCGATCGAAGATCTATCTTAGAGAACATTGAAGCTCCCTGCAACTGATCGAACAAGTCCTCGATCTTTGGAAGTGGGTATTTGTTCTTGATCATTACCTTGTTCAGCTCTCGGTAATCGATACACAACCTCATACTCCCATCCTTCTTCTTCACAAAGAGCACTGGCGCGCCCCACGAAGAGAAACTAGGGCGAATGAATTCCTTGTCCAGAAGCTCTTGAATCTGCTGTTTAAGTTCTAGCATCTTAGCTAGAGCTAATCGGTACAGTGCCTTAAAGATTAGCACTGTGCCTGGCATAAGGTCAATGGAAAACTCCGCCTCTCTATCTGGTGGAAGACCTGTGACGTCGTCAGGAAAGACATCTGGGAAGTCTCTGACTACAGGCACATCTGTTATAGATGGAGTGGGTGCATCAGGTGCCGAAATAATGCTGGCCAAGAGGGCCTGACACCCCTTAGAAATAAGCCTTCGTGCCTGCATGCAGGAGATCATAAAAGGGAAACTTCTCCATCTGTCTGGCTCAAATAGAAACTGCTCCATTCCCATCGGTCTGACCAACACTGATCTCTTCTTAAAGTCAATCAGGACTCGGTTCTTCGTCAGCCAGTCCATTCCCAAGATAATTTCGAATTCTGGCATCGGCAATACTATCAAGTCGGCATACACCAGGTGGCCCTGCAGTTCTAGATCAATATCTCTGACCACACTGGTAGCTAACAGTTCTTCCCCTGATGGGACTGTCACCGAGTAGTTCATGTCAAGGCCAATATACTTGATGTCTAAATGATTAGCAAATGTCTCCGAGATAAAGGAGTGAGTGGCTCCCGAATCTATTAGGGCCTTTGTAGCTAATCTCTTAATGAAGATATTTCCTGAGAGACGTTAGCAAGACACAAAATTTATATCCCAAAAGTTCTAATATAAACCTTATGCAAAAAAAGATACCAAAAATGCCAACTAACAACCTAATAATACCAAAACAAAATGAGCATGCAAGATAAAAAAAAAAATCTAATACTGTACTGAATTAAATATATTACCCGTCAACAGCGTCGTGTCTGGGTTCGCCTCCTGAGCATGCATGGCGAACACCCTGCCCTGGGTTGGTTGCTTCCATTGTGGGCACTCCTTCAACATGTGGTCACTTGCTCCACATTTAAAGCACTTGACTGACCCATACAAACACTGTCCCGGATGCTAGCGGTTGCATTTAGGGCAAACTGGGAAATTACCGGGCTTCTGAGGCGCCACCTGCTGCTGAATTGGACCCTTGTCCTTTGGCGGTCCCTGATATGGCTTCTTCCCTGGTTTCCCTTAATAATGTTTCTTGAATGGAGGTCTCTGCTGCTGCTGTGGCGCCTAATAGGGCCTCTTGCCCTGTCTGTCATTCTCAATATCCCGCTGATCCTGTTCTGCCGCCAAAGCTCTAGACACGGCAACTGCATATGTAGTAGGACCAGCTTGTAACGCTCTGACCCGATTTTAATAAAATAAAAGCGGAATTTAAAATTTTCTTTGAAGGGAGGAAGGAAGGATTCAAACTACATTTTCAATATATAACCAAAAGTATAAACACATGATCAATAAAATGATACAACCAAATACAAAATGTCATTTTGATCATGTATATCAAAATATCGTTCTTCCTTCCATCTTTCATACATATGACCTCGGCTCCAATCAACTTCCTGGCTCGTCGCTCTTATCTGCATCACATGAATAACTGAAATGAGTATAAAACTCAGCAAGTGGAACTCTTACATAGCAATGAATATATATACCATACTTTGTAAAACGTGGCTTTGAAAACATTAAAATACCATCAACTCTGAAACACGAATAACATAGCATAATATAACAATAACGATGGTATTTCTCTTTTCTCTGTTGGATTGATATCTATATAGTATCTCTGTCTCTGTGCCTCTATCCCATCGATATGAATCGATAACTCTGAGGGATATAAGCCTATGGTCGTTGATCAACTTATTGCATGCAATCTCTGACTATGTATCTATCAATCCAATAAAACATTTGAATTCTCTCTTTGGCATTAAAACAAACACTTTGAAGACTATCTTTTCTCTTGTATTCCCTTTGACATGGTTGAGACATAAAATGCCTCTAATATACAACAAGGTGTATTAATACATAGCATGAATCAAATGGAAGGGAATAACACTTTAAAACCATTGAAACACAATACATATATTATCATGTGAGCACAAGAAATGAAATTCCACTTACAACACTTGGAACCTTCAATCTACTCTCTTGGTACACAACCTACAACAATAAATCATAAACTTTACCATCAACATCTCAAAAATCATAAACCCATACCATAAACTTCATAAAGCTAATACACTCTAAATACCCAAGACTTTTCCCAACACCATAAACCAAGAAATAATTAAAGCCACAAGCTTACCTTAGCTCCTTGAACTCAAAATAACCTTGTTTTCTCTTCAATAATCCAACAAGAAGCTTGAATCTAAGAAATAAAAGAAAGAAAATGGAACCCTAGCTTCCCTTGAGCTGAAGAAATCGAGAATGAGGAGAGAAATGAGGGAAAAGTGAACCAACTCATGTATTTATGCACTTAAATCCAAAAACACGACTTTAATGTTCACAGACCGCGGGTGCGCTCTCCCTTGCACCGCGGGTGCGCTATGCCTTCGGCACCTCATCCAAAAATCTGAAACAGTAGACCGCTGGTGCGCTACATTTTGGAGTGCGGGTGCACTCTAGTCACCGCGGGTGCACTGAACAATAGAGTGCGGGTGCACTCTGGTTACTCTGCGCACAGCTTCTCCAAAGATTGCCTCCGAAACGCCTCTTCCCTTCATAATTTGGCAAAATGGTAAACTACAAAGTTGTAGCTCTATGTCTTTTCTTAAACCTCTCTAAATATCAGATCATTTGGAGGTCTGAGTAAAAAGTTATGCTAAATCTCCCAACATATCTCACTGGAGGAACGTCGAAACACACGACACACTTCAGGGCACTTTTGGCTTACCTTCCACAATGATTTGAACAAAACTCAAAATAAGAAAGTTACACCTCTATGTCTTATCTAACCTCTCCAATTGGCCTTATAACAATTGGCTCAACATACGAATTACCATGAATTAAATCGCAACGATACTACAACAACTACACAACAACTATAAACAACAATACTATAAACCATATATCACAACACTTAACATCAAAACTATACATAAACTTAACCAAATAGTCCATAAGCATACAAAATCTTAAACCGTACCGTTCACCAAGCTTGGATATTACAATCTCCCCTCCTTAGAGGAATTTCGTCCCAGAAATTGACGTCACTGCGCAAACAACTCGGGATACTTCTCTTTCATCTCATCATCTGGTTCCCACACGGCTTCTTCAATCAAATGATTCCTCCAAAGGACTTTAACAATGCCGATCTCTTTGTTTCTCAATACTTTAACTTTGCGATCCAAAATTTGGACCGGAATCTCTTGATAAGTCAAATTCGGCGTCAAATCCAATGGCTCGTGGCGAAGAACATGGAAAGAATTCGCAATATATTTCCTGAGCATAAGAACGTGAAAAACATTATGAACTCTATCAAGATCTGGCGGTAGGGCTAACCTGTAGGCTCGATCACCAACTCTATCCAAGATCTCAAATGGACCAATAAATCTCGGACTCAACTTTCCCTTCTTGCCAAACCGCATCACACCCTTAAGAGGTGCTATCTTCAAGAACACATGATCGCCAACCTCAAACTGCAATGGCCTACGACGCACATCGGCATAACTCTTCTGTCTCGACTGCA
>NC_133315.1:7550055-7576854 GCF_012295235.1 Primulina huaijiensis | reverse complement strand
TGCAAATCTAACAACAACGGCTGCTGAATCATAGAACTTAAAGAAGAACTCGACTTACGGCTCAATGCATCCGCTACAACATTCGCCTTCCCTGGGTGGCAACTAATAGTCACATCATAATCTTTAACAAGCTCTAACCACCGTCTCTGTCGCATATTAAGTTCTTTCTGTGAAAACAAATACTTTAAACTCTTGTGGTCTGTGAAAATTTCACACTTTTCGCCATACAAATAATGTCTCCAGATTTTCAGGGCGGAAACCACAGCTGCCAGCTCCAAATCATGCGTAGGATAATTCTTCTGTTAATCCTTCAACTGGCGAGAAGCATAGGCTATAACTTTACCTCGTTGCATCAACACTGCACCGAGGCCCTTCTTCGACGCATCGGTATAAACAACAAAGTCCTCTGAACCACTGGGCAAAGCAAGTACTGGAGCTATCGTCAACTTATCTTTTAACTCCGGGAATCCTCTTTGGCATTCATTGGACCACTCAAACTTCATAGTCTTCCTCGTCAGATTAGTTAACGGCAGGGCAATCTTGGAAAAGTCTGAAATAAAGCGACGATAATAACCCGCCAAACCAAGACAACTGCGTACCTCTTGTACAGTGGTAGGAATAGGCCACTTCTGTATAGCCTCTATTTTCGCTGGATCAACAGCTAACCCATCCTTCGAGACAACATGGCCTAAGAAAGAAATCTGCTCCAACCAGAACTCACATTTCTTCAACTTAGCATACAACCTCTTCTCTCTCAGCAACTGAAGAACAACTCTGAGATGCTCTGAATGAAGCTCTCTGGTCTTGGAGTAAATCAAAATGTCATCAATAAAAACAATGACAAAACTATCCAAATACGGCTTAAACACACGGTTCATAAGATCCATGAATACTGAAGGAGCATTGGTCAGACCAAAAGACATCACAAGAAATTCATAGTGACCGTACATGGTCCGGAACGCCGTCTTAGGGATATCAGACTCCCTAACCTTCAACTGATAATAGCCAGATCGCAAATCAATCTTCGAGAACACTGTAGCCCCTTGCAGTTGGTCAAAAATGTCATCTATCCGTGGCAACGGATACTTATTCTTAATCGTCACTTTGTTGATCTCTCTATAATCAATACACAGCCGCAACGACCCATCTTTCTTCTTGCCGAAAAGAACCGGAGCTCCCCAAGGCGAAGAACTCGGCCGAATATAACCTTTATCCAATAGATCCTGCAATTGCGCCTTCAACTCTTTCATCTCTGAAGGGGCCATTCTGTACGGAGCCTTAGAAATAGGAACCGTACCTGGGACTAAATCAATCACAAACTCTACATCTCTGTCCGGCGGTAAACCCGGCACATCATCCTCAAATACATCAGAGAACTCTCTCACAACATCAATATCATCAAGATTCAACTTCACATTTCTAGCCGTATCAACAATCGAAGCCAAAAACCCATCACAACCACTAAACAACAACTTCTTAGCCTCAAGACAAAAAATAAAAGGAAGGACCAGCGAAGTACCTGCACTGGCGAGCATACCTTCCTTATTTCCATCATCTTCCTTTGTCATGGTAAAGATGCGACCCTGCACCTTCTCCTTGCTTGATCCTCTTGGGCAGTCTTTGGCAATATGGCCTGCAGTGCCACAACGGTAACAAGTATGAGTACCAAATCTGCACTCTCCCCGATGATGTCTACTGCACTTGGGACACAATGGCTTCTCAGGATCAGATGGAACTGTCGGTGGTTTAGGACTCGGCTCCAGCTTGCCTTTCCCTTTGAAATGGTCCTTTCCTCTTTGGCTCGAACCTTGACCTCTTTGAGCAACAAACTGCTGCCTCGCCTGTCTCTCTCTGGCAATGTCTTTCTCATCTTGCTCAGCCAACAAAGCCTTAGACACAATCTCTTTGAATGTCACCGCCTTCGACATATTGATGTCCCTTCTGATTTCTGCTCGAAGGTCTCTAATGAAATGAGCACCCTTGTCTTTATCGTTGGAGGCAATATACGGAGCAAACAGACAGCCCTCTTCAAACTTCAGAATATACTCATCAACATTCATACCTCCTTGACGAAGCTCTAAAAATTCAGTCACCTTCCGAGCTCGAAGTGCATCTGGGAAGTACTTGTCATAGAAAAGATCAGTGAACCCTCGCCACTTCAATCCTGGAACATCAACACCTACCTTGGTAGCATTCCACCAAATGCGTGCAGCTTTGACTAGCATGAATACTGCACAATCCACTCTGTCTTTGTCTTCATACTTAAGATGATCAAATATCGCCTCAAGGGCTTTGACCCACTCTACAGCCACCAATGAATCAGTGCTTCCTGCAAATTCAGGCGGATCCATTCTCTTGAAAGCAGTAAAGATCCCATCGGTCCCAACTGCCTGAGCCACTTGACCTCTTACTTGACCTCTACCTTGGCCTATTCCTTGCAAACGTAACAACTGTTGGATCTGCTCACTATGGACCTTAGCTTGCTCTTTCAGTAGCTTGCCGAACTCATCGACAACTCTAGAGGAAGAACTATCCTCACCCTCTGAAGCCTTTCTCTTAGGAGGCATACTCCTACAATGTGCTCACATAATACATATCAACCAATGACAATAATTAGATGTAGAAGAAGACATACCCGGACTGTTGAAAGTAGACGAAGTCATATGCATTGGTCCGAAGAACGGTGCTCTGATACCACTAAGTGTAACGCTCTAACCCGATTTTAATAAAATAAAAGCGGAATTTAAAATTCTCTTTGAAGGGAGGAAGGAAGGATTCAAAATACAATTTCAATAAATAACCAAAAGTATAAACACATGATCAATAAAATGATACAACAAAATACAAAATGTCATTTTGATCATGTATATCAAAATATCGTTCTTCCTTCCATCTTTCATACATATGACCTCGGCTCCAATCAACGTCCTGGCTCGTCGCTCTTATCTTCATCACATGAATAACTGAAATGAGTATAAAACTCAGCAAGTGGGACTCTTACATAGCAATGAATATATATACCATACTTTGTAAAACGTGGCTTTGAAAACATTAAAATACCATCAACTCTGAAACACGAATAACATAGCATAATATAACAATAACGATGGTATTTCTCTTTTCTCTGTTGGATTGATATCTATATAGTATCTCTGTCTCTGTGCCTCTACCCCATCGATATGAATCGATAACTCTGAGGGATATAAGCCTATGGTCGTTGATCAACTTATTGCATGCAATCTCTGACTATGTATCTATCAATCCAATAAAACATTTGAATTCTCTCTTTGGCATTAAAACAAACACTTTGAAGACTATCTTTTCTCTTGTATTCCCTTTGACATGGTTGAGACATAAAATGCCTCTAATATACAACAAGGTGTATTAATACATAGCATGAATCAAATGGAAGGGAATAACACTTTAAAACCATTGAAACACAATACATATATTATCATGTGAGCACAAGAAATGAAATTCCACTTACAACACGTGGAACCTTCAATCTACTCTCTTGGTACACAACCTACAACAATAAATCATAAACTTTACCATCAACATCTCAAAAATCATAAACCCATACCATAAACTTCATAAAGCTAATACACTCTAAATACCCAAGACTTTTCCCAACACCATAAACCAAGAAATAATCAAAGCCAAAGCTTACCTTAGCTCTTTGAACTCAAAATAACCTTGTTCTCTCTTCAATAATCCAACAAGAAGCTTGAATCTAAGAAATAAAAGAAAGAAAATGGAACCCTAGCTTCCCTTGAGCTGAAGAAATCGAGAATGAGGAGAGAAATGAGGGAAAAGTGAACCAACTCATGTATTTAAGCACTTAAATCCAAAAACGCGACTTTACTGTTCACGGACCGCGGGTGCGCTCTCCCTTGCACCGCGGGTGCGCTATGCCTTCGGCAGCTCATCCAAAAATCTGAAACAGTAGACCGCGGGTGCGCTACATATTGGAGTGCGGGTGCACTCTTGTCACCGCGGGTGCAGTGAATAATAGAGCGCGGGTGCACTCTGGTTATTCTGCGCACAGCTTCTCCAAAGATTGCCTCCGAAACGCCTCTTCCCTTAATAATTAAGAAAAATGGTAAACTACAAAGTTGTAGCTCTATGTCTTTTCTTGAACCGTTCCAAATATCAGATCATTTGGAGGTCTGAGTAAAACGTTATGCTAAATCTCCCAACATGTGTCACTGGAGGAACGTCGAAACACACGACACACTTCAGGGCACTTTTGGCTTACCTTCCACAATGATTTGAACAAAACTCAAAATAAGAAAGTTACACCTCTATGTCTTATCTAACCTCTCCAATTGGCCTTATAACAATTGGCTTAACATTCGAATTACCATGAATTAAATCGCAACGATGCTACAACAACTACACAACAACTATAAACAACAATACTATAAACCATATATCACAACTCTTAACATCAAAACTATACATAAACTTAACCAAATAGTCCATAGGCATACAAAATCTTAAACCGTACCGTTCACCAGGCTTGGATATTACACAGCTACTCGGACGTCACGGCGCAAGATCGGCAGTAACCCATCCATAAAATGCCTCAGCTTCTCCCGGGCATCGTTAGCTATTAGGGGCACAAAGTAACACCCCCTTTCAAACTTTCTCACAAATTCTGCTACGCTGCTGTCTCCTTGTCGCAGCGCCATGAACTCCCTAGTCAAGCAGGAGCGTACTTCCTCAATGAAGTACTTGGAGTAGAAAACTTCTTTAAGACCATCCCAAGTCAGTGTTCGCAAATTCACTGACACTGACGCACTCTCCCACCACCGTCTGGCATCCTCTGCTATAAGGAATATGGCACACCTGATCCGATCTGCATCTGCCAGCTCCATGGAATCCAAGATTACTTCGATGGACTTAATCCACCCCTCAGCTAACATCGGGTCAGTGGTCTCCGAAAACTCCTTTGGGTTCATCCTTCTAAACCTCTCATAGACTGCTTCTGGTCTGGACCTCTCCCCTGTACCTCCTGTTGTAGCCTGGTTCTCCGTGAACTGCGCGAAGAACTACGTCATGCCTGCAAGCATCTGCGCCTGCATATTCGGAGGTGGAGGTGGAGCATTGGCCCTCTCCTCATCTCGGGTCTCTCTGTTCCTTCTCTTACTTCCCGATTAATCACGCGTCTAGAAGGCATATTGTTCCAAAATTTACCCAACACATAAATCAACATGCATGAACATAATGATAATAGCAATAGATGCACGAAATTTGAACTTTTAAATATGCACATGCTGAAATCATGATTCAATGCTTACTACATAACATAATTAAAACTTTAAAACTTACAGACTTGATGTATGACTTCGTGAGCTTCTTGCAACTGGCAGTAGGCATAACCCTTTACAAGAACACCGCTCTGATACCAACTGTAACGTACCGTACTTTTCAACTATTTAAAATTTGCGGAAAAATTAAAAATTTTCTTGGATAAGAAATAAACTCTCAAACTTCGATGAAACAAACTGTTCATCCCAACGTAGTTGCATAAAAACTCTTAAATTAAAGTTGCCAAAAGTATTTTCTTAAAATCTCATAACCCATAACATGAAATCAGAGTATGTTGGACATTCATAAAAACTTAAAACATGGCGGTCCTCGGGTTTAGCCTCCCGCTCAGTCCAATCCAGCTCCTTGGTCCCCACCCTAGCCTCCTCAACATACTCCTCACCTGCATCGATCAAGTCTAGTGAGTCTAAAGACTCAACACGTATAAACTGGAAGGAACGAATAATACGTAGTAAAACCACACGCAACTTCAAAATAGAGCGTACATTTTGGAAACGTAAATCTGAACATGATAACATAAACGTACTTGAGCGTGATCATAATAGCATAACATAGACGTGCCATAATCGTAAAAACTTTTTTAAACATGCTTGCATACTTGAACATACATACTTCATCATTTTGCGTAGAGGCATGTTTCAAAGCAAGTCACCCATACATAATAAATGCCTGATCAGACAAACCACAGTACTAGGCTAACAGGGAAAAATCCACTGCCACATACATGAGATCCCCGTTCATGCTTTAACGGGTGGATTGGTCCCCGTTTATACTTTGACGCTTTCCAATCCTGATCTAAACCCGTTCATGCTTTAACGGGTTGGATTGGTCCCTGGTCATGCTTTACCGCTTTCCAATCCCATACATAGTTGGTCACAAGACATTTAGCAAACCTCAAAAACTTAAAAGTATTTTCTTTGCACACGTCGAATGTACTTACTTGGTCGTTGGATCTCGCTTGGGGCCACTGCTGCACATACTAACATGATTCACGCACTTAATATTTCATAGCTTAGACGTATTCGTTGTGCTCACCACCCGAAAGACAATTTCTTATGACATTCTAAATTCGCTCGGGACTTGACCTCGTTTAATCATACTAACCATGACATCAAATCCCGAAACAAACTCTTAAATGACGTGTGAATATGTCCCAACAATAAAAGACATGAACTCACTATTTGAACCTACAACTAAGTGAAAACCAAACATTTCTTACAGATGGGGCCGCGCTCGGGCGGTAATATATTACCGCTCGAGCGTCAGGTATACTGGACGCCTACCCTCGGACAGAAGGAGTGGCGTTCGGGCGGTACTATATTACCGCTCGGGCGCCGAGTGCACTGGACCCGCGACTAAGAAGCTGATTTTCTCCAACATCGATTACACAGGCAATGAACAACGCCTCGAGACTCATCTTAGGACACCATGGCACTAACTCGACTCCCCAAAACGTCCCAAACATTCCCAAAGAAACGACGCACCACACGCAACGTAATAAACCCGTGAACCCAAATTCTGACACCAAAATAGTTTTTACGACTACTCGTTTTCCCAAGTGCCTACGACACGAAACAAAACATCAATAACCATCCCAACATCATTAACAATATATCTATATGCAGCAGCGGTCACCCGTCGATACCGAACGAAGCCTGCAACAATAAAACTTCAAGAACACATCACTATCGTATATTTTCAGAAAACGTAGTTTGAGCAGTCCCACAAAAAACGCCCTAACTCACTCAATATTTATTCAAAAATTTCAAATTTAATATCAAATCGAAGGTATCAAAAAGTTCTACGATATTTGTGTTGAAAGTTTCTCAAAATCAGGAACAAAAATTCGCAGTATTTAAAAAGACAAAAAAAAAACGTGATTTTAGATCCAAAAACGGTTTCAAAAAGTGATCTAAACATAATTGCTCAAACTTCTACAAATCACACATGTATTTTTATGCATAATAAATGACACTAAGCATAATATGACGAGAACGATGCATAAAGGAAAGAATATACGTGCCTTTTGATATTAAAATTTACCGAACCGACGATACCAAAGTGGGAAAGAAGCGAGGGTTGATCCGGGACGATGGTGGCTCGATTTTCTTTGAAGAAAATCAACGAAATTTGCTGGAAAATATAGGGGAGAGGGGCGGCTACACTTGGTGCTTGGAACCCTAAAATTTTCTTCTAAAAAAGAGAGATGAGATGAAATGTGTATGTGTGTGTTGTGTGAAACGTATATGGGTGTGTGTAAAAGCATGTGTGTGTGTGTGTTTTTGATTTAATTAGGGGTAATAAAATGCTTGATTACAAATAAAAGTGTTAATAGAAAAGTTAATCCTCCCTATTTTTACAAAACCTCCTAATTAACAAAATAAAACATACAAATGCTAACTTTAAAAGTCTTAAAATTCTAAATTCACTAAATAAATAATTTAGGCTTTAAAATGCTTAAAACTTAAATAAATCATTTAAAATACCCCATTTTTGACTTAAAATAAAATACCACGTAAAAATATTTGTCAACATCGTTACCGGTCTCTTTTTCTCGATCCTGCATCGAATGATCGCCTGAAACATGAAACTCAAGAAAATATTTTAACGTGCATCACATAAAAATAATTAATTTAAAATAATGCAATTAAAAAAATCATGCACCACTAAGACTCATTTTAAAATTAAATAAATACTTTAATAATTAAATAAATGCATGGGTTATACGTGTACTGAATTTGGGCACTACACAAACAACCACGCTTGGGCCTCCCTAGACCATGGCTTGGACCCACCAAGGTCTGCACCATGGCCTGGTTCAGCCCCACACGACCGTGCCTTCCCCTTTACCCTTGCCCGATCGACCAAACAATCACCAACCCTCCTAGGATTTGATAGGCTCTCACATGGCTCGATGGACATCATATATTAAATAATTAAGATAATCATTTAATAAAAATATTTTTCCTTAACTGTCCTCGGTATCCGTTCTTCGTTCAAGCGCAAAATACTAATAAAAGGCCCTAAAACATGAAACCTTAACAAACCATGAAATAAAACACATATCCATACAATAACCATGCATTTAATGCATTAAAAATAATTAAGCACATATTTTAGCAAAATCCTATATTGCATGCAGTCATGTCAAGCAGTTCGAATTTTCTAGATCTTACAATTCCTCCCCCCTTATAAAGAATTTCGTCCTCAAATTTTAAAACGTACCGAATAACTCCGGGTAGCGACTCCTCATCTCGGTCTCAGTCTCCCAAGTAGCCACCTCCTCGGAATGATTTAGCCACTTGACCTTGACCATCTGGATCACCTTGTTCCAGAGCCTTCTCTCTTGCCTGTCCAAAATCTGAGTAGGTCTTTCCTCGAAAGACAAGTTCGGAGTTAACTGTAGAGGCTCATAGTTCAGCACATGCGAAGGATTCGACATTATGAACTCCCGCCAGATTCGATGGTAATGCGACTCTGTAAGCTAGTGTTTCAACTCTCTTTAGGATCTCGAATGGTCTTATGAATCTAGAAATGAGTTTGCCCTTCTTCCCGAATCTCATCACACCCTTCATCGGTGCGACCTTTACGAATATATGATCGCCCACTACAAACTCTAGATCCCTACGCCGTTGATCTGCATAAATCTTCTGTCAGCTCTGAGCAGTTTTCATCCTGTCCAGAATCTTGACCGCTAGCTCTGCAATCTGTCTGACAATGTCTGCTTTTTCCCTTACCTCATCCCAATAGACTGGTGACCTACCCTTCCTCCCATAAAGTGCCTCATATGAAGCCATATCGATAGATGCCTGGTAGCTATTGTTGTACGTGAACTCCACGAGAGATAACTTTGGCTCCCAGCTGCCCTGGAAGTCAATCACACAAGCTCTGAATCACCCTCTCTGATTGTCCATCGGTCTGAGGATGGAAGGATGTGCTGAATAGCATATTAGTATCCAATGCCTAATGCAATCTCTTCTAGAATGCAGACGTGAATCTCGGATCCATGTCTGACACGATGGACACTGGAATCCCATGCAATCTGACTATCTCTCTGATATACAGCTCTACGTACTGAGTCAAGGTGAAAGTCTTCTTAATCGGTTGAAAATGTGCTGACTTAGTGAGTCGATCAACAATCATCCAAATCGCATTATACCTTCCAACTGTCCTCGGTAGCCCTGTCAAAAAATCAATGGAAATATTCTCCCATTTTCACTCCGGAATAGGGAGCGATCTCAGCTTTCCCACAGGCCTCTGATTCTTGGACTTGACCTGATGACACGTAAAACACTCAGACACGAAACACAAAATGTCTCGCTTCATGCCCGGCCACCAATACATTGACAGTCACTTTCTTAGTTTCCCACCAGATGAGAACAGCTTTCACTAGCATAAACACAGTACAGCTCACTCTATCTCGATCAGTGAAATTCAGATAGTCAAATATAACCTCCAATGATTTGATCCATTCAAGTGCTACGAGTCGATCGGCACCACCGATAAATTCAGGAGGGTTCATTCGCCTGAATAATTCATGAGAACAACCTTCGGTACCTTCCACTCTACCATGTCCTCGTTCTTGACCACGACCTTGAATTGGATGGTGGATGCTTGATAGTTGTTGAATCTGATCACTATGTACCTTCGCTTGTTCTTTCAATAGCTTACTAAATTCATCGACAACTTTTACCGTTTTATCAATGGGAGGGTTCCTATCGTCCCTTTCGGTAATCTTTCGTTTGGGAGGCATATCCTACACATATGCTCACTTTAACATAGATAGGAAGAAAGAGTTCATCAATGGCAATGAAATAAAATCAATTCTCAATGTTAAAATCAATAGATGCAGGATCGAAAACATACCGGATTGTCCTTGATAGTACGTAGAAGTCATATATGGTCCAGGAAACTTGTGCTCTGATACTAATTGAAACAACCCACTCCCATGACAACAAAAACCTTTAAAAGAAATCGTATGCGGAAGCCTTAACATTGAAAAAGGAATAAACCATAAAACATTTGATTATAAACATTTTTCAACTAATGACATATAATCATTTACAAAATATTCAAAAGTCACTACAAAGTTTCCACAGTTCCATTTACTAACATACATGTCCCTTGAAATTTTTCCATGTTCACTACACCAAAAATAAGAGTGACATCACCAAGAGTTCAAAAGTTTCCCTTTCTTAGCTATATGACTTCTCCCTCCTTGAACAATCCGTTTCAATCTTTTTTATCACCTGCATCACATGACATAACTGGAATGAGAATCAACTCAGTGAGTAGAAAGCTATACATAACAAGTACATATACATGGCTTGGCTTCAAATATGGCTATAACAATGGCAATGAACAATGAATAATACCATCTTCAATGAACAATAAATAACAAAGAAATATAGATGGTATTTCATGACATGAATTAAAGTAAAAGAAATGATAGTCTGTGACCTGTGACCTGTGGATAGTATCTCTTTGATATATAAATATATCAAAACTGTGAGAGATATTCATAATCATGTGATTGGCCCATGACATGCATGAATTACTATCATTCCTTGGCTTTGATCATAGGAAATCTCATTGAGGCATTTACACAAACACTTGATAGGCACAATGGTATGTTAGCTCCTTGATCAAAGAATTTAAATGAAATGCTTGAACAATGAACATATAACAATATATAGATCAACCATATACCAAAGAAAGGAGCTAATTATCAATAAACATGGCTTATATACATATATTCATCATGTGAGCATAAGGAGAAGTTTCTACTTACAACCCAACAAGTAAATGATGACTATTATGATCTTGAATGATTTCTACAACAATAAGTACAATAATAACCATAAATCATCACCATTAATCAAAGCAATTCAACTTAACCCTTTAAAATTCCAAACCCTTCTAAACTCCAAAAATATAGAATCATTACCTTGCAGCTTGAAATCTTAGGTAGGAGCAACTAAGAAATCACTATAATCCTTGAACTTGGAGTAAAGAATCGGAGGAAAGAAAACTTGAGGGAGAAGAAACAAGAACCGATGGAAAAATAAGAGACAAGAGGGAATGGTGTAGAAACATCTATACAAGAGGTTTATAAGCCAACAAATACACCAAAAACGTGTTTTAAAAAATAGCACTTTCCGCACCCGGCGCCGCGGCGCTGCCCAGCAGCGCTGCAGTGCCAGGTCATCGGCCCTGGCAGCACTGCGGCGCTTCCTGGCAGTGCCTAGGCACTGCCTGCTGCGCCCAGGCCGCGCTGTAGCGCTGCGGCGCTGTCCCTTGCACCAAAACTACATCCCAATTCCCCTTAAATCCAACCTTTTCCAACACCATCCAATACCAATGCAATTAGCATCCCAATACATCCTCAATTCATCCAACAAAACCATCAACAAACCTCATTCACTTCCATAAACAACACTAACCATAACATAACTCCAAACAATAACCATAAACACTAACCGTATTAAACCATTTCAAATAAACATATCCATAAACAATAACCATTATCATATCTATAACCATACCTTAACATAATAAATCATGAACTACACCATCAACAATAACATAACAACAAGTCGAGATATTACAATCTCCCCTCTTTATAAAAATTCCGTCCTCGAAATTTATTTACCGTCGAATAAACTCGAATAACGATGTTTCATTTCCACTTCCGGATCCCACGTGGCCTCTTCAATCACTTGGTTCCACCACAACACTTTGACAAGACCAATCTCTTTGTTTCTCAACACTTTAATTTCGTGATCAAGAATTTGAACCAGCATTTCCTCGTAGCTTAAGTTAGGCAAAAGATCCAATGAATCGTGCCGAAGAACATGAGATGGGTTAGCAATATACTTACGAAGCATAGAAACATGAAATACGTTGTGAACTCGATCCAAGTCCGGTGGTAAAGCAAGACGATAGGCTCGGTCTCCAATCTTATCAAGAATCTCAAACGGCCCAATGTATCGAGGACTTAGCTTACCTTTCTTGCCAAAACGCATCACTCCCTTGAGAGGAGCTATCTTGATAAAAACATGATTGCCTACCTCGAATGTCAAATGCCGTCGACGAACATCGGCATAACTCTTCTGTCGAGACTGAGCGGTCTTCATTCGTTCTTGGATTACTACCACAACATCTGCTGTCTGTTGGACCAATTATGGGCCCAACATCTTCCTTTCACCTATTTCTTCCCAATATAAGGGAGATCAGCACTTTATTCCATATAAAGCCTCGTAAGGTGCCATGCCGATTGAATATTGGTAGCTGTTATTATACGTGAATTCCACCAAAGGCAATTTAGAATCCCAACTTCCCGGGAAATAAATTTTGCATGCTCGTAACATATCTTCAAGAATTTGAATTACCCTTTCAGACTGCCCATCACTCTGAGGATGATATGATGTGCTAAAAGCCAACTTGGTGCTCAAGGCTCGGTGCAAACTTTTCAAAATTCAGAAGTAAACCTCGGGTCACGATCAGATACAATTGACACAGGGATTTCATGAAGTCTTACAATCTCAGCTACATAGACTTTAGCATACTGGTTCATCGTAAATGTTTTCTTGACCGAAAGAAAATGAGCCGACTTGGTTAACCTATCAACAATCACCCAGATAGAGTTATAACCCTTTGGTGTTCTTGGGAGTCCCGTTACGAAATCCATGGTGGTGTGTTCCCATTTCCATTGAGGTATTGGAAGAGATAGCAAAGTCCCAGCAGGTCGTTGATGCTCAATCTTAACCTGTTGACAGGTTAGAAATTCAGAAATAAATAACATGATATCTTTCTTCATACCTGGCCACCAATAAAGACGTCGAAGATCTTGGTACATTTTAGTACTGCCAGGATGTACCGAATATGGAGCTGTATGCGTTTCAATAATAATATCTTTTCGAATGTCATCCCCTAAAGGAATATAAATTCAACCTCGAAAAGTTAACAACCCATCACGATTCAAACCAAACTCAGAAACTCCTGTCAAATCACTTTTATTCTTTAACTCTAATAACTGAATATCCAGTTGTTGTTCCTTGAAAATTCGATCAATCAAAGTAGAGCGAAGAACTAATGCAGATAACTGATTTATTGTACCTGGAGACCCCAGAGCTATTTCGTTCCTTTGCAAATCGAATAACAACGTTTTTTGAATCATGGAACCCAATAAATAACTGGATTTACGACTTAAAAAAATCTGCAACGACATTAGCTTTTCCAAGATGATAGCTAATGGTGCAATCATAGTCTTTTACTAGTTCCAACCACCTCCGCTGCCTCATATTCAATTCTTTCTGCAAAAATAAATAACTCAAACTTTTATGATCTGAAAAAATTTCGCATTTCTCACCATATAAGTAGTTCCGCCAAATATTTAAGGCGAAAACCACAGCTGCCAACTCCAAATCATGCGTGGGATAATTCCTCTCGTATTCTTTTAGCTGACGAGAAGCATAAGCAATCACTTTCCCACGCTGCATCAATACGGCACCTAACCCCTGCTTAGAAGCATCTGTATACACAACAAAATCTTCAGTACCACGAGGAAGTACTAATACAGGGGCAGAAGTTAACTTATCTTTCAGGGTTTAGAATGCTTGTTGACATTCTATGGTCCATTCAAATCTGACAGCCTTTCGTGTCAAACTCGTCAATGGCAATTCGATCTTTGAAAAATCCGCTATGAACCGTCTGTAATATCCTGCCAAACAAAGTAAACTTTGTACCTCTGAAACTGTCTTTGGAATGGACCATTGCTTAATAGATTCAATCTTGGATGGATCGACCGCTATTCCTTCTTTTGACACGATATGGCCCAAAAACGCCACTTGCTCTAACCAAAATTCACATTTCTTTAATTTCGCATTGTTAGAGTAGGTGCCCGTCGAGCCAAGTGTTGGCCGAGTGTTCACAATGAAACTCTATGTATAAGCAATCTTTATTTTAATAATATTTGAAATTATTGTTTTGGCACATCTTTATCTGTATACCCATGCTAGTTGCATAGATAAAGCCCTTGAATATACAAATAGTAGAAAGAATATGAGATGCTCATATGATGAGTATCATGAAACTCATATTTGGAATACTGTATATTCTAAACGGTTCCTAGTCGATTCAGCCGCCGCTAAGAAGGATATAGGCCGCTCGAGCTTGAGACTAGTATCTGCGATGTGAGTACCATGTTTCATTGGTAGGGGACATTGTGATGTCCGAGCATGCAGATAGGTGCTCCTGGTAGAGTGCACTGAACAACCCTCCATTAAAGGACTTTCCAAGTGGTTCTCACTTATCGAGTGGAAAAGTCCTAGTTTATGGTTGTACACCATTAGTCCTTATGACCCGGGACAACATTGAGACTCTATGTGCTAGAATTACACTTTGACTTGTTTACCGACTCTCATGGGGTCATCAGGTGGCAAGGTTGGGTGTTCTGTCGAAACATATAGGAGTCGATGCATTGTAGTCGGGGATTCACCGCTTACCTACGGGTATGGATATCCTATGTGTTTTTCATGTATATGTAGTTTGAAATCTCTGATCAGAGTATGGTGGTAATTATGAAAGGGGTTTCATAGATTACACCATCGATGCAACTACGACATGACACATAGTATCGATTCATTGACAACTCTCGATAAACCAATGGTTGTCGAATCGGTCGGGATATATGAGTTGAAGGGACCGTACTGTACGCTAACCATAATTGAATGGTTCTTGCAGGCACTATCATTTGATACCTAGGGAATCATGTAAGCGATGCTGCTAGGCGTTTAACATGATTGGTTGGGTACTATCAGACTTGAGTTCTGACGTTCTTATTATCAAGGAGTTGATAAATAAGAATGGAGCAATTGGGGTATGCTCATATAAGGACATGTTTAGTCCGAATCACATGGAGATGTGAACCCACGGCTAGTTGTATCAATGAACCATTGAGGGCCACACAAGTACTAGCTTTCTAGATCCCGTTGAGAAGTAAAATAGTTCAATGTGTTGAACGGCTTATAAAGGAGTTTATAAGCGTAAGGAAAATTAGAAGTATGACTTCTATAAAGGAGAAAATAGTTCAATGTGTTGAACGGCTTATAAATGAGTTTATAGGCGTAAGGAAAAATAGAAGTATGACTTCTATGAGAGAAATGTAAATTTTAATTTATGGAAGTGTTCCTAAATTAAAATTTTGGCCAAGTGAATAATGTATTTGGGAATTGTGATTTTCATAAACATTATTATGGACTAAATTAAATTAATTCAAGTGTTGAATTAATTAAACACTAGTGGACCTAGTAGAGTCCAAATAATTAAATTAATTCAAGTGTTGAATTAATTAAATCATATTGACTCTTGTAGAGCTCAATTTAAATAATTATTTAACTAGTGGGACTTGAGTAAATTCAAGTAATGTTTAATTAGTCTCAAATATGTTTGAGATAATTAAAAATAAGTCCATGGATTTTTAATTGTTAAAAATCAAATAAAACTTGCATGCATGGGAGGTGAAACGTTGGGAGACTACTTTTTGAGTTTTCAAGGCTTGGCATGCAACTTTTTTACTTTAACTTTTCCTACAACCAAAAAAATGTCTCTCCTTCTCTCCTAGCATGAATAGTGGCCGAAAATACTATTCATTCTCTCCAGTTTTTTGTTTTTCAATGGTTGGAGAAAACACTCACTTCTCAAAGAAAAATCCTCATATTTTTCTAGTGCAAAATATGAGGGGATCTACCTAGTTGGTGGTGGGCTTAATAGTTGAGCAAGGAGTGCTCAAAGGAAGCTTGAAGATAGTTTCGACCATTGAAGAGCTAAGGTGGTTACACCTTAGTTGGAGCCATACATCAATCCTTTGAGATTGATAGGTATATCTCTCACACCCCCTATGTATGACATGTGTTTGTTTTGTATTTGCTACACAAATGTGAGGTGGCCGAAAATTTCCATGCTGAAATTAAAAATTTTAACTTCCGTTGCGCTTCCGGTCACCGTAACCGATCCTCTTTCACGCATATAATTGTTTCTCCCTCAATATCTGTAACACGATTCTCAAATGCTCCCTATGAAGTTCTCGTGTCTTCGAATATATCAAAATGTCGTCAATAAACACAATCACAAAAGCATCAAAATAAGGCTTAAAGACACAATTCATCAAATCCATAAACACTGAAGGAGCATTAGTTAATCCAAATGACATCACCAAAAATTCATAATGGCCATACCTCGTTCTAAAAGCAGTCTTGGGTATGTCCTCTATTTTTACCTTCAATTGATGATATCAGGATCGAATATCAATTTTGAAAACACAGTGGCCCCTTGCAATTGATCAAAAAGATCATTGATTCGAGGCGAAGGATATTTATTTTTAATGGTTACCTTGTGGAGTTCTCGATAATCAATGCATAACCTCAACGATCCATCTTTCTTTTTCACGAACAAAACCGGAGCTCCCCAAGGCGAGGAACTAGGACGGATAAAACCTTTATCTAATAGCTCCTGCAATTGCTTCTTCAGTTCTTTCATCTCAGTTGGAGCCATTCAGTACGGGGCTTTGGAAATTGGGGCTGTACCTGGACTTAATTCATTAACAAACTCTACCTCTCGATTAGGAGGTAAACCAGGCACATCATCAGCAAATACGTCAGGATATTCCTGAACCACTTCAATATTCTGTAACGGCACATTAGTGTCCCTATTTACATCCGATACTAAGGCCAGAAAACTAGTACATCCCTTATACAACAATTTAATAGCTTGCAAACACGAAATAATGGGAGTACTTATCGATGAGCCTAGACCAACAATTTCATTATTCTCATGATTATCAGTTAAAAACTCCACAATCTTTCCCACACAATCAATTACGGCACGATAAGAGAATAACCAGTCCATACCCAATATAACATCAAATGCAACCATCGTAATCACAATAAAATCAGCATATAACAATCTCGTACCCATCTGTACCGGACATGCCTTAAGGATACTAGTAGGACAAATCTCATCACTAGAGGGCAACATAATATTGAAGTGTAATGGCATAATAGTAGGTTCAACAGAGATAGAATGCAAAAACAATTCAGACATAAAAGAATGAGTTGCACCAGTATCAATCAATGTGAGTGCTTCCTTGCCAGATATTAGAATATTACTTGATATGACTGAAGAATCAGGAATGGCCCCTTCTTTTGTCATTGTAAAGATTCTGCCCTGAACCTTTCCTTTGTCAGAGGAGAGAGGACATTACAATTTCGTGTGCCCCAATTCATTGCATCTATAACATCGGCCACTCTCAACTAGACACTCACCTTTGTGTGGCTTGCCACACTTGGGACATAATGGTCGCTCCATAACTGAAGAAGGCGCAGAAGGTTTATTGTGTTGCTCCATCTTGCTTTTTCTTTTTTATCCACCTCGAGTACTAGTGCTTGTCCCTTGCCCTCTAGCTTGAAACGCTTGCCTTCTTAACTGCCGTTCCTTTTCAATCTCTTGTTCATCGTGCTCGGCATGTAAGGCTCTTTCAATGATGTCTTGATAAGTAATCACTTTTGCCATATGAACATCCCGTCGAATTTCTGGTTTCAAGCCCCGAAGGAAGTGTTCTCATTTGTCTTTATCATTTTCAGCAATGAACGGAACAAACACACATCCTTTTTCAAATTTCAATATATACTCAGCAACAGACAAGGAATCTTTTCTTAACTCAAGAAATTCTTTAACTTTCTTCTCTATAACTTCTCTCGAAAAGTACTTGGCATAAAACAACTCTTTGAACTCATCCCATTTTAACTCGCGAACACTGACAGTCACTTTCGTAGCTTTCCACCAGATGCGAGCAGCTTTCACTAGCATAAACATAGTACAGCTCACTCTATCTCGATCAGTGAACTTAAGATAGTCGAATATAGCCTCCAATGATTTGACCCATTCAAGAGCTACGAGTGGATCGGCACCACCGATAAATTAAGGAGGGTTCATTCGCCTGAATGATTCATAAGAACCACCTTCGGTACCTTCCACTCTACCCTGTCCTCGTTCTTGACCACGACCTTGAATTGGATGGTGGATGCTCGGTAGCTGTTGAATCTGATCACTTTCGCTTGTTCTTTCAATAGCTTACTAAATTCATCGACAACTTTTACCGTTTTATCAATGAGAGGGTTCCTATCGTCTTTTTCGGTAATCTTTCGCTTGGGAGGCATATCCTACACATATGCTCACTTTAACATAGATAGGAAGAAAGAGTACATCAATGGCAATGAAATAAAATCAATTCTCAATGTTAAAAACAATAGATGCAGGATCGAAAACACACTGGATTGTCCTAGGTAGAAGAAGTCATATATGGTCCAGGAAACTTGTGCTCTGATACCAATTGAAACAACCCAATCTCATGACAAACAAAAACATTTAAAAGAAATACCGTATGCGGAAGCCTTAACATTGAAAAGGGAATAAACCATAAAACATTTGATTATAAACATTTTTCAACTAAAGACATATAATCATTTACAAAATATTCAAAAGCCACTACAAAGTTTCCACATTTCCATTTACCAACATACATGTCCCTTAAAATTTTTCCATGTTCACTACACCAAAAATATGAGTGACATGACCAAGAGTTCAAAAGTGTCCCTTTCTTAGCCATATGACTTTTCCCTCCTTCGACAATCCGTTTCAATCCTTTTTATCACCTGCATCACATGACATAACTGGAATGAGAATAAGCTCAGTAAGTAGAAAGCTATACGTAACAAGTACATATACATGGCTTGGCTTGAAACATGGCTATAACAATGGCAATGAACAATGAATAATACCATCTTCAATGAACAATAGATAACAGAGCAATATAGATGGTATTTCATGACATGAATTAAAGGAAAGGAAATGATAGTCTGTGACCTGTGACCGGTGGATAGTATCTCTTTGATATATAAATATATCAAAACTGTGAGAGATCCTCATAATCATGTGATTGGCCAATGACATGCATGAATTACTATTATTCCTTGGCTTTGATCATAGGAAATCTCATTGAGCCATTTATACAAACACTTGATAGGCACAATGGTATATTAGCTCCTTGATCAAAGAATTCAAAGGAAATGCTGGATCAATGAACATATAACAATATATAGATCAACCATATACCAATGAAAGGAGCTAATTATCAATAAACATGGCTTATATACATATATTCATCATGTGAGCATAAGGAGAAGTT
Organism: Primulina huaijiensis; assembly: GCF_012295235.1. Taxonomy (NCBI): domain Eukaryota; kingdom Viridiplantae; phylum Streptophyta; class Magnoliopsida; order Lamiales; family Gesneriaceae; genus Primulina; species Primulina huaijiensis. Next base: position 7,557,275 of record NC_133315.1, on the reverse strand, counting down.
TCTACTTACAACCCAACAAGTAAATGATGACTATGATGATCTTGAATGATTCCTTCAACAATAAGCACAATAATAACCATAAATCATCATCATTAATCCAAGCAATTCAACTTAACCCTTCAAAACTCCAAACCCTTCTAAACTCAACTCCAAAAATATAGAATCATTACCTTGTAGCTTGAAATCTTAGGTAGGAGAAACTAAGAAATCACTATAATCCTTGAACTTGGAGTAAAGAATTGGAGGCAAGAAAACTTGAGGGAGAAGAAGCAAGAACCGATGGAAAAATAAGAGAAAAGAGGGAATGGTGTAGAAACATCTAGACAAGAGGTTTATAAGCCCACAAATACACCAAAAACATGTTTTAAAAAATAGTACTTTCCGCAAAACTATCACCGCGGCGCCGCCCGAATGGCGCTGCGGCGCCTGCGCTACGGCAGCGCTGCAGCGCCAGGAGGCGCTGCCTGCAGTGCCCAAGCCGCGCCGCGGCGCTGTCCCCTGCACCAAAACTACATCCCAATTCACCTTAAATCCAACCTTTTCTAACACCATCCAATACCAAAGCAATTAACATCCCAATACATTGTCAATTCATCCAACACAACCATCAACAAACCTCATTCATTTCCATAAACAACATTAACCATAACATAACTCCAAACAATAACCATAAACACTAACCGTATTAAATGATAAACATAAAAATTGTATATTAATTAAATGTTTTATAATATAATTATATAGTTTTTGTTTTATTAAATGTTTAAATATTATATGTTTTATAATAAATTGTATAAAATATAAGTTGTTGTGTAATTACAAGTTTTTACTATTTTTTACAGGTTCGATAAAACAAGAATAAACTTGGTGTTGCAAATGGGATTAAGATGATTCTTGGACCTGTAGAAAGTTGATTATAATATCTACAATAGTGTTGACAAGCATGAGATAAAAATCCTCTCACAATTGGGATCAAATTAAGCAACAAATAAAGTTACCAAAGGAGTGGCAGTTTTACCATATCTCTCAAATTACTTGGTCAAATAGTTTGAAAAAAAATATCACAACTAGACAACTAAATTATCCACATGTTTCTTTTTATGAGAAGAAACAAATTCGGAGAAGAAGATTTTCAAAAGTGATGTGTAATATAATATAATATCTTGGAACACCAATGAAGACTTATGTGTAAAAAAATAATATTTTATTTGTGGTTGTCTCCCCAAATTTGGCTATAAATAGGGGTGCATTGTAATGTATTGAGATATCCCTCATTCTATGAACAAACCTTTGAGTTCATAATATTTCTCTCTATATTTTTCCTTTATTTCTTCATTTAAATACAATTAGCATGTTAATTTCATATTCAAAGTTTTACACTTTGAATAATGAATAGCTAACTTCCTAAAGTTGAGATGATAAGGTGAAACTCTTGGCATGATAATAAGGTTATTAAAAGGTAAGAATCTATATTTTATATTATTTAATCACTATTTATTGTTTATGTTATATTTATTTCTTTAAGCATTTTTATACCCTATTTATAAGTGGGAGTTTTGATTTATTGTTGCTATATGTTACACTAAATTTTTGGAACCATTTAAATGTTTGTTTGGTATTACCAACCATTTAAAGTGGGAACCTTGATTTAGTGTTTACAAATATATATAGTACAATAAATACTTGACCACATTTATAAGTTTTGGTATATATTATATACTTATAAGATAATAATTTATAATATAATATAAATATGATTATTTAATATATTGGAACCATTTTATTAAGTGGGTTTCAATATTGTTCGTTAATGTTAACTTTATTAAAATATCAAGAGTGGATCCTTTAATCTCAACTATTTAAATTAAAATTTGAACAATTAAAATTTAACCATTAAAGATTCAGACAATTAAAATTAAAAAGAAACAAAAACAAAAACAAAACAAAAAAACTTTGTAGTGGACTTGTAATTACCTTAGATTCCCTGTGGATACGATATCGGACTCACCGAATTATACTACTTGTGGACAACCTGCTCTTGGGAGTGCAACAATCAAAGTGACAACATTAAACCACTTTAAATAAACATATCCATAACCAATAACCATTAACATATCTATAACCCTACCTTAACACAATAAATCATGAACTACACCATCAACAATAACATGACAACAAGTCGGGATATTACAGGGGGGTTGAATAAACACTAACAATTTTCACAATCTTTTCGAATATTTGAGTCAGTTTAGTGATAAACTGAAACTCGAGAATCTTTTTAGTCAATATGAATTAGTTAAAAATAAAAATGCGGAAATTAACTGACTGATAGATTGAATAGAAACTGAAATAAGAACACACAAGATTTTATGGATGTTCGGAGATTTCAAACACTCCTACGTCACCCTTTCTATCACGAAAATAGGATATTCATTAAAAGACTTTGATCGGTACAAACAGTTGTACAGACCCACATCAATTGGACTTAACAATGGCAAACTGAAACTCTTAGTAACAAAACAATTTACGGTGCTCGACTGTTTTTAAAATAACTTAGCACGATTGATTACAATAATATCAGTTTGTGCTTGCAAGTTCAAATTATAGCCTTAAATGCTACTGATGAATACAATATGCATGAGCTTTGAAATATTTCAGCAGAGTAACAGCTCAGTTAAGAGTTTTTTAAAATAGTCGAGTTGAGAGTATTTAAGTTTGAAGTTGTTGGAGAGGTTTCTCAGCTGCTCTTCCTCTGCTATTTGTAGGCTTTGCCTCCAACGGTAATATTGAATGCGATTTGAACTTTTCTATCCGTTGTTTCCCACGTTAACATTCTTCTGAAAATCGTACACTGCTATTTTCTGAAATGCGGCGATCCCACTACTAGTTGCAGTCTTGTTTTTGTACTATCTGTTGGTTGAATGTCCTTTTCCTTAACTGATGACGTGTACAGCTGAAAGATCAGCTGATAGGCTATAACTTGATAAGCTTACAACTGTTTGTAGCAACTGATCAGTCAGTTATCTGCGCAGTCCAGTCAGCTGGTTCAATTGCCTTAGATTATCTTCGCATTAATTTTCAGTTATGGGCAACCGATGGTTTGCATATTTTAGATCAGTTACTATCAGTCTTCATGATCAGTTAAGTTCAAACTATTAAAATTTAGTTTCCAACAATTTTCTCTTTTTCGGTGTTTGACAAAACTTTAGAAAATAAGAGCTGATCAACTAAACTCATTGTAGATAAAATAATCTTTTATTGACAACTCTTTCAATGTACAGATTCGTACAAAGAATGAAAGAATAAAAAAATCTTCTGACTGACTAAAATAATCTTCAAAATCTACCATAATCTTCGACTGAATAAGAGTAGAGACTGTCTTCTAACTGATATTTTATTTCTTAGCTTTCTTATCAGCGGGACCTTGATCAGTTGGTTGACTGGGTCTCTTTTTAGATTCAGTCTGCTGATTTTCTTCTTCTTCTTCTTCCCTTTTTTTGTCAAACGCCTCAACTCTTCTGGATAAAATGGGAACATCTGAGTTGACATTGGAAACAACATTCATCAGAAGATCTTGCATTAAATCTATTCGCTTGGTGACAATATTTTCCAGATAATCGAAGCGTTTGTTGAACATTTCTTGAGTGTTGAAATGAGCTTCAGTTGACGCTCTGTCTTTTCGGATTTGTTCCACTTTGAAGAATAAGTTCGTGATTTCCTTTGTGACTTGTTGAAGAGTCTTGAACATATTCTCCTTTATGGAATCAATTTTTATCGTATGCGCCAGTTGCGTTGATTTGATGTCAGAAATAGAAGTCATCATGTTGGCAAGGTCGGTCTGAATGGCTTCAAATTCATCGAATATAGATTCTGTCGCCATTGATATACCAGGGGACTTGATTCCAGAGGTTTATGGTCCCTCTTCCCTATTTTCTTGATTAAAGACCACCAAAGTCCTGTCAATTTCAGCACTTACCATTTCTGGAACATCTTCTGTTAAAGCTCCCTGCTGAAGCTGTGGAGGAGAAGTAAGATTTGGATCAACAACGGTTCTTGAAGGCTCTTCAGTTTGTTGATCAGCTGAGATAGTAGATGGTTCTTTAGATAATTGCTCAGCTGATACGGAGATTGGTTGTTCAGTTGTTTGAACAACTGAAACTGTAACTGACTCTTCAGCTGGCATCTCTTCAGTTAGTACCTGGTGCAGCTGAGCCTCTTCAGTTATTGCTACATGTTCAGTCATGGCAGTTGACTGAACTGGCTCATCAGTTCCTGTGAAAACTGCCTGTTCAGCCGTGGCAGTCGGCTGAACTGGCTCTTCAGTTTGAATGAAAATAGCCTCTGCGGCTGGTTATTCAGTTGCTCTGGGTTCCTCAACTGCTTCTGTAAATGAGGTAGTCTGCTGAATATCAGTGGCAACTGATTTAATAACTTCGTCGATATTTGCCAAAGATAGCTCAGCAATAGTGTAAATTTGAATATCCTCAGTAGAAGTTGGAGGAACTACAAAAGATGTTTCATCTTCTTAAGAAGAGGCAGCCGGCTGCGGATTCAATTGGTGCAGCAACTAATTCCTTTGATTGCTCTTGTTGTTGAACTTATGGTTCAGCTTGCTCTTCTGATGAACGATTATGAGAACTTGCTGGAATAGTCAGTTCTTGGTCCAGTTCCCACTGTTTAATCGCCATATACAGTGTGATAAGATCCGAGTCCTGTTGATCATGAACTGCTTTGTCATTAAAGGCAGTTGGACTGGTAGGACCATAATTTTGCCGTAGCTGAACAATCATTTGACTTAGTTTCTTTGCACGAATTTGATCAAAGAAATACTTCTTCTTTTACAAATCTTGACGAATTGTAGCCGCTTTCACCATCTTCAGAACTAAAGTTTCCAGATCAATAAACTGCTTCAGAACTGACTTCTTCTCTAGTTTCCTAGCAAACACTTCAGTTCTAACCTGACCCATTCATCATAAGCTTTTAGCTTATTCTCTGAAAACTCATTGATCTCGGTCCAAATCAGATCAATGTGAGTTTGAATCACAATTGTGGGTCCGGGATCTTCTGCCATTTTGCCCTTGCCCTTTGTGTCAGTCAGAGCATGAGGGATATTATGTCCTGATGAAGTTGCATCAATGGTTTCTCTAATCACTATCCCCTTGGGTCTGGCAAAAGGCAGAGAAGTTCGGCCAGAGATAGTGATCAATGGAGCTTGTACTCGAGCAAATTTCTTTTTATCACCAGATTCGGTGATAGTATTTTCTTGTTGAGCAGCTGGAGGAGGTAACTGAACTTCAGTTGAAGTTTTGGTTGCAACTGTCCTTAGCGGTGTAGCCTTGATTGGCTGCTCAGCTGCAGATTGTATGATCTTGTCAGTTGGAATGGTGACCAGTGCAGCTAATGGTTTGGTCTTGAGCTTCCTTGGCTTTTTGGAGATCTTGGGAGAAGGAGTCTTCTCAGAGTCTGTCTCACTGACAATCAGTTAGCGCTTGATTGTCTTTTTGGCTTTCTTGACTGATTTGGGAGCCTTCTGCGTCCCATTCGTCCAAATGACTAAATTAACTAATAAATATAGCCCATGATTCATTAAAATGTGTGAGAGTTGAGGATCTTAATTCAATTTTTTCATATGTCATGATTCCTTACAATGCGTGGAATTAGTGCATTTTTTGACAAACACATAATGCTTTGATCCAACTCTTGTTAATTGAGTTTTTTGACCAATAGAAAAGAGGGCGCGCATTCATTTGTGAAGTAAATTAATGATTTGTGATAGTAAATTAAGGAAATCCAATCAAGCTTAATCAGTGAAATAGATTATTGAGCCGGAAAAAGTTAAAAACCTGATCAAACATTTAATTATAAACCATCAACTAATTATTAAATTAATTTGGTAGGGTGAGCCGGGCCAATGCCTATGCTTCAGATCTGACTTGCGGAGTCTTGTACTGTAAGGCTGCGTTTGGTAGGAGGATAAAATAAACTAATGATTAGTATGTAAACGATAAACAAAATGATTGTGATAGAAATGTAATATATGATATAAAATAGTAGTATGTTTGATATGATTTTTAAGTGTGGGATAGTTTTGAATTTTTTGATGAAATGACAAAGTTGCCATTTTCTTTATTTTTTCTTCTTTATTTCGGCGATGGCCCGACGGTGGTCCGACGACGGCCCGGCAACGAAGGTCTGGTGATGGCAGGCGGCCGGGAACGGAGGTGGTCCGACGGCGGCGAGAAGCAGTCCGTCGGCAGGGCGGCGGCCCGACGGCGATCCGGCAATAGTTGGTCCGACGTTGGTGAAAGAAAAAGGGTAAAATTAGAAAGAGGGTAAAGATAAAAGAAGGATAAATAATCCTAAAGAGAAATGAAGTATTATTTAATCACACCTAATACAACCTAGTCATTTATAAAAAAAATTGAGTTAGTTAATTAAAAATCGTATTAAACACTGAATTAGATAAATTTATAAATCATAAACCCATCCAATCACCCCAACCTAACACCCCCTAAATAATTAATCTAATCCCCGCGAGTCATCGACCCATGTTTCGGATGTTTAACCGATAAAAATAGATACGACATGCGATCTTAGTTAAAATTAAAATTAAAATTAAAATTAAAAGGTACGACTTGTCATTGTGGGGGTAAACATACTATCGAGCAGTGTCGAGGTATGTTTGGTACTTGTTATCATTGTGGACAGGAAGGCCATTTTTCTCGTGTATGTCCGAACAGGGGTACGACTTCTTCTCAACCCCAGCCAGGATTTAGAGGTGGCCCTAGCATGATGAGACCTGCTGTTCCTGTTCCCTCTTTTCAGCAGTCGAGTGTCCCACGATATCGAGGACCAGGTGGTCAGACTGCCCAGGTTCCTCCCCAAGTTCGAGTGTATGCTATGACTGAGGATCAGGCGAAAGAAGCTCCTGGTGGTGTGATTGCAGGTATCTGCATGCTTTGCGATTATCCTGCACGCGTTTTATTTGATACAGGAGCATCTCACTCATTCATATCGCATGCATTTGTTGCATCTCATGGTATTGAGTGTACCCCGTTGTATGATGTTTTGTCGATAGCCACGCCAGCAGGAAAGATTATTTTGTCTGAGCAAGTTGTGCATAATTGTGTATTGATATATGAGGATAATGTGATGTTCTTGAATTTGATTGTCCTCCCAATGCACGACTTTGATTGTATTGTTGGCATGGATATCTTGAC
>NC_133315.1:7432011-7549698 GCF_012295235.1 Primulina huaijiensis | reverse complement strand
TGTGCCTAAAACTGCTTTCCGTACGAGGTATGGCCATTATGAGTTCTTGGTTATGCCTTTTGGTCTCACGAATGCTCCTGCCGTATTTATGGATCTAATGAATCGTGTCTTTCGAGATTATCTTGACCGATTCGTTATTGTATTTATCGATGATATTCTTGTATATTCGAAATCGAAAAAGGAGCATGCTGAACATCTGAGACTGGTACTCCAAACTCTTCGTAATGGACATTTATATGCTAAATTGTCCAAATGCGAATTCTGGATGGATAGAGTAGTATTTTTAGGCCACGTCATTTCGAGATATGGAATATCTGTTGATCCCGCTAAGGTTGAAGCCGTATTGAACTGGCCGAGACCTACGAATGTTCCTGAGATACGTAGCTTCATGGGTTTAGCTGGTTATTATCGTCGTTTTATTGAAAGATTTTCGAAAATAGCTAAACCTATTATTCAACTGACACAGAAGAATCAGCGATTCATTTGGTCAGAGGAATGTGAAGCTAGTTTTCTTGAATTGAAGACGAGATTGACCACAACACCTGTACTTACTATTCCCTCAGGTACCGGAGGATTTGTGGTGTGTACAGATGCATCTGATAAAGGTTTGGGCTGTGTTCTGATGCAACATGGCAAGGTGATTGCTTATGCGTCTCATCAATTGAAATCTCATGAAACTCGTTATCCTGTTCATGATCTTGAATTGGCTGCCATTGTGTTTGCTTTGAAGATTTGGCGCCATTATTTGTACGGAGAAAAGTTTGTTATTTATTCAGATCATAAGAGTCTGAAATATCTCTTTTCTCAATCTGATTTGAACATGAGGCAATGCAGGTGGATGGATTTCTAAAGGACTTTGATTGTGAGATTCAATATCACCCGGGATCGGTGAATGTTACTGCGGATGCCTTTAGTCGGAAAGTTCATGATTCTGTTTTAGCTTCTGTCAGTGTCGCCAAGGTACATGAGGATATATGTACTTCTGGTTGGACTTTTCACTCGAATTGGAATTCTGTCACTGTCTCAGCATTGCAAATTGAGCCGAACTTAATATCTAAAATCCGAAAGGCCCAACGAAGCGATGCTCAGATTCAGAAGTCGAAAGAACTTGTATCTGCAGGACATCAGTCTGGATTTCAGATTTCTTCTGATGGTTCTTTACGACTTAACGGTCGGCTGGTAGTCCCTAATGATTCTGATTTGAAATCTGCCCTTCTTCGATAAGCACATTGTAGCAAATACAGTATTCACCCTGGAGGTCGAAAGATGTATTTGACATTGAGACCCCAATTCTGGTGGAGACGTATGAAGAAGGACATTGCTGAGTTTATTTCGAAATGCTTAGTCTGCCAGCAAGTGAAAGCCGAGAGAATGAAACCGGGAGGATTATTCCATAGTCTTGAAATCTAAAAGTGGAATTGGGAACATAATGCTATGGACTTTGTGACACATTTACCTCGTTCGCCCAAGGGCTGTGATGCTATTTGGGTCATTATTGATCGGCTTTCGAAATCTGCACACTTTATTCCGTATGAACGGACTTATCCTTATAAGAGAATGGCCCGTTTATACATTGAGAATGTTGTGAGACTGCACGGTGTGCCAGTCTCAATTGTATCTGATCGTGATCCCAGGTTTGCTTCTAAATTTTGGGATAGTTTTCAGGAAGCGATGGGTACGCGTTTGGCTATGAATACTGCTTATCATCCTCAAACTGATGGCCAAACTGAGCGTACGATTCAGACGTTAGAAGATATGTTACGTGCGATTGTGATGGATTTCAGAATGGGATGGCAAGATGCTTTACCATTGTTGGAATTTTCTTATAATAATAGCTTTCAAACAAGTATTGGTATGGCACCGTTTGAAGCCTTATCCGGGAGACGATGTAGGTCACCGTTATTCTGGGATGAAATTGGTGAAAGACAATTGACTGGACCTGAAATGATACAGGAAATGAATGATAAGGTTCAGTTGATCCGACAGCGGATGAAAGCCGCTCAGGATCGTCAAACGAGTTATGCAAATAAACGAAGACGACCCTTGGAATTCCAGAAAGGTGATAAAGTTTTTTTGAAAATATCTCCCTTTAGAGGCACCGTTCGATTTGGCATGCGAGGGAAGTTATCTCCTCGATATATTGGTCCATACGAGATCCTTGATTGAGTTGGAGATCTTGCTTATCGGTTGGCATTGCCACCAGCTTTATCTGCCATTCATGATGTGTTTCATGTTTCTATGTTGTGAAAATATGAACCAGATCCATCACATGTACTTGCACCTGATGAGGTTGAACTTGATCCTTCTCTTTCCTATGTTGAACAACCTGTTTGCATTATGGATCGGAAGAAGAAGATATTGCGTAAAAAATCTATTCCTTTGGTTCGAGTGCAATGGACACGACATGGTGTGGAGGAGTCAACGTGGGAATTGGCAAGCAAGATGCGAGAATCATATCCGCACTTATTTGATTCTATTCCTCCTGTTCCGTTGTATTCAATGTATAATGATCCATTTACTGATTTTAGTTTTGATATGTACTATAACTGATAACATATTATATGTTTGCCAATGTTATGTATATAGAGATGTTTGAGATTTCGAGGACGAAATCTTTTAAGTTGGGGAGAAATGTGAGAGCACGAGAATAAAATAGCTTTGATTGCATTTTGGTAAATAAGTTGAAAAATATTCAATTTATTTTGATGGCATTTTTGTAAATAAGTTGAAAAATAATGAATTAATTTTAAAGGCAAAATGGTAATTATTGCCATATCTTTTCCATATGAACTCCAAATGATTTGAGATTTGGATATACCGTAGAAAACTCAAAGATATAGAAATTTCATGTTTTGAGTTTTGAAAAATTTGATCGTTTGACTGATACGAAGGGATATACCGATATTAAAATGTTAAATAATATATATTATATTATATTATATTATTTTATTAAAATATAATATTAAAATAAAAAAAATAAAAAAATGATAAATATGAAACTTACGTGAAGTTTCATTCTTCAGAAATTCAGAGAGGAGAGAGGAAAAGAAATAGGGTTTTCGATTTTTTTTTTCGATCTTGCGACTTATCGGTTTATCCAATCGACGAACCGACTTCAGTTCTGGGATCGTTGACACGAGGTCTTCGATTTGAGGTATAAATTTTATAGTTTTGGTGATGTTTGAAATTCGTCGATTTTTAGAATAAATCCGATAAATTGTTAAATCATACAGAAATTGAAGATGGTTGAATAGTGTATGATTTGAACGAAGAAGAGATGCTTATAGTGATGTTATTTTGAATTTTTCCCAATTTATTATAATTAGGGAATTTTAATCATTGGATTGAGATTGAAGAAGTATTTGTCAGTTATTATTAATTCTGATAAATATATGCGGTAGAATAACCGAAAAAAAACTAAGTTTTGAAGTCGGAATTGAATTATGATATGATTTGACTTTGATATGAATTTTTGAAGTTTCAACAGATATTTGAAACTTATATTATTGATTTTGAATGATGTTATTGATTGAAGTGAATATGTTATTGATGTAGATAGAATATTATACTGATATCTTCAAGCTACATCGACTGGAACGAAGAATTGAGGTATGTTGCGACCGGGTAACATACGACAGGTATCTGTATCATATGATATATGTTTGATTGATTTGATTGATTGGATTGAGAATACATGTCTATATGCCTTATTTGTTGAGTTTATGTGGCATACATGACATGCACGTTGAGCTATGATCCTTGGATACCCTGATATGATTTGATTTGATTCTGGAGTTTGTGAACACAATGCTATGTTTGGTATTAAATGACCCTTAAAGCATAGACATTTGTGGCCCCGATGATTGGATATGAGATTTGGGATTTGATGGCGCTTTGTCGACGCTATCATACGAGTATCCCTTATTGAGGCCGGTGTGCCAGCTCGAGCATTGATTTGATAGCGATTCGTTTGATTCTGACATGTGCTCAGTGGATGGGCATTTGACCTGATATCTCCACGACGTACATGCATTGCATATCATATATCATTGTTTAGATATCTGTTGTATATATTGTGGTTGCTTCAGACTGAGCTTTGCTCACCCCAGATGGGGCTGTTGTTGTCTTTGTATGTGGACAATGACAGGGACTACAGGATATCAGGAGACCGGAGATGGTACTTCTAGAGAGAGTCACAGTTTGAGTTGAGGTTTTATGTTTTGTTCCCAGTATATGTATGTATCTATATACCAGGGCATGTCCCGAGGATATGATTTGTTTGTATATGATCGATTTTGATTATGTGTGGACATGTTTTATAATATGAGATGAAATACTATTTTTAATATTCAAATCAAATAATATGTTTTGAGCTTATTGTAAAGAAAATTTTAAACTCTAATCAAATTGTGTTGTAATAACGATTAGGAGCTAAGTGTTCAGTGAGGAAGAACGACCGCAGCTCTTATAGTAGAAGCCTCTCGCTTTTAGTTCGCCAAATATCGATGTGGGAGACTCCAGATACAGTTTCCCAGAGTCTTCATAGCCCAGTAATAATTATTCATGTATTTACTTACGAAATGTATGGGATGATATAATACAATTTTATATATCAATTTTGTTGATTTCATAAAATTTTAGTGGATTAGTTCAAATTTAATTGGTTTAATCAGTAAAATACGTATTGTGTGCAGCTCGATCATGGAGGTTTTATCGTCTGCAAGGTGGTGCGGGTCTCTTCGGCACTGTGCATCAGGTGCTGCCCTTATTTACTGCATTTTCAAGTTAGGGTTTTGTTGGGGTTTGACGGAATTCAATCTTGCGTGCTGATTAGGGCTATGGAGGATGAGTTTGTGCTGATTTTATTTCTAATTGATATCTGGGATTTAATTTCGTCGGAGAATTTAATATAAATTACGATGATTGCCCTGTTGGATGAGCTTTGTACTTGTATGGCGATTATTCACTAACAAGAGAGTGCTAGTTTCTTCTGAGGTAAATAAATTACTGGGAATAAAAAAGAACAATTCATCTCCAATGTACTTTTGCATGTTATTAAACTTGCAATTGTGTATGTATCAGTTATTCCCAGACATCTCTCTGTGGTAGTGTACTTCTTTCAGAATGCAGTTGGTAGTCTTATTTTACATACACTTTTCATGGTAGACGAAGATTGATTTTTTTATTTTTCCGTTTGTGGTTAATGTAGAGGAACTGCTGCTGAAAAAGGCATGGTTTCCCCCTTGGAAACAGGTTCGTTTTTATCTAGTGGCGAGAGACTTGAGGCCGTTAGTGGGTCAGACTGGAATTCTAACTTGGAAGCAAAATAATCCTAAGGTTTTCTTTTCTTTTTTTTTTTTTTGGTTTCTATATCCCATTCAAGTTATAAATCAAATATAGAGTGACACCTTCTATTTTTATGTTAAATTAGAAATCATAGATGTTTAAAACTTTAACATTTCCTGAGGTCCTTTTCTGTTGTTTTTGTTAAAAAATTTATTTGACCAGGTTTTACATTGTCATCTGAAGGAAGTTCCAGTCATAGACTCAGGGTATGCCATGAGTTCTGTTACTTTTTTATCGGCGGCATACATTGGACTCTTTTTCTATACTTTCCTTTCATTTACCTGGAATTTGTTCATTTCCATCAGATGCATGGATGAGATATGCAAAATCTTGGCAGAACGTCTTCTTCTGACTGCAGCAGCTGAATCAAACCCCAATTTTAAGTGAGTTAGAGATTCTTTCTTTGGAAAATGTTATTTTTCAACCTCAAACAAGTTGATATTTTGTTAAATTTGTATGTTGGCGAGCCTAATGTCAGAAAGCATCTGATGATGGAATCTTCCCACTCTTTTTCTTCTTTTGAACTGAGGCAATCTCTCTTGTCTGGGAAAGAGCGTACTAGCACTTCACACAATTCGATGAAGGAAGAAAAACAGTATCAGTATATACCGATTGCATGTATATTTTTACTTGTCAATATAGAGTAATCCTTGTTGTTAAGTACGCCCAATCACCTTATCTTGAAAGTTGGTTCTCTAAAAAAAAAAAAGAAATGACCAATCACCTGATCTAAAAAGTTATTCTTGTTTTAAACAAAACTACAAAAGGAATAATCAGTATTAACTTGCAGGCATATTATTGGTCTGTGTGGCCCACCTGGATCAGGAAAGAGTACTCTTGCATCCGAGGTAGTTCGCTATGTCAATGAGTTGTGGCCCCAAAAATCATCATACTTTGGTTCTCAAGTTGAGTCTCCACAAGTTGCTCTCGTGCTTCCCATGGATGGATTTCACCTTTACCGTCATCAGCTCGATGCAATGAAGGTTAAATAGCAATTTTCATGTATTTGCCACTTCTTACATTTACTTGTATTATTCTCTTGAATGGTTTTTTGCTAGTAGTAGGAGTAATACTTTGTTTTATAACATAAATCGTGACCGTTCTGATTACAGGCATTTGTTCTTTCTTGTTAGGATCCAGAGGAAGCCCATGCAAGAAGGGGATGTGAGCCTCTTTTTCCTGCAGCACTTGTTTTAGCTTTCATGCATTCACAATTTTGATATTTTTTCTGGTGATTCAGCTCCTTGGACATTTGACCCTGAACGACTTTTAAGATGCCTAACAAAGCTGAAAAATGAGGTGATTTGTATTAGATTATCTGCGGTCCAGTCATTTAGTTAATCAATATTGTGTCCTGGTTGGCTTTTTTTGCTGGACTGGATTGTTATCTCAGTATGATGCATTTATGGAGAATTGGTGTATATTATAAACATAAAATCTCATCCTTCCTTCGTGTTGTATTTTGCTGCTACCATTGTTCATATGAAATATATGTGTATCCACCCTCATGTTGCACTCGTTCTTCGTCCAGGGATCTGTGTGTGTACCATCTTTTGACCATGGAGTGGGTGATCCTGTTGAAGATGACATTTTTGTGAACCTTCAGTAAGTTGAACTTATCATTTACATGATGGATCAAATGTGTACAGGAAGTTTTGGGATAAATTTATTCAAGTGCTGATGAAGGTTTATATATTTTCACACACATCAACATGTTTCATATTTCTAATGGGTCGATAAATATGAGATGAGGGAGGTCAAATTTTTATGGAATCGAACCAAATTACACTTGTAGGGTGTAAATTATTAGTGTAGAAGGTGTTATGAATACTTGGCGTAATTCTTTTGCTTCGATCAATTTGTTTTTGTGAAGCTATCACTAAATTGCTCCCAATCATTTATTATGGTTGTTTTCAGTGATTGTGACGTCCATGTGTCTTACTTGGTTCAAAGATTTCATTAACCGGTTAAATTACACTAAGAAGTTAGATGCTGGTAAATGTGCGTGAGTGTTCCCATTTCATTCCATGTTTCCCGTTAATTGGTTGCAGGAATTGTAAGTTTTTTACCAGGTCCAATTAAAGGATATTTGGTCGTTACAGTATTTATCGCTGTATCAAGACATTTATTAGCTCATAGAATATGAACTAAGAAAAATTCCAAATAAGAGAAGCAGGAAAAGATAAGAGCAAACCATTTCGCTAAATGGCATATGTGAATGTCTTTCACCAAGGATAAACTGTAGTACACGTGTTCGCGTGATTTATGTTCTTGCATGTACACATATATTAAAACCTAAAAGCTAGGATGCATCCTTTGTACGTCATCTGTTGCACACTGCTCGATACTGCCACTCATACGCTGTTTTTCTTCATATGCAGGCACAAGATAGTGATAGTCGAAGGGAATTATTTGCTTTTAGATGAGGATGTCTGGAGGGATATCTCATGTATATTTGATGAGAAGTGGTAAAACATTTATCTTATATATTTTCTTTTCAGGATTAGTCCAGTCAAATGCGCTAACTTGTTGGTTAATCTTTTTTTCTATGCTGATGGGGAAAACGCAGCAATTGATTCTTAAATTAACTTTTACGCAAAAAATTTGCGTTGTGCGGTGCTGACTGCTAAAAAACAAGTTGTTTGCTTGTTATGAGAATGGATCGGTTATCATACTTATTCAAGATCCTATTATTCGTGAAGAAAGAGACTAAGATTACCAAGAAACGCCGTGAATACATAAAATTTTGTGAATCTTTTCCCAGGTTCATTGATGTTGACATCGAAAAAGCAATGAAACGGGTCTTAAAAAGACATATATCAACAGGTATATTCTTATTGAGTATTAGACATGGTATTCCTGTGTTAATTATAGATATAGAAATCATCTAATTCTGTCTTTTTCTTACGATGAAGGAAAGCCTCCTGATGTTGCAAAATGGCGGGTGAGTGACCTCTCATCTCTCATCTGTTGATTCCAGATTGGTGTCTTGTTTTGGTTATTTTTTCAAGACTAATTCAAACTGCAGATTGATTATAACGATCGTCCTAATGCGGAGCTTATAATGGAGTCGAAGCAGAATGCGGATTTGATAATCAAGTCAGTCGACTTCTCAAGGTGTTCCCCCACTCGTCTTTCGGAAATGGGAATCTGATCCCAAAACACGACCACAAGCCTCAAGGGAAATTCCCTTGACAAAACTCCTTGCTCCTAAAGCGAGGGTTCTTGATGAAACTCACTAGTAACCCAATCTTATACCTTGGTTTCGTAAATGTAAATCCCGTCTCCTTAAGTTTATTTTCTTAGGATGATAAAAGTGAGATTTTTATATTTTAAATCACTGTATCATCAACATTTTTTGAGATTCCACATTTATCTTGTAGAAGGGATTTATCTGACACATGCTACATTTATATGGGGCAATAGAAATGTGAAATTTATTTGAAATGGTCGGAGCATTACAAATAAGAAAGTAAAGAGTTCATGCAAAAAAAAGAGTAATGCGAAGAATCAAATGGTTGATATTCTTGATTTTAATGATATTGTTTATTTGGAAGAAGACGGGGATGCAGCTGAACTTCAATCTTAAATTTAAATGAAAGGGAAACAACTAATATATGGTTCAATTATGTTTATTGAATTAGTTGATGTTTCGTTTATTCTCAACCGAGTGACAACATTTTTGAGTTACTTTTTAATTTTGTGATTCGCATTTGAGAAAAGAATGTGATTCAAGTTGTAACAGATGATGCAAGTTACAATGCTAATGTAGATAATATTTTCATTTTATGTTACTTTCAAGTTTCAATTAAAAATTGATGTAGCGCAAGAGGCTGGGGTTGGTGAAGGTGTGTACGACTTTCGATCTCACCATGTATCTACTTAAAAATAAGCATCATCATTTACTTTAACAAAAAAAAATATTCAGCTCGAAATAATATTATGAATGAAGGAGAGATCAATCTTGACGAGGAAGCCGAAGAACAAGATATCGATAGATACAAATCAAGCGATAAGCTGATAACGAAAATTTGGAAAATGAAGATGAACATGTAAATGATGATAATTTTGATATTTGATATTTCATCTATCACATTATCATAAAAAATTATTTTTAATTATCACATTACTTTTATTATTTTTTCTAATAAGTGGAATCAAGAAAATTACTAATGAAAATGATGGGTTACATCTAAAAATTTAAAGCAATGTTAAAAAGTTAAAGCTCATATGTTATTGGTTTAAAATAGTTAAGCAAGGGCCACAACTTTTTTTTTAAAAAAAAATAAAGAATTTGAGCCAGATGCAAATAACTAGCGTGGCCCTTTTTTTTTAAAAAAAAAATAAAGAATTTGAGCTAGATGCAAATAACTAGCCTAGCATATAACAACTTTTTGGGCGCTTCAAATACTGACATGGGGAAAAGCCTCATGGGCCTCGTAGTCATGATTTTAAAATAAGGTGAGTTGAAAATTAAAAATTGAAATATTTTATAATGTATTTTTAAACTTTTTTATTATATTTTGTGTAATGTGAACAAGATAAATTTTAAAAATCTGTATCACTTTTATTTTTTAAAAATATTTTTATGAATTTAACGTATTTAGATACATGATAATATCATATATAATAAAGAATTTTTTAAATATATTCATAAAAGAGTAAGTCAAAAAATTAAAAGTATATATTACATTATTCATTCAAATAATTTAGATATGCAATTTTTTAATTTAATAAATATAGCTTATTTTTCTTAATATTTAATATTCATATATTTTTAGTTGGATCAGTTGGAGATAAATCATAAAATCAATACACAAGTCGTTATTTATTCCATATACACTAAAAACTTTGTTTAAACTCCCTAACCATGTCAAAATGTAAAAATACTATTATAATTATTATTTATTTTACTGGACTAGAAATGGTAACATATTCGATTTAAAATTATGTCAAACATACAATGTTAGTATTATTGTGTAATTAAATGTTTGAGGAGAATAAATTTTTTCAAAAATTATGGATCCGAACATATGTTCGAGATTAAATATTTACAAGACTTATTCCAATACTTTGTAATACTTATAAGAAGAGCTAACAAAGATTAAACATAAAAAGCAAAGAGTAACACATCAGAATCATTAGTAATGATTGAAAGTAATAGGTTTTTAAAAATAATCCCGGATTCCTCTAAACTCTTTGGAAATCTTAAAGACATCCAAAAGATGGTAAAGAACTATGTTAATCAGTTATACTATTAACCACAAAAAATTGAGGATACCCTTGAAAAACAAGAAGAAATTTTTCGAATATTAAAGGATATTATAACAGAAATTCAAAATATAGAACAACTAAGATCTAGTAAAAAGGTCTCGAGGGAAGGTTATTACTACTGAACTCTCATTATACAACAGAGGGAAGACCATGATAACGCCAAAACATTTAACCAACGAAAAAAATGATCAACCTAATTTAAACTGTCTCAGAAAAGAAATTAAGCTAATGAAAACTATAGAAAAGATTGTTCTAGAAGATCTTCAAGATCTTGCAGAGTATTTTGCGAATCTCAAGGTCGTTGATATGAAAATGAATACAATAGGTGGTCAATACAAAGAAATCAAAGTCTTAGACAGGAATCAAGAAGACTATCTTTTTAAAAAGATCATGTAATGCGTCCTGGATTCGACGACTGTGAGAACCCGAGATTTTACAATCCGAAGCAAATCAAATTTCAGTAAATTTAACTCGAAGAAACAGCTTCAAAGCTCGGAGATTAACTCAACGGGAGGCCAAGATGGAAGTAAATGCATCCTTTGAAGTACTGTCACGGGAGGAATAAAACCCCAGCTCAAGGACTCAATTCGTCAGCTCAAAGCAACTCAATCAATCTTGTCCTAACAAGAACAAAAAGAGAGCTACAAGATGAGCCAAGAGTTTGGACAAATTAAATGTGCAAGAAATAACCTTTGAGTTAACCCATGAAGGAGCTACGGGAGGAGCTAAGAGCTAGGACATAATAAGGATGCAAGAAGTGACCCTTTAGAAAATCAAGGTGACTCTTAAAGCTTACATGGAAATTTGGAGTGCAATAATGGCTAGCATGGGAATTGAAGAAGGCATGGAAAAGTGAAGTACAATTATGGCCAATCTTGCAGACCAAGATTTCGGCCATGATGGGGCTAGGGGGAAGGATTTTTGTGTGCCTAGAAATACTACCCATTAGGTTGAGAAAAAGGCATCCCAAAAGCAAGAGAGAAATTCGGTTTTCTTTTTTTTTCCTCACCCTACAAAATTTCGGCCACCCCCTTCCACAAAACTCTCCAGAATTCGTCCAAGGCAAGGAGAAGTCGAAGTCGAAGTACTATCGAAATCACGACTCAGTCTACTCGAAGTTATAATCGAAGTGCTGCTCAATTAGAGATCACAGTTGTTGAAATAACATCGAAGTGCTGCCCAATTTTCAACAAGAAATTTCCTTCAAAATACAGTAAGTGGGCTTTTGGTTTACGTAGCTTCTTTCTAATTTTAAACTTTGATATAAATAATTTGACATGCATGAAGGTGTGTCCTTTTTCGAAAATACTAGTATGTTCGTTTTAAAATTTCGATCGATTATGTGTTCTGTTTTGTGCTTCGAATTCCTTGATTCCGCTGTGTCAGTAGGAAAATTCTGAAATCTGAATGTCTGAAAACTTCTGTCTTTTACTTCTGAATTCTGTTGCACTGTTATGATTCGAATTTGAAATGGGACGAGAATTGTAATTCTGTCTGGCCACCATTGGTGGGTATAAAACCATGTTCTGGCCCCCATTGGTGGATATAAAACCAAGTTCTGTTCTGGCCCCCATTGGTGGGTATAAAACCATGTTCTGGCCTCACCCCTTAGAGGACTAACATATTGGGGACAATTTGACCATGGAAATGAGATGAGTAACAGTGTGTTTTGCCTGTTCTGAAATGATATGAATTGCCTCTGTTTTGTTTTGAATCATTTGATAAGTTCCGCCTTTTATTCGTTTCGTTTCTGTTGTGTAAAGATAAGAATATTGAGTTTTGAAAGTATGTTAAAAGAAATTTTTAAAGAATTAAATTCTATATGTATCTTTGGAATCGATCGACCCCCACTTGCTGAGTGTTTCCCAAACACTCACCCTTTACAAATTTCAGATAAAAATGAAGAGCAAGTGAACGAGGAAGAACAAGAAGCGTTTTGGGGATGGTGATTGGATTTCAAGATCAGGAAATCGAGAATTTGTACTCTTTTCATTTGTTTAGTTTCTGCAAACTATGATGTAAAAGTTTATTCCTTTGTCATTGTAAGACAATACTCTATTTATGAAAAAGACTGGTTTGATTCGATACGAGGCTTTATTGTTTTCAATATAATTGTTAAATAATGCCGGATGTCACCAATGCTTCGGACTCGGGGCGTGACATTTAAGTGGTATCAGAGCCAGGTTCATAATCCCGCTGGCATTTTGATAGACAAAATTTGGCGAAGTCAAATTTTGGCAAAAGCCTAGTGCATCCCAATTTGAGTCCAACTTTCATCTGTTCTTGAAATCCAACTTTCATCTGATTCTTAAATTTCGAATAGACTTCAGAAATCTATCCCTTCAATCGCTTCGCAATTCTTAGTATCATAATTTTTTCCACAACCACTTTGTTTCTATTATTTGTGCATTTCTATCCTTTATACGATTATGATGCTTTGCTTTCGATTTTATCCTAGGAAATGGATGCTCCACGTACCCGTGCTCAGGCTGCCCTTCGCATGCGCCAGCTCACGATTGACAATCAGACTAGAGAAATTACGACCCTGAAGGCGCAACTGGCTAGAGAAAAGTTGGAGAAACAGGAGATTATTGAGAGTAGACTCATACTGGAGACCGATGTACAACGATTGACTCATCATCTGGACTTGGCGGAGAGCCAGCTGCTGCAGATACCGACCGATTCCGCTCGCATCACGCCCTTAGCTGCACTTAACATGGATTTATTGGATAGAGTGGAAATAGAGCGAGGACGTGCTGCTCAGGCCCGTCAGCGCCAGGAGGAGTACAACGCCAGACAGGATCGGTACATTTCGAAGCTTCATGGCACTATGGACAGAATTCAAGATCAGAATAATTACCTGCATTTGGTGATAGAGAACATGGAGGAAGAGGAGGTAGCACCGATGGAGGTGGCCGGAGTTGACAGCGCCAGTTACAGCGATGGCGGAGAGATGTTCGATTAGATTAGCATTATAATATCTGGGTTGTAATAAAATTTGTGACTAAGAAAATACTGTGTACCAAATTATTTTGAAACTTTCTATTATCCTTCTATTGCATATTTAAAAATTTGATGAGTATCTTATGTATAAAATTGTTTTTATATTAGGAAAACAACATGGATCTTCAACGCATTATAAATGAACTTCAAAATCAACTTCAGGAAAAGGAGTCAAAAATTAAAACACTGAAAGAAAAAAATGAGAAACTCGAAAGAGATAATTTCCAGTTAGACGTGAATAATGTATGCATGACGGAGGATCTTCGTGAGGCCAGAGAGGAAGAGAAGAAACTACGCGAGGACGTAAGACGTTATGCCGCTTATCATCTAGAGTCGGAACGTCGACACGAAATCACCAAGCAAGAGTTAAACAAAGCTCAGGATAGGATTTTTACCCTCAAAATCCGGGACGATAGCCTTCTCAAAACACAACGCCGTCTAGAGGAACAGATCGCAGATCAAGAAATCAATGAGAAAGTAAGCCAATCAACAATACAGGAGCTACAAGATCAAGTAAACAACCTTGATCATCACAACACACAACTGCAGAATTACATTGAACACCTGCAAAATGAAGTGATCAACATGGAAGAACTCGTAGAGCAACTAGAAGAAAACCCGATGGAAGAAGAAATTAACGAGGCAGTAGGCGATGGAGAGGTTATAGATGAGTAGAGAGAGGACTCTAGACTAGACATTGATTGTATTAAGAATTATTTGATTTACCATTTATTTCGAAACTTTTGCTTGTATGAATTTCAAAAATTTAATGAAATTATTTTAATTATACTTTGTGGCAAACAAATTAATAAAATACATGTTTATAGGATATGGCAGGCAGACCACCCCGAAACAACCGTAACCCTCGTGGCGCCAATCAAAATGAAAATCCACCACCACATCAGAGAGTAAACCTCAGCCAAGAAGATATGATGGCAATAGCCACTATCGTAGCTGCGACGTTGCAAGGATTCGTGAACCCATTAGCTAACGCCATCCAACCACCTCAAGAACCACAACCGCGTGGAATTAAATACCATTATGAATATCTAAGAAGGAATCGAGTTCCAACCTTCGATGGAAACCCAGATCCGGAAGTCAGTCACAACTGACTCAAGAACGTCGAAACACAATTGCATTTACTGGAGATACCTGAAGAATTGAGAGTGGAGGTTGTAACACCGTTTTTGGAAGACCGAGCTAGGAAATGGTGGGAAACTGTGTCGCCATCTTTGACAGAAGTCGAAGAGATCACATGGCAGATTTTCAAAAGAGAGTTTTTGAAACAATACTATCCAGCTGAATTTAGACTACAGAAGTTGGGTGAATTTGAAAGCTTCAAACAGGCTCCAGACATGTCAGTAATGGAGTACACTTCACGATTCAACGATCTGGGAACTTATGTCCCAACGATCATGTCGGATGAAACGTTAAAAATGCATCGTTTCAAGCAGGGACTCAACAGTCGAATTCAGTTAGCATTGGCAGTATTCAAGCCAAACAACTTTGCGGATTTGATGGACGATGCAATGAGCGCAGAAACTGATATCAAGCGACGCGAGGAAGAAAACAAGAACAAAAGGTCGATGAACAATCAATCTACTCCGAATGGTCCCAAGTTTAAGAAACCAAATTATTCAGGTGGGTCTTTCAAAGGAAGTTCTGGCAGTGCTGGTAACACCGAAGGAAAGTGGTGTGATACATGTCAACGGAAACATGTTGGAGAATGTTACCGGAAGACAGGCGCTTGTTTTAAGTGCGGAAAGGTGGGTCATAGAATTAAAGATTGTCCAGATAACAAAGACAAAGGGACGGGGCCCAGTAAACAGCATGAAAATAAGACTAATGCTCGGGTGTACGCGATAACCCAAGAAGAAGCTGATAATACCAACGAAGTGGTGGCAGGTACCATTTTACTCAATAATATGCCTGCATATGCCTTGTTTGATTGTAGTGTCACACATTCATTTGTGTCTAGAAGATTTGCTAAAAAACTTAAACTTAAACATGATACTCATAGTGAACCTTTAAGAGTGGCAACACCGACGAGTAAAGTAATTGAATCACACAAAGTGTATCGAAACTGTAAAATTTGTATCAGCAATCAAACTTTCAAAGCGGAATTGATTCAACTCAATATGGTTGAGTTTGACATCATTCTTGGAATGGACTGGTTGGCTAAAAACCATGCCATGATAGACTGTCGAAGGAAAGATATTAGACTTCAGACTTCGAACAAAGAGGAAGTCATATGCCACGGGAAATCCAAAGAACGGAAATCTCTACTATCTGCCTCACAAGCCTGGAAGGCCATAAAAGGAGGTGAAGAGATTTATCTAGCAGTAATCAATGAGGTCAAAGTGGGAGAAATCCTAAAGTTAGACGATATTCCAATTGTTCAAGAATTTCCAAATGTTTTCCCTGAGGAATTACTGGGGAGGATACCCGATAGGGAAGTAGAATTTGAAATCAATTTGGTCCCTGGTGCTGCACCAATCTCAAAGGCACCATACCGAATGGCTCCAGCAGAATTAAAGGAGTTAAAAGAGCAACTCCAGGAATTATTAGACAAGAAGCAGATTCGCCCAAGTGTATCCCCGTGGGGAGCTCCAGTGCTATTCGTAAAGAAAAAGGACGGGAGCATGAGGCTATGTATTGATTACCGGGAGTTGAACAAGATAACCATAAAGAATAAGTACCCACTCCCGAGAATAGATGATCTTTTCGATCAGCTAAAAGGAGCCAAAGTTTTCTCAAAGCTTGATTTAAGATCAGGATATCATGAGTTAAAGGTCAAAGCAGAAGATATCCCTAAAACTGCTTTTAGAACAAGATATGGACATTACGAATTCACAGTAATGCCCTTTGGTCTGACAAATGCTCCTGCAGCATTCATGGACCTGATGAATCGAGTATTCAAACCATACCTCGACAGATTTGTGGTTGTTTTTATAGATGATATCTTGGTATACTCACCAAGTGAAGAAGAACATAGAGAACATCTACGTCTCACTCTGCAAACACTACGTGAGAAAGAACTCTATGCCAAATTCAAGAAGTGTGAATTTTGGTTAAAGAGTATGGCATTCTTAGGCCATATAATTTCTGAACTTGGAGTGTCAGTAGACCCAAAGAAAGTAGAGGCAATCAAGGATTGGCCACAACCAAAGACAGTGACTGAAGTAAGAAGTTTTCTTGGTTTAGCTGGCTATTATAGAAAATTCGTGGAAGAATTTTCGTCAATTGCCATTCCTCTTACCAAACTTACCCAGAAGAACTCAAAGTTCATTTGGAATAAAGCATGTGAGAAGAGTTTTGAAACCTTGAAAACAAAACTCGCAACTACACCGGTATTAATCCTCCCTGAAGATGGCAAGGACTTCACAGTATATAGTGACGCTTCAAAAGGAGGGCTAGGGTGTGTACTAATGCAAGAAGGTCAGGTAATTGCTTATGCTTCACGACAATTAAAGCCGTATGAGAAAAATTACCCAACTCACGACCTTGAACTAGCTGCGGTGGTGTTTGCACTAAAAATCTGGAGGCATTACCTCTATGGAGTAAAATGCAAAGTTTTTACTGACCACCAGAGTCTCAAATACATTTTCACCCAAAAGGAATTAAATATGAGGCAGAGAAGATGGATGGAACTTCTCAAAGACTATGATTTGTCAATTAATTACCACCCGGGTAAGGCAAATAAAGTGGCAGATGCATTGAGTCGAAAAAACCTTGGAAAGATAAACTTATCCTCACTGTCAATACAATCAGGACTTTGAGAAACCATCAAATTAAAGCAAGTTCAAGACACCTCCATCCTTAAGATTAAAGAACAAATTCAAGAGAGAAAGCTTCCAGAGTTTCAAATTGACGAAAACGGTATCCTTTGGATGAAAGGACGGTTGTATGTGCCCGATATCGATGGAATTCGAGAATAAGTAATGACTGAAGCACATAAATCAAGATTTTCAATACATCCAGGAAGCACCAAAATGTACCGAGACTTGAAGAACAATTACTGGTGGAATGGAATGAAGAAAGACGTAGCTGTCTTTGTTTCCAAATGCCTAACCTGTCAACAAGTCAAAGCAGAACATCAAAGGCCTGGAGGACTTTTACAACCATTGGAAATACCAACATGGAAATGGGATAACATATACATGGACTTTATAGTTGGACTACCAAAATCAAGACAAGGTCATGATGTAATCTGGGTAATCGTTGACAGATTGACCAAGTCTGCCCATTTCTTGCCAGTACGAATGAATTATAATTTGGATAAATTAGCCACTTTGTATATGGACAACATAGTGAGACTACATGGAGTTCCAGCAAGTATACTGTCTGACCGAGATCCAAGATTCGTATCAAAATTTTGGAAAAGTTTCCAAAAAGCTATGGGAACAAAGGTTACTCTCAGCACGGCTTATCATCCTCAGACTGATGGTCAAACTGAAAGGAGTATTCAAACCCTCGAAGCTATGCTGAGAGCATGTGCACTGGATTTCTCTGGAAATTGGAATGAACAGTTACCCCTGATTGAATTCGCCTATAACAACAGCTATCATAGTAGTATCGGGATGGCTCCGTATGAAGCTTTGTATGGAAGAAAGTGTAGATCGCCTCTATATTGGGTCGAAGTTGGAGAAAAAGCTGTTACCGGACCAGAACTTGTGCAAATAACCGTTGACAAAGTAGCTGTGATCAAAGAAAGACTTAAGGCAGCCCAAGATAGACAAAAGAGTTGGACCGATTTGAGAAGAAGACTGTTTGAATTAGAGATTGGCGAAAAGGCTTATGTCAAGATCTCTCCTATGAAGGGAGTAGTTCGATTCAGTAAATCCGGAAAATTGAACCCGAGATATGTGGGACCGTTCGAGATACCGGAGAAGGTAGGAACCTTAGCCTACCGATTAGCATTACCACCTGATATGTTCAGGATACATAACGTTTTCCACATTTCTCAGCTGAGGAAGTATGTCCCAGATCCGAATCATATACTCAAAGTTGCACCACTGATGATTGAAGGAAACCTCAACGAAGAACTCAAATACGAAGAGGTCCCTACCCGAATAGTGGACTCAAAAGACAAAGTGTTGAGAAACCGGACAATACCTTATGTCAAAGTACAGTGGTCAAATCACACTGAAAGGGAAGCAACATGGGAACTCGAATAGAAGATGCGATCACAATACCCTCATCTATTCGAGAAATCAAGCTAATGCAAGTTTCGAGGACGAAACTTTCAATAAGGAGGGAGGGATGTGAGAACCCGAGATTTTACAATCCGAAGCAAATCAAATTTCAGTAAATTTAACTCGAAGAAACAGCTTCAAAGCTCGGAGATTAACTCAATGGGAGGCCAAGCTGGAAGTAACTGCATCCATTGAAGTACTGTCATGGGAGGAATAAAACCCCAGCTCAAGGACTCAATTCGTCAGCTCAAAGCAGCTCAACCAATCTTGTCCTAACAAGAACAAAAAGGGAGCTACAAGATGAGCCAAGAGTTTGGACAAATTAAATATGCAAGAAATAACCGTTGAGTTAACCCATGAAGGAGCTGCGGGAGGAGCTAAGAGCTAGGACATAATAATGATGCAAGAAGTGACCCTTTAAAAAATCAAGGTGACTCTTAAAGCTTACATGGAAATTTGGAGTGCAATAATGGTTAGCATGGGAATTGAAGAATGCATGGAAAAGTGAAGTACAATTATGGCCAATCTTGGAGACCAAGATTTCGGCCATGATGGGGCTAGGGGGAAAGATTTTTTTGTGCCTATAAATACTACCCATTAGGTTGAGAAAAAGGCATCCCAAAAGCAAGAGAGAAATTAGGTTTTCTTTTTTTTCCTCACCCTACAAAATTTCGGCCACCCCCTTCCACAAAACTCTCCAAAATTCGTCCAAGGTAAGGAGAAGTCGAAGCCGAAGTGCTGTCGAAATCATGACTCGGTCTACTCGAAGTTATAATCGAAGTGCTGCTCAATTAGAGATCACAGTTGTTGAAATAGCGTCGAAGTGCTGCCCAATTTCAACAAGAAATTTCCTTCAAAATACAGTAAGTGGGCTTTTGGTTTACGTAGCTTCTTTCTAATTTTAAACTTTAATATAAATAATGTGACATGCATGAAGGTGTGTCCTTTTTCGAAAATACTAGTATGTTCTGTTTAAAATTTGGATCGATTATGTGTTTTGTTCTGTGCTTCGAATTCCTTGATTCCGCTGTGTCAGTAGGAAAATTCTGAAATCTGAATGTCTGAAAACTAATGTCTGTTACTTCTGATTTCTGTTGCACTGTTACGATTCGAATTTGAAATGAGACTAGAATTGTAATTCTGTCTAGCCCCCATTGGTGGGTATAGAACCATGTTCTAGCCCTCATTGGTGGATATAAAACCAAGTTCTGTTCTGGCCCCCATTGGTGGGTATAAAACCATGTTCTGGCCTCACCCCTTAGAGGACTAACATATTGGGGACAATTTGACCATGGAAATGAGATGAGTAACAGTGTGTTTTGCCTGTTCTGAAATGATATGAATTGCCTCTGTTTTGTTTTGAATCATTTGATAAGTTCCGCCTTTTATTCGTTTCGTTTCTGTTGTGTAAAGATAAGAATATTGAGTTTTGAAAGTATGTTAAAAGAAATTTTTAAAGAATTAAATTCTATATGTATCTTTGGAATCGATCGACCCCCACTTGCTGAGTGTTTCCCAAACACTCACCCTTTACAAATTTCAGATAAAAATGAAGAGCAAGTGAACGAGGAAGAACAAGAAACGTTTTGGGGATGGTGATTGGATTTCAAGATCAGGAAATCGAGAATTTGTACTCTTTTCATTTGTTTAGTTTCTGCAAACTCTGATATAAAAGTTTATTCCTTTGTCATTGTAAAACAATACTCTATTTATGAAAAAGACTGGTTTGATTCGATCCGAGGCTTTATTGTTTTCAATATAATTGTTTAACAATGCCGGATGTCACCAATGCTTCGGACTCGGGGCGTGACAACGACTGTCCTCACTGTACCAAGATGAGTCTTTCCAGCGTGCTTATGTCCTCACTCACATGCACTCTAAGAAACTTTCCAGGGGGTCACCTATCCCCGAATTGCCCTAAGTCAAGAACGCTTAACTTTGGAGTTCTTATGTGATGAACTACAGAAAGAAGATGCACCTTCTTGATACGAGTAGTATATATCAAATCTTTTAAGCCTTCCTCAACTGCACAGTCCCATACCTGAACAGTTTCAGAATCCCTCTCCTTCCGGTGTAAGATCGGTTCATTCATGTTCCCTCCGTCTAGAAGCCTGCCAAGAGCAGCTAATTTTCCGTGCAGCCTCAAGGCACCGGCGATCACTTCCCGCCCTCTTCGGCCCCGGGGTGCCCACCTGCTTCCGCTTGGTTCGTCCCCAAACCACACCGTACTAGGAGAGGTCGGCTCTGATACCAACTGTAACGTCTATCGTTTTAAAAGTGCGGAAATATATATATATATTTTTTTATAAAGCTCACTTTTTAAAAATAAGCATTTAAATAAATTGTATGCATGCAATCCTACTTAAAAATATCTTTTAAAAATAATCATAAGTAAATACCAATAAAAATGTAATGAAGTAAAAACGAGTAAAACCCTAACATCAAGTAGTAACATAAAACAGCGTATAAAATGTTCATATCCTCTCAAATCGTAAAATCATAAGTGTGCGGAAAAATATGAGGTCCTCGGGTCTTTTCGCCCACCAGGTCTGCCTACTCAGAGTCCAGCACCTCCAGTCCCCTCGACATCGAACTCACCTACATCACACACGCCTAGTGAGTCTAAAGACTCAAAACACCTGTACAATAAATAACAAGTACATATACAAGGCATACATCAGTGAAAAATAAAATACTAAACCTACCTTTCATGAATTTTAAAAGCGTAATATAAACATGTCGTGTAAAATCATGACGTGTCAAAACATCTCATAGTCAATCATCATTCATCATTTATCATTTCCATTGGTTGAATTCAGTTCATTAGAGGTGACTATCGTACATTATCATTTACGATGGATCCATCATACCTAGTACCGCGGTACCCGACGGTTGTCGGACATCAGTGACATGATTACCCATCCTCTATGCCTAGGCCTCATCATCATCATTTACATATACGTCTTATGCATTTACATATACTTCGATAGCCACAACTAATTCTCATCATTCAAAACATCATCATTTCATCACTTATAAAAAATCATGCACATATGCAATTTTCTTTAAATCCAAGCATGCAACGTATATTTTCATAAAATCTTCAACAAAATCGTGATCATGATGCATAAACATTTAAAATATGGTAAATTGTGCTTAGGGCGCTGCAAGGACCCAAAATCTCACCCCGGGTGTAAAATGACCATTTTGCCCTTGGAAACCCAAATTGGCCATTTTACTCCTGGACCTCTAAAATTTGACCCGAAGCTTACCAAACTCCTTAAAATATACCAAAACATATTTTTAAGCATCCCTAGACTTAAAATCGAGCCCGATACAAAACTTAATTGATTCGTTTTAAAACATGGACTGGAGTCCCGATTTTAACCCGAATCGACTCGAAACATAACCAAATTCCTCCCAACTTTACCCATGCCTAAAATACATCTCACCAGCCTCTAAACAACATTTTCCAGCCACTAAAACACACGAAAAACAAGTCAGAAGTTGCTGGAAATTTCGTTCAAGCCTCAATCGAAAAACCCTAGGTGCTAAACCCTCCATAATTTCGCTCCTAACATGAGACCGAATGGACCAGCTTCTATCCAACCTCCCCTGGACCACCCTAGGATGCTACGGGACCGAAACAACCTAACGACAAAATCCCATGCAAGCCACGAAGCACAACTCCTGGCTAGACCTCAAACAAAGCACCCCGCGACTCCTACTTTAACCAAGGCTCCCACCATTCTTACACCACTCCTAGCAGCGAACGACCACCCTAGAACTTGACTCCGACCCACCAAAGTCTGGTCCATGGATCGTAATGGTTCACCCCGCCACCAGCTACACGCATACATCTGAGCACCCAACCCGAGCGCATCACCCGATCGCGTCTCAGCAAAGCACCGCACAGGCCCTCCCTCCATTCGCTTAAACTCAGACACCAGCCTCAAGACACACTCTTAACACCATGAACAACCCTTAGCAAACACCGTAACAGCAGCCCTCGCAACCATTACAAGAAAACGTGAGCAACATGCGAGAAACCGAATTTTTTCATGTTAAACTTTTCTAAAAATGGAAGCATGATGTAGATCATAGAATTCTCATACAAATATAATAAAATCAGAATATTTAGTATGTGTATGAAGAGAAAATGAAAATACAAGCGTGCCTTTGATGTATTTGCGCGAGAAGATCAAAGATCGAACATCGGGAGAGCGTCGGGGAATTTTCTCTTGCAAGAAGATGCAAAATCCGAAGCCTTGCTGCTATGGGGTGCTGAAAACCGTGAGAATCTAATAGGGGAAGGGGGAGGTGTCGGCTGGTCTAGAATGAAATAGGTTTAGTGTTGGTTAAGTATTTGTTAAATAGATAATCAATAGATAATGGGCCCTAAACTATCAATTAAAAGTTTAAAAAGATATTTAAGCCCAATAAGCTTAAAATTAGGCCCATTAAGTCCAAACGCATCCCCGAAAAATATTTCGTGTTGGCAAGTTTTTGAAAATAATACCCGAACCCTCAAAAAGTTCTCCGTTTCGATAAAATTTTCGTATCGGATAAAAATAAAATCATGAGGGTATAAATACCTAATAAAGCCCATTTTTGAAAAATACACTTAAGAATACCTTAAATTAATTAATAAAAATTAATCATGTAATAAAATCATTTTCTTGATATTTCCTCGGTCTCCGTTCCTCGTTCGAGCGCGAAATGCACCTAGGAACCCTAATGCATGAACATTTAAAATTTCATGAAATAAATTTTATCATGCAATAATTATACATAAAATACAAAAAAATAATTAAACACATAATTTAAATAAAAATCCTAGATTGCATGCATTCAGGTTTCGTGATTTAAATTTCTGGACCTTACAGATAGAATACTAAGTCAAAGGGGGGAAAAACACCTGCCCAGGAAGCCCAACAGGTACTAAAAACTTTTCGACAATAGAAAAACTTAGATATCCAGAAGGGTGACGATACTTCAAAATAGTATTTTATATTACAAGACGAAGAAATTATGTAATGTCCAGGAAATTCGAGCTACGTAACCTGACTGCATGCAATATAGTGTTTTACTAAAATATGTGTTTAATTGTTTTATTGCATGATTATTCCATGTGTATGTGGTTTAGTTCATGGTTTACTTAGTTTTATGCATTAGGGCTTTAAGTTGTATTTCACGCTCGAACGAGGAACAAAGATCGGTGATATTTAGGAAAAATATTTTTATTAAATAATTTTTTTAAATTATTTAATATTTGGTGTAATTAAGTGTGATTTTCGAAAATGGACCTTGGTTGATATTTTTACTCACCGGGTCATATTTTTAACCGGTACGTAAATTTTAGCAAGTCGGAGGACTTTTTGAGGGTTCGAGCAATATTTTAAAAAACATATATAAACGAAATATTTTTCGAGAGTATTATTGAGCTTGATGGGATTATTTTATTGTTTAATGGGCCTAAAATCCTTTTAACCCCTTTAATTTTTATTAAGGGCCCTTTAGTGCATAATTATGTAACTTAAACAATACATTTTAAAAACCATAAACCTACCTACACTCCTTATTCATTAGCTCCTCCTTCGTTTTTCTCTCAAACTTTTCAAGTAACCCCTCCCCGTCTCTCCCGTGCACGTTCTATGCAATGGTTTCGATCGTTTATTCGCAAAGACACGTCATAAATCCTTATTTTCTCATCATTCATGCTAATATATGCTGATTTGTGTGTGTTTTCATGAGGAGTGTTTAAATCTTTTATGTTGTATCGTTTGTTCATCGTTTGTCATGAAATATGCATTTGGTGACATGTTACTCACGGTTTTTGTTGTTTTCATGAAAGGGGCTGCTGATTTGTGATGCTAGGGGACTGAACACGTCGAAGGTTATGGTATCTAAGTGCTGGAGTCGAGGGTCGGTAGAGATAAGTTGAAGGCCGATGGGTTTGGTGTAGGGTAAGGCTCGATATGGCTAGAACGGGGGGAAAGGGATGGGAGCAGCATGCAGGGTGTAGAACTTGAAAAATCAGATTACGTATAAGCCATGCATAATTGCTATTATTTAAATTAAAAATGAATTTTTATAAATATATGAAATGTTTAATTCATTTTTAATAATTTTGAAGTCATGATTATTTATTTTAAAAGTAGATGTTAAGTTTACCTGACAAATACGCGAGGCCGGACCGGAGTTTGGAGATTTGAGATAAGATTAATAATAAAATTAATAATAAAAAAAATATTCCTAAATTTGATTTAAGTCAAAGAATAATTTAATTTTAAAGAAAAAGAATGTTTTGGGATTTATTAAAATAATTAGAGTTAAGTTATTAAAGTTCTTTAAGTTAATATTTAATGAAAGCTTAAATTAAAAACTGCAAACGATTGATGATGAATTAATCTAGGAATAATATATATTCCAGAAAATAAACATAGTATTTAAATACTTAAATTTGAAACCATGCAATCCCATGCAACGTTCTATTCTAAATTGTTAATTTACTAAAATATATAATGAGTGTGTTAAACTTTAAGTAATTAAAATACAAGAATTAAAACACTACTATACCATGCAAGAATTAGTGACAACTTTCGGTCAAATACTAGACAAATTCAAATGGTTAGTAACTCCCCATTCAAGGCACTTCTAAATGAACATCAAGGTGAATTCATTCCCTCATTTTAATTATTTAATTAGTAATAGAATTCAAACACAATAATACACCTTAATTCTTCCTCAATTCAATGTGCTAGCAAATAAAAGAGAACATGCAACAAGAATAAGAAAAGAATCGGCCATCCAAGTGGAGAAGAAACAATTCAAATGCCATTCAATTTCTTGACTTGTAACCTCCCATCTTAATGTATATTATGACACCTTTAACACCTCCCATAACATTCACCTTCATTATCTACATTTCCTACACCCATATGCTCGAAAATATCAGAAGGAAGCAGCTACTGAAATCGTGAAAACAGCAAAAGAAGAACAAGAAAGAAAATCCAACTCCGATTCCGCCGCTTGTCTTCGTCGTATTGATTTGTTTTGTGTCAAAACAAATTCCAGGCATGTATATATTATTCCTTTGCTCAGCAATCAAGTTATATTAGATATTTTAAATCAGTATATGTTCATAAATCAAGTGACAAAACGCATTTTGACAGCAAAACTCTTGAAAATCTGTACAGCTTCTCGGCCAATGGTATGTGCTTCACGTTTTAGTGTATTGTGTTGTTGACAGGGGTTGCTCGATTCCAGGCATACACGGCTGCTTATAGGCATGATTTAGAGTGTGTTACGGTGTTATTAGTCCATTGGTTTACATCCATACACTCACAATTAATGAAATGATAGCAACTTTTTCTAAGGGTGCAGAATTGAACCACGTTTTTTTTTGTTCTTGGTTGGTTAAGGAGTGAGTTCGAATCATGGCTGTCCTAGGGACTATAGCTATGGTTAGAACCCTCCCTTAACATGTCTGGGACGTGACCAAGGTGTCCTTTCCAAGCTTGATTCACGGATCTTTCAGATTTTTACATAACCACGACAGGAGCCCTTCGGTTTTAAATTTCTGATTTTCTGTATGAGTATGGTTTCGGTTGGTGGGTGTTGAATGGATTGTAGTTGGCTTGTAGCCCATAACCACAGTTCATACAACACTCCATCATGTTTAGATCGAGCCATGGTCAATCAAATGGGCACTGGAACGACACAAGACAATGAAACCATTCAATACATCCCATTGCACAGAATTTGGGTTCTCGGCTAGTATGTTTCAATGTCCTAGATGTTAGATTGGTTTTTGGTTGGCTTTTAGCCCTTAGCAATGGTTCAAGTCATGCCTTAGGATGTTGGTAAGAGTCTCGGTTTGATGGTTCAAGCCAAGAGCCATGATTTTCAGTGTTTACTTAACATATACACAAACTGCCACTGCTGCATTTTTACAGCAACTGTGAGTTCGGTTCATGAGGCTGGTGTGAGTTCTTGGTTGGATTTTAGCCCATGGCCTTGGATTGGACACTACCTTAATGAGTTAGGAAAGTAGTGTTTTTGGCTGTTTGTGATTTGGTCGAGTTTAAAGGTCGTACGAGAATTTACGGTGAAAGGTGCCAAAATGACTCTCGAAAGAGTGTTTTATGTTTTTGGATTCCTTTCACCCATTTTTGTGTTTTACAGTTATTATTCATATTTTTCAGTATGTTTGGAGTATTTTTAATCATGGTTAAACGTCGGTTTAACGTTGGTTCGGTTTGGTACGAAGCCATGATTGAAAAATTAGGTTGTTGGTCCTAATCGTCTCGTTTTTTTTTTTATTCGGTTGTCAATTTTGAACAAAGATAAGATTATTTCCATGTGTCACATATTAGAATTAGGTTGCAGCAAGCCTGGGAGCGATCCAACTCATCCGGTAAAATTAAGGTTATAATTATATTACGTGCATCAAATATAAAATGTTTTATTTTTAGATATATGCGATATGTCTTGTGGCCACCTTATGTTTATGGATTTGGAAGTCGGTGGGCGCAACCGAGGACCTCTCCACCCGGTGACTTACGACCGGTTTACGATTACGTATGGGTACGGATATCCAGTCCAAGGGCTGTGGTGATCTCTAGCGTCCAGTATACTGTGGTTTAGTCTGATCAGGCGCTCACGTTATGCTATGGGCCACTTGCTTAGAAACATTATCTCTACCAGAAAATTATGATATGATATGACAAAGCTCTAATGAGCAAAGCTTTTACTTATGATTTTCATATATGCATGTAGTTATAATTATTCATGATACGACTTTCACTGTACGCTTTACGATACAATATTTTTACGTTGCATGCGATTTTATGATATATTTATTTGTTATTCACGATATATAATGTTGAGTCTTTAGATTCACTAGACTTGATTGTTGTAGGTACTGATGAGGCTGAGGCCGAGGCAGAGGCCGGAGACCAGTTAGTTGGCTTGAGGCAGCGGTAGTAGGAACCCGAGGACCTCATGTTTTAGTTTATGCATTTTCTTATGCTCAATCTCAGTTTTAATACGTTGGATATATTTTTAAGTTGTTGTTTGAAAACAATATTTGCTTCCGCTGTTAATTTAAAGTTAAAATTATTTACATGTTTATTTTATAAATGAGGCAATATAATTATTTTATTATGAAAATTTTTAATAATTCCGCTAAAATATGAATACAAAATACGGGCCTTTAAACAGGGGTTCGGTCCAGGCCATGGTTCAGACCCTGGTGGGTCTATGTCAAGGCTAGGAAAGGTTCATGGGCTGCTGGTCGTGAGGATAGGGACGATGCGAAGGGTATGTGGAAGGTCAGGGTGAATTTCGGACAAGCCGAGCAACTCGCGTGCATGGAGCTGTAGGCATGGGTTTGGTTGGTCCAGTAGTGAGCCCACGGCTTGATCTGGGTAATAGGATAGTTGCTTGAGGGCTGGACATGTTGCTTTTTGTTCTATGATTGAATTCGAGGCCGTGGGTGCGACTAGGGTTAGGGCTCATACGTACAGATTTTTCCAGCAAGTTTCAGCCGAGATTAGGGGGTTCAAAATAGCTGGAATTTGGTTGGTTAGGGGCTGGTAGGGTGTGTTTAAGTTGTGGTTCAAGTTTGGAAAGATTTGGTTGAGTTTCGAGCTGATTCGGATTAAAACCGGGACCCCAGTCCAAGTTTTAAAACGAATCGTATAAGTTACTAAACGGGCTAGGGTTTACATCTAAGAAATGATTCTAAGTATGTTTTGAGGTGTATGGTTGGCTTCGTGTCGAAATTTTGAGGTCCAAGGGTAAAATTGTCAATTAGGGCTTCCAGGGGTAAAATGGTCATTTTGCTCCCATGTCAAGTTAGCAGTCTTGGCAGTGCCCTGATCACAAAAATTTCATGTTTTAAATGTTTCTGATATCACGAACATGACTTTTATGGAAATATGAAAATTACCCTACATGCTTGATTTTAAGGAAATTTGCATATATGCATGATTTTTATAAGTGATGAATACGATGACATGTTTTTGAACGAAATGAGTTGGTTGTGACTAAATGATGATATGATAATACGATGACATGTAAGGCCAAGACTAAATGGATGGATAATACTGTCGCTGATGTCCTCGCCGCCGGGTATCACGGTTATATGTAGATGGATCTATCGACTAATACGATGATACAAAAGTCACAACTAATGAACGGAATTCAAATAAAGAAAATGAATACATATATGCCGATATGTTGAGACATGTTTTGGACACGTTATGCTTTGACATGATATGTTTAAGTTCATGCTTTTAAATCATGAAATGTATGTTGATTATTGAAGGATCGAGTGTGCTAGTGCCTTTGAAGTCATTTCGAACACTATGTGCTCCAATGAGCTGCAATAGCTCGTGTTCTAAGAATGTTAACACCGATGAATTAAATCGAGTTTGGTTTAAAACCAAGCAGAAAAAACTCGAAGTAATCCTTCGTGAAGAAGACTGTTATATTAGAAAACATTTTAACTTATGTAAACTGAATAACTGAAAAGTTGTAGATTAGTTTTTGCATTCATCAGTTCGGTTATGGTGACAACTGAACTGACTGATACTCTAACTGATCCAAACAGTTTGAAAACAATACTTAATCAGTTAAATACACAAGATATGTTTATGGATGTTCGGAGTCTTCAACTGCTCCTACGTCACCCCTTCTACAAACTCGGGTAGGATTCACTAGAATACTTTGATTTATACAACTACTTGTACAAACCCACCCATCTTAGGACTTACCCACTGCCTAACTGTGTCACGCCCCGTGTCCGAAGCGTCGGTGACATCCGGCATTGTTTAACAATTACTTGAAAACAATTAAGCCCCGTATCGAAATGCCAAAAATCAGTCTTTTTCATAAATTAAACATTGTCTTTACATTGACAATAGAAATAAAAAATACATCAGAGTTGAAAATGCGAAAACTGAACAAAAGAAAATAAAGTCTTGATTTCTTGTATCCTGCTCGTCGACTACCATCCCCAGAAGGCTCCCTGTTCCTCCTCATTTAGTTGTTCTTCATTTTTATCTGAAATTTGTAAGGGGTGAGTGTTTTGGGAAACACTCAGCAAGTGGGTAGTCGATCGATTTCCAATGATACATATAGAACTTATTCTTTAAAACATTTCTTTAACAAACTTTCAAATCTTATTACTTTTAACTTATCATAACATAAACGAATTGAATATCAGACAGAAGTTAACAGATGATTCAGAGCATTTCAGAAACAGATCAGATCAATTCAGAACGGACACAACACTATTACTCATCTCATTTCCATCATCAAATTGTCCCTAATATGTTAGTCCTCTAAGGAGTGATGCCAGAACATGGTTTTATACCCACTGATGAGGGCCAGACAGAACATGGTTTTATACCCACCAATGGGGGCCAGACAGAATTACAATTCTTGTCCCATTTCAAATCAATTCATAACAGTGCAACACAGAATTCAAATTTACCAGACAAAACTTATCAGAGTTTCAGATATTAGAATTTCAGACAGATTCAGCGGAGTCAAAGAATTTCGAAGAACAAACAGAGCATATCATCGATCGAAAATTTTAAAAGAATAGACTGACATTTTCGAAAATAAGGACACACACATGTATGTCATGATATTTATATTCAAAGTTTAAAATACAAGAAATTACATAACAAAAACCCACTTACCAAATTTGTAGGTATGATTTGAAATATGTAGACTTTCGAATTAAGTTTCCCCTCGAAATTTGGACAGCACTTCGACGTAACTTTGACAAATGATGTCTCCAATCCAGCAGCACTTCGACACAGAATTTTAGCACTCGATTGCACAAACTTCCTTCCTCCTTGTTGGATCGGCAGAGAGCTTTTGTGGCGGGGGAGAGCCGAATTTTTGGTGCCTTTTTGGTATGATTTTCCATCATCCATAGTGTCCTATTTATAGGTGAATTAGTGACCTTTCCTTTGCCCCCTTGGACGTCAACTTGAGCCCCAAGCCATGCCATGAATGTGGTCAAAGGTATGCCAAGCACCAAGAGTCATTTCCTGCACCGTAATTGTGTCCTAGTCCCTTAGCTCCTCCCTCAGCTCCTTCATTAGTTTTCTCAATGGTCATTTCTTGCATACTAAGTTTGTCCAAACCCTTAGTTCTTTCATTGGTTTTCTCAAATGTCACTTCTTGCATAATAAGTTTGTCCAATTCTTTGGTTCATCTTTAAGCTCACTTTTTGGTCTTGTTAGGACAAGCTTGGTTGGGCTTCTTTGAGCTGAAAGATCGAGTCCTTGAGCTGGGTTTTACTCCTCCAGTGACAACACTTCGATGGATGCGGTTACTTGCAGCTTGGCTTCTTGTTGAGTTAATCTCCGAGCTTTGAAGCTACTTACTCGAGTTAAGTTAGCTGAAAATATAAGTTCATATTTGGGTTTTATAGTTAGAATTAAAGTTGTTGAGCTTAGTTTAAGCTAAATTTCAAGTTTGTATTTCTTACATGATTCGCTTCGGATCGGAAAATCCCGGGTTCTCACATTCCTCCCTCCTTATTGAAAGTTTCGTCCTCAAAACTTGGATCAGCTCTATCTTTTAAACAAATGAGGATATTGTGAGCGCATTTTCTCTTCGAGTTCCCAAGTGGCCTTTCTTTCAGTATGATTTGACCACTGTACATTGAAAAATGGTATTGTCCGGTGTCTCAACACTTGATCTTTTGTGTCCACTATTCGAATAGGGACTTCTTCATATTTGAGTTCTTCATTGAGATGTCCTTCAATCATCAGTGGCGCAACTTTGAGTACATGACTCGGGTCTGGGACATATTTCTCCAGTTGCGAGATGTGGAAAACATTATGTATTCTGGACATATCTGGTGGCAAAGCCAGTCGGTAGGCTAAGGTTCCCACTCTTTCCAGTATCTCGAACGGTCCCATATACCTTGGATTTAACTTTCTAGATTTACTGAACCGAACCACTCCTTTCATTGGTGATACCTTGACATAAGCCTTTTCACCGATTTCTAATTCCAACGATCTTCTCTTCAAATCGGCTCAGCTCTTTTGTCTATCTTGAGCTGCCTCGAGTTTTTCCTTGATTATGGCTACTTTGTTAACGGTTATTTGAACAAGCTCTGGTCCAGTAACAGCTTTTTCTCCGACTTCATCCCAATATAGAGGCGACCTACACTTTCGGCCATACAAAGCCTCATATGGAGCCATCTCAATGCTACTGTGGTAACTGTTATTATAAGCAAACTCTATCAACAGTAATTGCTCACTCCAATTTCCATGAAAATCCAGCGCCCATGCCCTCAACATATCCTCGAGGGTTTGAATTGTTCTTTCAGTTTGGCCATCAGTCTGAGGATGACAGGCTGTGCTGAGAGTGACTTTGGTTCCCATGGCTTTTTGAAAACTTTTCAAAAATCTAGATACAAATCTTGGATCTCTGTCAGACAGTATACTTACTGGGACCCCGTGTAGTCTCACTATGTTGTCCATATACAAAGTAGCTAGTTTATCTAGGTTGTAAATCATCCGCACCGACAAGAAATGTGCAGACTTGGTCAATCGATCAATGATTAACCAGAACCCATCGTGCCCTTGCCTTGATTTCGGTAGCCATACTATGAAACCCATGGAGATGTTATCCCATTTCCACTCCGGTATTTCCAATGGCTGTAGAAGTCCTCCAGGCCGTTGATGTTCTGCCTTGACTTGTTGACGGGTTAGGCACTTGGAAACAAAGGTAGCCACGTCTTTCTTTATTCCATTTCACCAGTAATTATTTTTCAGATCCCGGTACATTTTGGTGCTTCTCGGATGTACTGAAAATCTCGATTTATGTGCCTCCTCCATAACTTTTTCACGAATCCCATTGATGTCTGGCACATACAGCCGTCCTTTCATATAAAGAATACCATTTTCATCAATTTAAAATTCTGGGATCTTTCCCTCTTGAATTTGTTCTTTGATCTTGAGGATAGAGGAATCTTGACTTTGCTTCAATTTGATGGTTTCTCGAAGGCCTGATTGTGCTGATAGTGAAGATAAGCTCACTTTCCCAAGGTTCCTTCGGCTTAACACATCTGCCACCTTACTTGCCTTACCTGAATTGTAATTGATTGACAAATCATAATCCTTTAGCAGTTCCATCCACCTCCTTTGCCTCATGTTTAATTCCTTTTGGGTGAAAATGTACTTGAGGCTCTGGTGATCAGTAAACATTTCACATTTTACTCCATAAAGATAGTGCCTCAATATTTTGAGCGCAAACACAACTGCAGCTAACTCAAGGTCATGAGTGGGGTAATTCTGCTCATACGGTTTTAATTGCCGTGAAGCATAACCAATTACCTGACCTTCTTGCATAAGCACACACCCTAATCCTCCCTTTGAAGCGTCACTGTATATAGTGAAATTCTTGCCATCCTCGGGAAGAATTAGTACTGGTGTAGATGCGAGTTTTGTCTTCATGGTATCAAAACTTGTTTCACATGCTTCATTCCAAATAAATTTCGAATTTTTCGGGTTAAGTTTGGTG
Source organism: Primulina huaijiensis (assembly GCF_012295235.1). Taxonomy (NCBI): domain Eukaryota; kingdom Viridiplantae; phylum Streptophyta; class Magnoliopsida; order Lamiales; family Gesneriaceae; genus Primulina; species Primulina huaijiensis. The sequence goes on along the minus strand of NC_133315.1, from coordinate 7,516,321 downwards.
AGTGGAATGGCTATCGAAGGATCCCAGTATCTATTGTGTCCGACAGGGACCCTAGATTCACATCGTCCTTCTGGAAGAGTTTGCATACAGCCATGGGGACGAAGTTACTTTTCAGTACAGCTTTCACCCGCAGACAGATGGCCAGTCTGAGCGAGTGATTCAGATTTTAGAAGACTTGCTGCGAGTGTGACGTACCGTACTTTTTACTACTTAAAATTTGGGGAAAAATTAAAAATTTTCTCAAATAAGAAGTGAACCTTCAAAATTTTGATAAAGTAAGCTGTTCATCTCACAACCAATGTAACAAAAGATCTCAAAGTATTTTTAAACATTCATAAAACTTAAAAACAAGGCGCTCCTCGGGTTTAGCCTCCCGCTCAGTCCAAGCCAGCTCACTGGTCCACATCTCTCGTCTCCTCAAATGCATCCTCACCTACATCGATCAAATCTAGTGAGTCTAAAGACTCAACACGTATAAACTGGAAGTAACGAGTAGTATGTAATAAAACCACATGCAACTTCAAAATATAGCGTACATACTTGAAACTTGACTTGCAATTAAACTTGAACATACGTACATAATATAGACGTGCCATAACGTGAAAACTTTTCATAAACATGCTTGCTTCATACATACCTGAGCATACATAACATCATTTTGAGTAAAGGCATGTTTCAAAGCAAGTGACCCATACATAAATACGCCTGATCAGACTAAACCACAGTACTGGGCTGACAGGGAAGGTCCACTGCCACATACATGAGATCCCCGTTCATGCTTTAACTAGTGGATTGGTCCTCGTTAATGCTTTAACGCTTTCCAATCATGATCTAAACCCGTTCATGCTTTAACGAGGTGGATTGGTCCCTGGTCATGCTTTACCGCTTTCCAATCCCATACAAAAATTTGGTCACAAGACAGTTAGCATACCTCAAAAACTTAAAATATTTTCTTTGCACGTCTAAAATACTTACTTGGCGTTGAGGGATTCGTTGGATCTCGCTTGGGGCCACAGCTGCACATGCTAATATGAATTCCAACACTTGATTTGTATAACTTAGACTTAGGTATTCGTGCTCACCACCGAATCAATTAAATAGCTTATGACATTCTAGATCCCTCAAGACTTGACCTCGTTTAATAATACTAACCATGACATCAAACCCCGAAACAAACTCTAAAATGACGTGTGAACATTTTCAAAACAATAAAAAATATGAACTCACTATTTGAACTTGGAAATAAATGGAAACAAAACACTCTCACAGATGGGGGTGCGCTCGGGCAGTAACATATTACCGCTTGAGCGCCAGGTCTTCTGGAAACCTACACTCGGACAGAAAGAGTGGCGCTCGGGCGGTAAAACATTACCGCTCAGGCGCCGAGTTTTCTGAAGCTCTACTCTCGGACAGAACGAGTGGCACTCGTACGGTAATAAATTACCGTTCGGGCGTCGAGTGTACTGTACTCCGCGATTTGCATCTTAATACCCTTAACCAAATAATACGATTCGTGAACCAATCCATCCAGACTCAACCTAGGACACTATGACATTGACTCGACAGCATAAAAACGCCCCAAACGTTCCCAAAGAAACGACGCACCACACGCAACGCAATAAAACCCATGAACTCAAATTTTGACACCAAAATAGTTTTTACGACTACTCGTTCTCCCAAGTGCCTAACGACGCAAAACAAAACGTCAATAACCATCCAAACATCATTAACAACATACCTAAAGACAGCAGCGATCACCCGTCAATCCACAACGAAACCTGCAACCATAAAACTTCAAGAACACATCAACAACACAATTTTTCAGAAAACGAAGTTTGAGCAGTCCCACAAAAACTATCATATCTCACTCAATTTTTATCAATTATTTTAAATTTTATATCAAATCGAAGGTAACAAAAAGTTCTATGTTTAATATGTTGAAAGTATTCAGAAATTCTCGACCGAAAAATTGTAGTTTTTAAAAGAAAAAAAAACGTAATTTTTAGATCCAAAAACGTTCCAAATGCGATCTAAACAATTTCTGCTCAAACTCTACCCATCACACAGGTAGTTTTACGCAATACTAATAACATGATGCATAATATGACGAGATCTATGCATAAACGAAAGAATATACGTGCCTTTTGATAATCGAAAATACCGAAACAACGATACCGACGCGAGAATGAAGCGAGAGATGATCCGGGACAAACGTGGCGCGATTTTCTTGAAGAAAAACCAACGAAAACTCGTTGGAAAATTCATAGAGGGGCGGCTGCACTCTTGCTCTGGGAACCCTAGGTTTTCTTGCTCTCAAAATTATAAATTCTGAAATGAAAATGTGTGTGTGTGTTGGTCGTGTATAGGTGTGTGTAAATATGTGTGTGTGCGCGTGAGTTGTGTAGTTAAATTATGGAAAATTATTGCTTAATTAAATAATTAACTTAAAATAATAACACTCCTCAAACTTTAATAAAAATCCCTTAATTTAAAATAATTTGCAAAAGTGTTAAATATTTAAAAGAGGCTTTTAAAACGCTAAAAACTAAATAAATCATTTAAAATGCCCCTTCCTATCTTTAAAATAAAATACCACATTTTAAAATTACCAAAATCGTCACCGGTCTCTTCTACTCGATCCCGAATCGAATAATCGCCTGAAACATGAAACTCGAAAAACATTTAACGTGCATCACATAAACATAAATAATTTAAAATAATACATTTAAATAAATCGTCCAGGGCTATTACTCAATTAAAATTTAAATAAATGAATTTAGCAATTAAATAAATGCATGGGTTTTACGTGTACTGAATTTGGGCTCCACAGTTCCTCCCCCACTTATATAAATTTCGTCCTCGAAATTAAATCTTACCAAACAACTCTGGATAGCGACTCTTCATATATGCTTCAGTCTCCTAAGTGGCCTCTCTCACTGATTGGTATAGCCACCGGACTTTGACTAGTTTGGTCACCTTGTTCCGAAGCCTACGCTTCTGTCTGTCTAGTATTTGGACATGCCTTTCCTCATATGACAGGTCTGTTGCCAACTGTAACGGTTCATAGCTCAACACATGCGATGGATTAGCTAGATACTTTCTCAGCATCGAGACATGGAACACATTGTGTACACCGACCAGATTCGGCGGTAATGCTACACGATAAGCTAATGTCCCAACTCTGTCAAGAATCTCAAACGGCCCAATAAACCTTGGACTCAGCTTGCCTCTCTTCCCGAATCTCATAACACCCTTCATAGGTGCTATCTTTACAAAAACGTGATCACCTACGGCAAACTCTAGATCTCTTCTTCTCTTATCAGCATAGCTCTTCTGACGACTCTGGGCGGTCTTCATTCTGTCTCGTATCCTGACCACCACATCTGCAGTCTGCTGAACTATATCTGGATTAAGTTCTGCTCACCAACCTCATCCTAATGAATTGATGATCTGCACTTCCTTCCATACAGTGCCTCATAGGGAGCCATACCTATAGATGCTTGAAAGCTGTTGTAGTAGGTAAACTCCACTAGAGGTAGCTTCGATTCCCAAGTCCCCTGGAAATCGATCGTACTGGTTCGCAACAAATCCTCCAGTATCTGGATCACACGCTCAGACTGGCCATCTGTTTGCGGGTGAAAAGCTGTACTGAATAGCAACTTCGTCCCTATGGCTGCATGCAAGCTCTTCCAAAAGGACAATGTGAATCTCGGGTCCCTGTCGGACACAATAGAAACTGGGATTCCGTGCAATCAGACTATCTTCCTGATATAAAGCTCCGCATACTGCGTCATGGATAAAGTCGTCTTCAGTGACAAGAAGTGCGCTGATTTAGTGAGTCGATCCACTATGACCCAAATAGCATTGAATCCTCTGACTGACTTTGGCAAACCAACAACGAAGTCCATGGTAATATTCTCCCATTGCCACTCAGGGATAGGGAGTGGCTTAAGCATCCCTGCTGGCCTCTGATGCTCTGCATTCACCTGCTGACAAGTGAGACATTCTGACACAAACCGACGGATGTCTCTCTACATACCTGGCAACCAATACAAAACCTGCAAGTCCTTGTACATCTTGGTACCTCCGGGATGGATGGAATTCGGAGATGCATGTGCCTCCGACAGAATGTCCTCCCTGATGGAATCAACATTAGGCACCCACGTTCTATCTCTGTAACTCACAATACCATCTAACACTGTGTAGAGTACACTGCCCTTAGCTTCATACTTCAGTCTCCATTTATGCAACTGCTCATCTGAAGACTGGCCTGCTCGGATACGATCTAGCAAAGAAGATTGGACTGTTAGATTAGACAGCCTCGGAGCTCTGCCCTTACGATAAACTTCTAGACCAAACCTCTGAATCTCCGATTGAAGGGGTCTATGCACTGACAAATGTGCTACAACTGCCATTTTTCTGCTCAAGGCGTCTGCGACAACGTTAGCCTTTCCCGGATGGTAGCTAATTCGCAGTCGTAGTCTTTTACCAGCTCTAACCACCGTCTCTGTCTCATATTTAATTCTTTCTGAGGGAAGAAATAATTGAGACTCTTGTGATCCGTAAATATCTGACATTTCTCGCCGTAAAAGTAATGTCTCCAAATCTTCAATGCAAAGACAACGGCGGCCAACTCAAGATCATGAGTCGGGTAGTTCTTCTCATGCACTTTCAACTGCTTGGAAGCATAAGCTATAACCCGACTATGCTGCATCAACGCTGTACCTAACCCGAGATTAGATGCATCGGTGTATAACACAAAATCTCCTTGCCCTGATGGCATGGCTAACACTGGCGCTGAAATAAGAGCTTGCTTCAAAGTATCGAAGCTCTTCTGGCAATCACCACTCCACACAAACTTAGCATTCTTCTTTGTCAATGAGGTGAGTTGCACTGCTATCGACGAAAATCCCTGAATGAACTTTCTGTAGTAGCTTTCTAGGCCTAGGAAGCTGCGAATCTCTGACGCATTCTTTGGCTCAACCCATTCCTTAACAGCTGCCACCTTGCTGGATCCACTTTAATTCCACTGCTAGACACTATGTGACCCAAAAAGGCTACCTTCTCCAACCAGAATTCACACTTACTGAACTTCGCAATTAACTTGCGACACCGCAGGATCTGTAAAACAGTCCTCAAATGTTGGCTGTGCTCTTCATGGCTCTTCGAGTAAATAAGGATATCGTCGATGAATACTATGACGAACTGATCAAGGTAAGGCTGAAATACTCGGTTCATTAGGTCCATGAAAATATCTGGAGCATTCGTCAGTCCAAATGAGATCACTAAGAATTCGTAATGCCCATACCTGGTCCTGAAGGCTGTCTTGTGAATATCTGCGTCTTTCACTTTCAGCTGATGATACCCTGATTGGATATCTTTCTTAGAGAACACTGAAGCTCCCTGCAACTAATCGAACAAGTCCTTGATCCTTGGTAATGGGTATTTATTCTTGATCGTTACCTTGTTCAATTCTCGGTAATCGATACACAGCCTCATGCTCCCATCCTTCTTCTTTACGAAGAGTACTGGTGCGCCCCATGGTGAGAAACTAGGGCGAATGAATTCCTTGTCATGAAGCTCCTAGATCTGCTGCTTGAGCTCTAGCATCTCAACTGGAGCTAATTGGTACGGTGACTTAGTGAGTGACACTGTGCCTGGCATGAGGTCAATCGCAAACTCCACCTCTCTCTCTGGCGGAAGGCCTGTGACGTCATCTGGAAAGACGTCAGGAAAATCCCTGACTACTGGTACATCAGATATAGATGGAGTGGGCGCATCAGGTGTTGAAATGATGCTGGCCAAGAAAGCCTGACACCCCTTTGAAATGAGTCTCCGCGCCTGCATGCAAGAGATCATGCGAGGGAAACTCCTCCATCTAGCTGGCTCAAAGAGAAACTGCTCCATACCCAAAGGTCTTACTAACACTGACCTTTTCTGGAAATCAATAAGAACTCTGTTCTTTGTTAGCCAGTCCATACCCAAAATAATATCAAACTCTGGCATCGACAGCACAATCAAATCGACATACACTAGGTGGCTCTGTAGTTCCAGATCGATGTCCCTGACCACACTAGTAGCTGACAACTCTTCCCCTGATGAGACAGTCACTGAATAGTTCACGTCGAGTCCAATAGACTTGACGTCCAGGTGACTAGCGAACGTCTCCAAAATAAAAGAGTGAGTGGCCCCTGAATCTATCAAGGCCTTCATGGACACTCTCTTTATGAAAATAATCCCTGAGAGACGTTAGCACAACACAGAACTTATATCCCAAAATTCTAACCTTAACCTCATACATAATAGAAATCTCTACGCCCAGTCAACAAAATTACTAACTAGAACACTAATAATCCCAATTCAAATTCAAAACATGCATGGAAAAATAATATTGAGCTTAAGTAGAAAAGTTTACAGGTCAGTAGTGTCGTGTCTGGGTTCGCCTCCTGAGCATGCATGGAGAACACTCTCCCCTGGGTCAGCTGCCTCCACTGTGGGCACTCCTTCAACATGTGGTCACTTGCTCCGCATTTGAAACACTTGCCGGACCCGTATAAACACTGCCCCGGGTGATGGCGGTTGCACTTAGGATATTGCACTTAGGACACACTGGGAAATCACCGGGCTTCTGAGGCGTCCTCTGCTACTGAATTGGACCCTTGCCCTTCGGCGGTCCCTGATATGGCTTCTTCCCTAGCTGCCCTTGGAACGGCCTCTTAAACTGAGGTCGCTGTTGCTGCTGCTGCTGTGGAGCCTGATAGGGCCTCTTGCCCTGCATGTCCGCCTCAATATCTCTCTGGTCCTGTTCTGCCGCCAAAGCTCTAGACACGGCAACTGCATATATAGTAGTACCAGCTACTCGGACATCTCGGCGCAAGATCGGTCGCAACCCATCCATGAAATGCCTCAACTTTTCTCAGGAATAATTAGCTATTAGGGGCACAAAGTAACACCCCCTCTCGAACTTTCGCACAAACTCTGCTACGCTGCTGTCTCCCTGCCGCAGCGATATGAACTCCCTGGTCAATTTGGATTGTACTTCCTCAGTGAAGTACTTGGAGTAGAACACTTCTTTAAAATCGTTCCAAGTCAGAGTCTGCAGGTTAACTGATACTAACGCATTTTCCCACCAACGCCTGGCGTCTCCTTACAGAAAAAAAGTGGCACATCTAACCGGGTCTGCATCTTGCAGCTCCATAAAGTCAAAAATCACCTCGATGGATTTAATCCATCCCTCGGCCGCCATCGGATCGGTAGTTCCCAAAAACTCCTTCGGATCCATCCTTCGAAATCTTTCATACGCAGCCTCCGGTCGGGGCCTCGCCCCTGCGTCAGCTGCAGCTTGGTTCCCCGCAAACTGCGTGAAGAACTGCGTCATACCTGCAAGCATCTGCGCCTGCATATCCGGGGGTGGACGAGGAGGAGTGACCCTCTCCTCATTCCGAGCTCCTCTGTCCTCATCTCTTGCTTCACGGTTAACCATACGTCTAGGAGGCATACTGTACCAAAATTTCCCCAACACGTAAACCCAACATGCATGAACATAATACTAATATTATAAGATGCACTAAATTTTAATTTAAATATGCACATGCTGAAATCATGATTCAATGCTTACTACATAACATAATTTAAAACCTTAAAACTTATAGACTTGAGGTGAGACTTCGTGAGCTTCTTGTAACTGACAGTAGGCGTAACCCTTTACTATAACACCGCTCTGATACCAACTGTGTCGTACCGTACTTTTTACTACTTAAAATTTGCGGAAAAATTAAAAATTTTTTTAAATAAGAAGTGAACCTTCAAAATTTTGATAAAGTAAGTTGTTAATCTCACAACCAATGTAACAAAAGATCTCAAAGTATTTTTAAACATTCATAAAACTTAAAACATGGCGGTCATCGGGTTTAGCCTCCCGCTCAGTCCAAGCCAGCTCACTGGTCCACATCTCTCGTCTCCTCAAATGCATCCTCACCTGCATCAATCAAGTCTAGTGAGTCTAAAGACTAAACACGTATAAATCGGATGTAACGAGTAGTATGTAATAAAACCACATGCAACTTCAAAATAGAGCGTACATTACCGCTCGGACAGAAAGAGTGGCGCTCGGGCGGTAAAACATTACAGCTCGGGCACAGATTTTTCTGAAGCCCTACTCTCGGACAGAACGAGTGGCGCTTGGGCGGTAATAAATTACCGTTCGGGCGCCGAGTGTACTGTACTCCGCGATTTGCATCTCAATACCCTTAACCAAATAATACGATTCGTGAACCAATCCATCGAAACTCAACCTATGACACTATGAAACTGACTCCAATGCATAAAAACGCCTCAAACGTTTCCAAAGAGACGACGCACCACACGCAATGCAATAAAACCCATGAACTCAAATTTCGACACCAAAATAGTTTTTACGACAACTCGTTCTTCCAAGTGCCTAACGACGCAAAACAAAATGTCAATGACCATCCCAACATCATTAACAACATACCTAAACGCAGCAGCTATAGCCCGTCAATCCCCAACGAAACCTGCTGTTAGAGTAAGTGCCCGGCAAGCCAACTTGTGGCTCCGGTTTTATTGACTCTAATGTAAAACGATCTTTATTTTAAAAATATTTTATGATTTTATTCGATTATGGCATTAAACTTTATCTGTATACTCATGCAAGATGCATAGATAAAGTCCTTTAATATACAATATGTGCCATGAGGTCTGCGTCGCAACGTAAGATCATGAAACTCATTAGGAAGTGTACCATATATTCTAAACAGGTTCCTAGTCGAATCAGCCGCCTAAAACAAGGATAAAGGTCGCTCGAGCTCGAGACTATCATCTGTGATGTAAACGTCATGTATCATTGGCAAGGGCATGGAGATGTCCATTCACACAGATGGGTGATCATATGATGATGCACTGAACAATCCTCCCTCGGACTCTCCAAGTGGTTCCCACTTATCGAGTGGAATAGTCCGTAGTTATGGTTGTACACCATTAGTCCTTTGACCCGGGACAATGTAGAGGCTATACGTACTAGCATGCACTTTGATCCATTTACCGACTCCATTGAGGGTCATCAGGTGGCGAGGTTGGGTGTATTTTCGAAATACGTATGAGCAAATTCATTGTGGTCGGGGATTCACTGTTCGCCTACGGGTGAAGATATCCTATGTGATCTGATGAGTTAATAGTGCAAAGAGTCTCTGGCCAGAGCAAGAAATGTGCTTTAGGGAAAGGTGTTTTCCTAGTTGCACATACCATGACACTATTATACTCAAAGATAAATTGCATCGTTGTCAAATTCATATGCAACTCTCGATATACCAATGTTTGCAGATTCGATCGGGATATATGTGTTGAAAGGAACGTACTGTACGCTAATCATGACTAAAGGTTCTTGCAGGCACTATTAGTGATACCTAAGGGATCATGGGGCGATGCTACTAGACGCTGTTACCATAATCCGATGGGTGCAATCAGAAATGAGTTCTGACATTCTTGATCAAGGAGTTGATGAAAAGAATGGGGTTAACTAGGGTAAACCCGAATAAGAATAAATGTTATTCTAAATCACATGGAGATGTGAACCCTCGGCTAGCTGTATCCCTAAACCCTTGAGGGTCACACAAGTATCGGATTCTGTGCTCCCGTTGAGATAGTCAAATTTCAAGGAGTTAAAATTTGACGACTATAGTTTGATAGAGATCAAACAAGAAGCTTATAAAGGAGTTTATGAGCTGATTCCATAGGATGGAAGAAATGAAAGTTGGCATGATTGCTAAATAAGGAAGGAGTGTGGAACTGTCTGTTTTGTGAAGGAGTTTACTAAAACTGGGAGCTGCCCAATATGGTAAGTGAAAATTTTGATCTTCGAAATTTTCGATTTTCATTATATGAACAAAAGTTGTATCCTCGGTACATCGGTTCTTTCAGATCGTCGATCGTGGTTATAATGAATTCGGATTAATTTATTTAGTAAATTGAGAATTTACTAATTAAATGATTGTGCTAGTAGTGGTGACTACTAACATGCACAAATTCTCATATATGTTCTAGAGGAGTCTAGAATTAAATTAATCAAGGAGTTAATTTATAAATTAAATAATGGTTATTTAATTTAAATAATGGTTATTTAATTTGATATACATATACATGTGTATATTTTATATGGTGATATAAAATATGTGTATATGATATAATTATATCATGTATTATTAAATGTTAATAAATATATTATATATTAATTATATGAGAGTTTAAATATAATGAAATTATTAGAGTTCTTGTGAGGGAGGGACTCCTAATTAGATTAGGAGTCTCACTCTATAAGTACACCATAAGAGTGCATAATTCCATAGAGATTTTTTTCCATAAAATTCTCAAAATTCCTTCTCAATTGCAAAGCAACCTCACGGAAAAATTGGAAAGGAAGTCAATGTCAAACATGATTATGGAGATAATTAGCTTACTTAATAATTGATTGAGAATCAATTATAAAAGAAAAAAAATCTTCACACCCTTTTAAAAAAAAAGCCCTCGGCCAATTTAAAAGTTTTGGGGAAAACTTACGGCCACATAGCAAAGGGGTGAAGAAAATTTTGTCACAAGTTTCTTCCTTGTGTCGTCGCTACACCGACTACGGATTTAGGAAATTCGGACGTCCAGTCTCAATGAAGAAATTGTTTGCGATTTCTAGTGCAATCCAAGTAAAGAACAAAGTTTTCGATCGTGGACCCAATTAGGATATCAAAGGAAGAGCCGTTCATAGGAAATTACATGATGGGCTATATCCGCTTAAACACCGGAATAGTTTGGAGTCCAGCGTTGAGAACACAATGGTATGATTCTAAAACGTCCTATGAATGATTTTAAACACACAACGCCCAAGAAAAAATTTTTAAACTTCCGCTGCGTCTTGGGTGTGAGAATTTGATGTCCCAACAGTGGTATGAGAGCCAGGTTATTCTCAATCGTGTGTTTTAATTAAATTGTGTTGAGTTTATTATTTCTAACAGCGTAAGAATTTTTATGAAAAAATCCCCTAAAATTATTTTTGAAAAATCATTTTTTGATAAAAAAAATTTCATGTTCTCGGGCAGCGTGAATAGTGCCCGCAAATTACTGTTCACAGGCAGGTCAGATTTTCCCGAAAAGTACGTGTTTGGGTCGATTTTCTGATATTTTTAAAAATTTTGGGTTAAATTGATATTTTATGAAAATACGGACGATTTTACCCCTACAATGATTTTTATAAAATCAATTTCTTACAAAATAAATAATTGAAATATGATTTTAATTATTTATGATAAAAAGTGTTTTACAAGAAATTTAATTATTTGAAATTAAATAAAAGTGTTTATTTAATTTGATAATTATGGCGGTTAGTGATAATTTACGAGATACACGATTTATTGATAATATGTGATATTATCGTATTTATATAATATATGATATTATATGTTAAAAGGATGATCGAGAGCCATGACCAATATGCTAGGTGTATGTTAGGATATTTTAAGTGTTGTATTTTTGATTATTTGATAATTAAAAGTAGACCTGGTTTATGGTCCGTTTCGACCCCCTATATTTGTATTCCAATGTGCCAAGGATATTTAATGTAATATTAAAATTAGTGGGAGATCAAGATTTGATGACAGTGGACCCGATCCACAGAAAGAGTTTTGAAGATCGAAAACATGTAAAATATTGGAAGCTTATGTAATATTACATTTGCATCCCTGCATTTACCTAGGATATGGACGTGGTATGTGGCTCGTACGGATCGATTAGCTCTCGGCTATCGATAATCCTTTATTATTTATGATGTATGTGATATATTATAAATAATCAGTATGTGCGTTATTATTAATATAATGACAAGAGTTGCATGAATCCGGCAATCATACAAACAATCATGGCACGAGTTTTAAAATTAATGATGAGACAAATTTTTAAAAGGGGAAGTTGGTGAAAAATCCCCAATCAATATATTTCTTTGGGTTCCCTCCCTTCCCACAAAATTGTGGTATTATTTCATGCACAATGTGGTACACTTCATGTGGAAATGTGGTACACTTCATGTGGAAATGTGCTACTAAAAAAGTACCCAGGGACTGAACACAAAAAAAATCGACGGCTGGGGACTGAAGGCCAATTTCCCGTTTTTAAAATTAAAATCCTTCATTTTGGATGAGATTCAAAATTTAAATCAAGCCCATTAAAAGGATAATTAAAAGAAAGTTTAATGATTCCTTGCCTTCCATCAACGGTGGTTGCATGATGAACGCTACCCGCGGTCAGTGTCTGGCTCATATTATTGAGGAAGACTGGATGCCGGAAAGTTGTGACTTCCACTGACATATTTGATGTGAACTACGTGGAACTTTTATGACTTCGGCTCATATTATTGGGGAATCTCATGGCGACCGTCCACTAAGGTTCAACATTGATGGGCCGGGCTCGACCCGTGAAGAGAAAGTGGATCATATTATTTGACCCTCCTCAAACGTGAGGCAAAATTACGTAAGGGTTGCAAGGAGTTGCAATTGGGCTCTATCTTTTGGAAGTTATGATTGGATGATATTATTCGGGATCATAATTTCGCAATTGGGCCTTGCGTGCTCACTAAGGAAATTGGATTTCTCGTTTGTCATCAAAGGGTGGTGAAAATGTCAAAATAGTGGGAGGCAATTCGTAAAAACAAAAGTCCATATTTTACGTCTTACAAAATATTTTAAAATAGTCGGTAACGTTTATTCTGTTTCTATATCAGTATATTTATGATTTCGTCTCGTAATTCATATTGTTATTAAAACAAGCTAACCAAACACTATTTTTCAAGATTGGCTGGGAAAATTGTTCTAAATTCGGAGAAAATAGCATTCACACTAATGTCAGTCTAGCTGAACTGATAAAGCATGCAAGATGGTGGGACCATAATATGCAAGTTAAAGTGTTATATTCTCGCTTTTATGTGAAATGAACTGTAGAGATAGTTTGAGGAAATATGAATGCTGTTTACATTCAAATACACATGCAATAGTTGCATAGTGCATGAAACTCGCATAATGATGCACACCACTTTCAAGGAACACATGACTACACGCATGCAAGATTGGGCTCTTGCCCACGAGCATGGTGTAAGTATGATTGGGTCTATTGAGAAGGTGGTGGGCCTGGAATTTGACAAAACCCGATAAGTTAGAACATATTTGATTCACTGCAAGAAGTCCGGACATAAGAAATTATCTGATCCCGAAATGTTTTGGCAATGATAAGTGAATGTCCAAGTAAACAAGGTTTCAACAACGAAAAACAAAAGAAAACAAGATAGTCTAAATCAAGCACATTTGTGGTACGTTAGGCTAGGACATATTTCCCAAAGAAGGATGCACAAGCTAGTGAGAGAGGGTATGTTTGACTCGTCAGACATAAACTCTCTAAGAGAAATGTGAGTCCTGTCTGAAAGGAAAAATGACCAAGGCTCCTTTCCTAGGGAAAGTGGAACGTGCACATAATCTGTTGGATTTGATCCAAATAGATGTGTGTGGCCCGCTAAGTGTTAACATGAGATATGGCCATTCCTACTTCATCACCTTTACCGATGACCATTCGAGGTTTGGGTATGTGTATTTGATGAAATACAAGTCTGAACCTTTAAATAGTTCAAAGAATTCAGAGCATAAGTAAAGAAATAGTTAGGAAAAAGTATTAAAACACTACGATTAGATCGAGGTGAAGAATACTTGAGTATTGAGTTTCAAGACTACCTTAAAGAGAATGAGATTCTCTCATAGTAGACTCCACTTGCCACACCCTAGTTTTATGGTATGTCAGAACATTGTAATCAGACATTGATGGACATGGTTCGATCTATGATTGGATTCACTGAGTTGTCGCCATCCCTTTGGGGATATGCGCTTGAAACAGCGGCGAGATTGTTGAATCAAGTCCATACAAAGGCAGTGAAGAAAACTCCATATGAGATATGGATGGGAAAGACGCCCAAATATTCTTGCTTAAGAATATGGGGATTCCCTGCTTACATGAAGCAGGAAGTCAGAGACAAATTGGATAGTAGAGCCAATTTGTGCTAATTTGTGGGATATCCGAAGAACTCTATTGGAAATTACTTCTATTATCCCATTGAAACAAATGTGTTTGTTTCAAGGAATGCCACCTTCTCAGAGAAGGAGTTTCTATTGGATAGAAAAAACAGGATGATAGAACTCGATGAGATTCGAGAACCACCTACTACACAAATAGCAGAACCCACACCCTAACAGACAATCAAAGAAACAACAGCTCTTAGAAGATCCGAATGGATCCCGAGGCCGCCTAATAGGTTGAGTCTGCTTCTTGAAAAGGGCCAAGTTGAGCCCATTCCTGGATGTGATCCAAGAAATTTCAAGGAAGCATTGTCTGATGTCGATTCATCTAAATGGCTTGAAGTCATGCAGTCCAAGATGGACTCCATGTATTCAAACCAAGTATGGTCCTTAGTAGATCCACCTGAGGGAATTGTTCTCATAGGATGCAAATGAATTTACAAAAGGAAACTTGGAGCGGATGGGAAGGTGGTGACCTTCAAATCTAGATTGGTATCAAAAATGTATACTCAAAGACAAGGTGTTGACTATGAGGAAACCTTTTCTCCACTCGCAATGTTCAATTTCATTAGGATACTGCTAGCCATAGCAGCATGGTATGACTATGAAATATGACAGATGGATGTGAAAACAGTGTTCCTTAATGGGAGATTAAGGAAGAGATTTACATGTCTCAACCTAAAGGATTCACATCAGTAGGAAGGGAGCATAAAGTATGCAAACTTCATAGATCTATTTATGGACTCAAACAGACATCAATGAGCTGGAACCTCAGATTTGACAAAAATATCCAAGAGTTTGATTTTGCCAAAAATCCTGAGGAACCTTGTGTATACAAGAAGATTAGTGGGAGTGCAGTGACATTCCTAGTGCTTTATGTTGATAACATACTACTCATTGGAAATGATGTAGTGATGTTGCAGTCAGCTAAAGTATGATTAGCTGGCAAGTTCTCCATGAAGGATATGGGTGCAACATCATATGTATTAGGAATACAGATCTATAGGGATAGATCAAAGAGGAAGTTAGGGCTCACTCAATCCACATATATCGATACCATACCGAGGAGATTCTCTATGGAAGAGTCCATGAGAGGATATCTCCCAATGTCTCATGGTGTAAATCTATCCAAGTCTATGTGCCCTAAGACTGATGAAGAGATAGAAACCATGAGCCGCATTCCATATGCGTCTGCCATAGGCAGTATTATGCATGGTATGATATCTACTCGACCTGATATTGCATATGCAATGAGTGTTGCAAGCCTATATAAGTCGAATCCCGATCTACTGCATTGGAAAGCAGTGAAGGACATTCTTAAGTACTTGAGAAGAACTAAGAATTTGTTCTTTGTTTACGGGAGTGGAGAACTAAAATTGGAAGGCTACACTGATTCTAGCTTCCAATCAGATAAGGATGATTCGAAATCGACCTCTGGATTTGTATTCAAGCTCAATAGTGGTGCTGTCTCTTGGAATAGTTCAAAGCAAGACACCACAACGGATTCAACCACTGGGGCCGAATACATAGCTGCATCGGCTGCAGCAAAGGAGGGTGTTTTGATAAGGAATTTCATCCAAGAGTTGGGCGTCATTCCTGAAAGAAGTTGATCCAGTCCCGATCTACTGTGACAACACCGGTACCGTTGCGCAAGCAAGGAACCGAGGTCTCATTAGTGATCCAAACATATACTGAGTAAGTTCCACATCATCCGGAAGAATGTGGGAAGATGAGAAATTTCGGTAGAGAGAGTCGCCTCTGCAGATAACGTTGCTGATCCACTGACGAAGCCTCTTCCAGGACCATTGTTTGAGAAGCATCGCGAAGCAATGGGTCTAAGATCTATGGGTAGTTGGCTAGAGGGCAAGTGAGAGATTGTTAGAGTAGGTGCCCGGCAAGCCAACTTGTGGCCCCGGTTTTATTGACTGTAATGTAAAAAGATCATTATTTTAATAATATTTTATGATTTTATTCGATTATGGCATTATACTTTATCTTTATACTCATGCAAGCTGCATACATAAAGTCCTTGAATATACAATAGGTACCATGAGGTCTGCGTCGCAACGTAAGATCATGAAACTTATTAGGAAGTGTACCTTATATTCTAAACAGGTTCCTAGTCGAATCAGCCGCGTAAAACAAAGATAAATGTCGCTCGAGCTTGGGACTAGCATTTGTGGTGTAAACGCAATGTTTCATTGGCAAGGGCATGGAGATTTCCATTCACACAGATGAGTGATCATATGATGATGCACTGAACAACCCTCCCTCGGACTGTCCAAGTGGTTCTCACTTATCGAGTGGAATAGTCCGCAGTTATGGTTGTACACCATTAGTCCATTGACCCGGGACAATGTAGGGGCTATACGTGCTTTAGGGAAAGGTGTTTTCCTAGTTGCACATACCATGAAATTATTATACTCAAAGATAAATCGCATCGTTGTCAAATTCATATGCAACTCTCGATATACCAATGGTTGCAGATTCGATCGGGATATATGTGTTGAAAGGAACGTACTGTACGCTAACCATGACTAAAGGTTCTTGCAGGCACTATCAGTGATACCTAAGGGATCATGGGGCGATGCTACTAGTCGCTGTTACCATAATCCGATGGGTGCAATCAGAAATGAGTTCTGACATTCTTGATCAAGGAGTTGATGAAAAGAATGGGGTTAACTAGGGTAAACCCGAATAAGAATAAATGTTATTCTAAATCACATGGAGATGTGAACCCACGGCTAGTTGTATCCCCCAACCATTGAAGGTCACACAAGTATCGGATTCTGTGCTCCCGTTGAGATAGTCAAATTTCAAGGAGTTGGAATTTGGCGACTATAGTTTGATGGAGATCAAACAAGAAGCTTATAAAGTAGTTTATGAGCTGATTCCATAGGACGGAAGAAATGGAAGTTGGCACGATTTCTAAATAAGGAAGAAGAGTGGAACTGTTTGTTTTGTGAAGGAGTTCACTAAAAATGGCAGCGGTCCAATATGGTAAATTAAAATTTTAATCTTCGAAATTTTTGATTTTCATTATATGAACAAGAGTTGTATCCTTGCTACATCGTTTCTTTCGGATCGTCGATCGGGTTCGAATTAATTTATTTAGTGAATTGAGAATTTACTAATTAAATGATTGTGCTAGTAGTGATGACTACTAATATGCACAAATTCTCATATATGTTCTAGAGGAGTCTAGAATTAAATTAACCAAGGAGTTAATTTATAAACTAAATAATGGTTATTTAATTTAAATAATGGTTATTTAATTTGATATACTTATACATATATATATTTTATATGGTGATATAAAATATGAGTATATGATATTATTATATCATGTATTATTAAATGTTAATAAATACATTATATATTAATTATATGAGAGTTTAAATATAATGAAATTATTAGAGTTCTTGTGGGAGAGGGAATCCTAATTAGATTAGGTGTCTCACTCTATAAGTACACCATAAGGCATAATTCCATAGAGATTTTTTTTTTCCATAAAATTCTCAAAATTCCTTCTCAATTGCAAAGCAACCTCACGGCAAAATTGGAAAAGAAGTCAATGTCAAACATGATTATGGAGATAATTAGCTTACTTAATAATTGATTGAGAATCAATTATAAAAGAAGAAAAATCTTCACACCCTTTTTAAAAAAAAGCTCTCGGCCAATTTAAAAGTTTTGGGGAAAACTTACGGCCACATAGAAAAGGGGTGAAGAAAATTTTGTCACAAGTTTCTTCCTTGTGTCGTCACTACACCGACTCCGGATTTCGGAAATTCGGACGTCCATTCTCAGCGAAGAAATTGTTTGCGATTTCTAGTGCAATCCAAGCAAGGAACAAAGTTTTCGATCGTAGACCCAATTAGGAGATCAAAGGAAGAGCCGTTCGTGGAAATTACATGAGGGCTATATCCGCTTAAACACCGGAATTGTTTGGAGTCCAGCGTTGAGAACGCAAAGGTATGATTCTAAAACGCCCTATGAATGATTTTAAACACACAACGCCCAAGAAAAAATTTTTAAACTTCCGCTGCGTCTTGGGTGTGAGAATTCGATGTCCCAACACCTGCAACCATAAAACTTCAAGAACACATCAACAACACAATTTTTCTGAAAACGCTGTTTGAGTAGTCCAACAAAAAAGATCATATCTCACTCAATTTTTATCCAAATATTTTGAATTTTATATCAAATCAAAGCTATCAAAAAGTTCTACGTTTCATATGTTGAACGTTTTGCCAAATTATCGACCGAAAAATCGCAGTTTTTAAAAGAACAGCAAAAACATGATTTTTAGATCCAAAAACGTTCCAAATGCGATCTAAAAATTTCTGCTCAAACTCTACCCATCACACATGTTGTTTTACGCATAATAAATAATATGACGCATAATATGACGAGATCGATGCATAAACGAAAGAATATATGTGCTTTTTGATAATCCAAAATACCGAAACGACGATACTGACGCGAGAATGAAGCGAGAGATGATCCGGGACGAACGTTACGTGATTTTCTTGATGAAAAACCAACGAAAACTCGTTGGCATATTCAGAGAGGGGCGGCTGCACTCTTGCTCTAGGAACCCTAGGTTTTTTTGCTCTCAAAATTATAAATTCTGAAATGAAAATGTGTGTGTGTTGGTCGTGTATAGGTGTGTGTAAATGTGTGTGTGTGCGTGAGTTGTGTAGTTAAATTATGAAAAATTATTTATTAATTAAATAATTAATAACTAATTAAAATACTCACACTCCTCAAACTTTAATAAAAATCCCTTAATTTAAAATAATTTGCAAAAGTGTTAAATCTTTAAAAGTTAAAATCATAAAAATCTCCTAATAATTAAATTAGGCTTTTAAAACGCTAAAAACTAAATAAACCATTTAAAATGCCCCTTCCTATCTTTAAAATAAAATACCATATTTTAAAATTACAAAAATCGTCACTGATCTCTTCTCCTAGATCCCGAATCGAATAATCGCCTGAAACATGAACTCTAAAAACATTTAACGTGCATCACGTAAACATAAATAATTTAAAATAATGCATTTAAATAAATCGTGCATGGTTATTACTCAATTCAAACTTAAATAAATGAATTTAGCAATTAAATAAATGCATGAATTTTACGTGTACTGAATTAGGGCTCTACACCGAGCTTGTGTGATCGATTTCCAGGGAAATTGGGAATCGAAGCTACCTCTAGTGGAGTTTACATACAACAACAGTTTCCAAGCATCTATTGGTATGGATCCATACGAGGCACTGTATGGAAGGAAGTGCAGATCGCCGATTCATTAGGATGAGGTTGGTGAGAGAGAAGAACTTGGTCCAAAGATAGTTCAGCAGACTGCAGACGTGGTGGCCAAGATTTGAGACAGAATGAAGACCGCCCAGACTCGTCAGAAGAGTTATGCTGACAAGAGGAGAAGGGATCTCGAATTTGCCGCTGGTGATCACGTTTTTGTAAAGATAACACCTATGAAGGGTGTTATGAGATTTGGGAAGAGAGGCAAGCTGAGTCTGAGATTCATTGGACCGTTTGAGATTCTTGACAGAGTTGGAACACTAGCTTATCGTGTTACCCTCCCGCCGAATTTGGCTTGAGTACACAATGTGTTCCATGTCTCGATGCTGAGAAAGTATCTAGCTAATCCTTCGCATCTTTTGAGCTACTAGCCGTTGCAGTTGGCTCCAGATCTGTCATATGAGGAAAGATCCGTCCAAATCCTAGACAGACGGGAGCGTAGGCTCCGGAACAAGGTGACCAAACTAGTCAAAGTCCGATGGCTAAACCAATCAGTGGGAGAGGCCACTTGGGAGACTGAAGCTGATATGAGAAGTCGCTATCCGGAGTTGTTTGGTAAGATTTAATTTCGAGGACGAAATTTATATAAGTGGGGGAGTAACTGTAGATCCCAAATTCAGTACACGTAAAACTCATGCATTTATTTAATTGTTAGGTCATTTACTAAATTTTAAAATGAGTTTTAGTGGTGCATGATTTATTTAAATCGTATTATTTTAAATTATTTATGCTTATGTGATGCACGTTAAAATGTTTTTCGAGTTCCATGTCTCAGGCGATTTTTCGAGGCGGAATCGAGGAAAAGATACTGACGACGAATTGTGGCGATTTTAAGAATGTGGTAATTAATTTTAAGTTAAGATTGGGGCATTTTAAATAATTTATTAAGTTTAGCATTTTAAAGCCAAAATTATTTATTTAGTGGTTTTAGAATTTTAAAACTTTTAAAGTTAGCATTTGTGTGTTTATTTTGTTAATTAGAGAATTTTATTAGAGGTTAGTGGGTGTTAATAATTTAATTACCTTGTTAATTATATAATTAAGAAAATTTTTCTCTCCCTAATTAACCAAACACACGCACACACACACTCACACACACAAATACACGGCACACAACACACACACAAGTTTCAATTCAGATTTTCTTTTCTTTTAAAGAGAAAACCTAGGGTTCTTGGTCTAGAGAGCAACCGCCCCTTCTCTTCATCTTTTCCAGCAATTTTCGTGAGTTTTCTTCAAGAGAAAACGAGCCACTAATCATTCCGGATCAAGCCTCGCAATGTTTCCGCTTCGGTATCGCCCTATCGTGAGTTTTAAACGTCAAAAGGCACGTATATTCTTTTTTTATGCATCAATCTCGTCATATTATGCGTTGTGTTATTTATTATGCATAAAATTACATGTGCGATGTGTAAAGTTTGAGCAGAAATTGTTTAGATCGCATTTTGAACGTTTTTGGATCTAAAAATCACATTTTTGCTGTTCTTTTAAAAACTGAGATTTTTAGGTCGAGAAGTTGGGAAAACTTTCAACATATGAAACGTAGAAAATTTTGATACCTTCGATTTGATATAAAATTCCAATTATTTGGATAAAAATTGAGTGAGTTATGATTGTTTTTGTGGAACTGCTCAAACTGCGTTTTTCCGAAAAATATGTTATTGATGAATTCTTGAAGTGTTTGAGTTGCGGGCTTCGTTGGACATCTCTAGTCCATAACTACTGCATTTAGACATGATTTTGGAGGTGTTCAGGTACCGTTTGAGGTTTCGTTTTGAGTCGGGAATGGCTTGAGAAATAATAGAAACCTTAGGAAGAATAATGGTGTCGAAATCACGGTTTTGTTGCGTCGTTTATGATGCGTCGTTTTGGAGATGTTGGGACATTTTACGGAGTCGAGTCAGTGCCATGGTGTCCTAGGATGAGTCTCGAGGCGTCGTTCATTGTTGGTGTAATCGGAATTGGAGAAATAAGTTTCTAAGTCGCGGAGTCCAGAAGACTTGGTGCCCGAGCGGTAATTTCTTACCGCCCGAGCGCCACCTTCACTGTCGGGAGTTTCATTTTTATAGGCTCGGCGCCCGAGCGGTAATGTTTTACCGCCCGAGCGCCACTCTTTCTGTCCGAGTGTAGGTTTCCAGAAGACCTGGCGCTCGAGCGGTAATATATTACCGCCCGAGCGCTGCCCCAACTGTGAGAGTGTTTCGGTTTCCGCTTTCTTTCAAGTTGAAATAGTGAGTTCACGTCTTTTATTGTTGGGAAATGTTCACACGTCATTTTTGAGTTTGTTTCGGGGTTTGATGCCATGGTTAGTATGATTAAACGAGGTCAAGTCCCGAGGGATCTAGAATGTCATAAGCTATTTAATTGATTCGGTGGTGAGCACAAATACCTAAGTCTAAGTTATGCAAGTTAAGTGTTGGAATTCATATTAGCATGTGCAGCAGTGACCCCAAGCGAGATCCAACGAATCCCTCAACGCCAAGTAAGTATGTCTGACGTGCAAAGAAAATATTTCAAGTTTTTGAGCTATGCTAAATGTCGTGTGACCAAATTTATGTATGGGATTGGAAAGCGGTAAAGCATGACCAGGGACCAATCTACCCCGTTAAATCATGAACGAGTTTAGATCAGGATTGGAAAGCGGTAAATCATGACCAGGGACCGATCCACCCGTTAAAACATGAACGTGGATCTAATGTATGTGGCAGTGGATCTTCCCTTTCAGCCCAGTACTGTGGTTTAGTCTGATCAGGCGTATTTATGTATGGGTAACTTGCTTTGAAACATGCCTCTACGCAAAACGATGAAGTTATATATGTTCAAGTAAGTTCAAGTATGCAAGCATGTTTAAGAAAAGTATTATGTTGATGGCACGTCTATGTATGTATGTACGTATGTTCAAGCTTTTGATATGCAAGTTCAAGTTTCAGTATGTATGTCCTATTTTAAAGTTGCATGTGATTTTTATTACGTATTACTTGTTACTTCCAGTTTATACATGTTGAGTCTTTATACTCACTAGACTTGATCGATGCAGGTGAGCATGATTTTGAGGATACTAGAGGTGGGGACCAAGGAGCAGACTTGGACTGAGCAGGAGGCTAGACCCGAGGACCGCCCATGTTTTAAGATTTTATTTCACGACGATTTATAAAACTCTGATTTTACGTTATGGCTTACGATGTTTAAACATGTATTTTTCCTTTAGCAAACTTTAATTGTGACCTTTTTATTTCAAATATTTTTGTTGAACAGTTTATGGAGGATCGAAATTTTAAAGTTAATTTTCTCATTTAAGAAAATTTTTATTTTCTGCAAATTTTAAAATAGTTTAAAAGTACGGTACGTTACAAATAGTGAACCTAAGGTTAAGAATGTATCGTTTAGTCTAGCCATGTGAGTTGAATATCCATTCGACTAAAATTCTTAACAAATTTCATAGCAATGGAATCTAAAAAATTCATAACAAATTTCACACCAACATGTTCACTCGACTGAATGTTAATGTATCTCAATGGGTAGAGCCATATGAGTTGAATGTTTAATGTATCTCAATGGGTCGAGCCTCCACGGTATTCGTGTACTGAGCTTGGGTCGAGCCTTCATGCCAGGGTCTTGTGGGTCTAGCCACCTCCATGGGTTGATGGGTCGAGCCTGTCTCGACCCAAAACCTCAAACTGGGTCGATGGGTCAAGCCTTGTGGGTGTTTTTGGCTCGGCCCAGTGAATTGTTTTCATTGTTCAAAATAGATTGAATGTACTGGAACTACAAAACCCTCATCAAAACTTATTAAATGGATCATGTAAATTCAACTCAAAATCAATATAAAATACCACATAATTGTTTTAATCCAATGATCACAATTTATCCCAAATACAACAAAAATGCCTAAATTTCTCAATCTTCTCATCGTTCAATTGATAGGCATTTTATCTGAACATTGTATAAGCTGCAGCCACTAAACAGTAAACTCTACATTCACCACTGCAATTAAAAAAACAAACATAAATGTACATTGAAATACACCAAACTATAATGAAATAATAATTTTTAAAATAAAAAAATTAAAACTGCTTTTTTGAGTACGAAAATTATCTGGCCTAACTATGCTCCATCTTTCAGAAGCATCATTGACACCCAAGATATGTGGAATCATAAGCGATAAAGGGTTAATAAGTTTAAGTAATGTCTTGCCGGACCTATCTACGCTGCCGTCTGAATCCATGATTTTGATTTTCTTAATGTTAGGCAGAACTTTTAAAAAACTCAAAGTCCTGGAAGATGAAAGGGTATCAAAATTATTTTTGTTTTATTCCATGGAACAGCTAGCCACTCACTAATTTCTGCTCTCACATGAGGCATCAAACATTCTATATTATTCTGCCCGCCCTCATTGAAAGAACTCAAAACCAGTTGATGAAAACCGACATCCAATGACACGTCCTGTGATATTAAATGTGAGCACGTCCTTTGTAATTCAAGTAAGCCTCGACAACAATATTGAATATGCTGAAAGTGAAAATTTGAAATATGTTATTTACTAACTCAATGTAATAAACAAAAAAGAAAATAAGAAAAAACTTACGGTCTCAGGTAACCAACAAGCAGGTGTCCCCAATTCAAGAAAAGACTTTCTATCATAAGACGAGTACAACCCAGATATACTTGTATTTTCCATGCAAGAATTAATCTCAGCGCTTACTCGAGCCCACAATATATTGGCTAACATTCTAGCTCTCTTCTCAAAAGACATAGACATCATATCATTTATAAGAAATTGACACAGTTCCTCATTTGTCATAGGTTCTTCCTCAATGGTGAACAATTTTAACTTATAGCTCGATGTCTTTTCAAAAGTACGAGTCAAAGACGGATCGTTCACAAGTGGCGTATTTGGATCCATCACCTCTGTTCTCATAAATGGCATCTCTTCATGTGTTATCCTTGATGTCTCTCCATAATCTGAGAGAATAATACATACAATTTTATCATTTTTTAAGCTAACAAGATAGTTAAAAATCATATAAATATCGACAAAACTTACCAACATTGGAACTTACTGAAGGCAATCTTCCAAACATATCTTTCAAGATCGAGATATCTGTTTGAATATGTTTCAATACATCCATGATGTAAGAAAATCATTCGGCATGTTCTTTTTACATCATCGCAATTTTATCCTCAGAACTTGTCAAACGAACTTCACACATATCTGCAAGAGATGTATGATCCCTATGCATAGATGTATGTCTCATGTCAGTCAATGGAGGAGACGGTTGATTCCTTTGTAAAAGACCACCATCTTTGGATGGTCGATAAGATTTTCGGACTTTATCTCGAGATGATCTAGAATATGTATATCTGAAAAGCTGGGAAAACTGTTGATGCTCAGTCTGTATACCCACTTCATCCTCTGGGTTGCCCAATGGATCTTGACCGCACACTCCGCAATGCGATTGACTACCACATTAGGATTAGAATCAACAAAATCTCCAGTCATATAGTGCACACACAACAGTTCCTCCGTGGTGGGAATAAGCATCCCTAAATATCATATATCAATCAT
The DNA here is from genome assembly GCF_012295235.1 of Primulina huaijiensis. Taxonomy (NCBI): domain Eukaryota; kingdom Viridiplantae; phylum Streptophyta; class Magnoliopsida; order Lamiales; family Gesneriaceae; genus Primulina; species Primulina huaijiensis. Next base: position 7,491,321 of record NC_133315.1, on the reverse strand, counting down.
TAAATTTAAACATGACAATTAGTTAACAGTTAACAAAAAATATATTAGATAATACAAAACTAAATAAAATGAATTTTTTGTATTTACCTTGGTATATACATTACTAAAAGCTTATTCACATCATCAATAGAAGGGGAATGGGTTTTACTCCATTTCTTAGTCAACCAATGACACATCCGAGGTATCGGTGCATTGGGACATTCCCAACATCTAGCAAACACTTCAGCAATTGCTAGAAAATATTCATACGCCAAAATCTAACAAAAAAAAGTTAAAACACATTTATTAATATGATAAAAAATAACAACAATATTTCATAAAATGAACAATATTTAGTTACCAGTAAAAGATGAATAAATCCACTTATATGGAAACTACTGCACTGCACCCACTGAAATCTGGATCATTCCCATGATGTGCGACCAAATTTTCAAAGATTCTAAACTTAGTTTCGAGATCTTTTCTTAGTCTATATAGTACTTTCTCGAAAGCTATTCTACCCCATGGATAGTTAATAAAACAAGCAAAGTTATTAACTAATCAAATCCATTCTTGATCCAGTGTATCATTTTTATTTTTGTTTGTCAACCCAAAACACCTAACATGAAAAAAGGCTGGCTAATTTCAATTTCTCCACGTCTATTTCTTCACCTAAGTCATTCTTATATTCATCAATTTTAACTATGAAATCCCACAAACATATCTGCCTCTTCCAACAAAATACCTCAACCTAAATTAATCTTCATCAGGTATAACAGGGTAAAATTTTGAACAATTTAGGCCAGTGAGCAAACAATACTCTAATAATGAAAACCGTAAAGGTCGTTTACGATATACCATCCAAAATTCATCACATCCACTGTCATAACTCTGTCTACTCATCAAAAACCATAACAATTGATTCGAATTGTTATAATCTTTAGAACATATAATTAAATTACCAAATTTTGTATGTTGGACCAGATATTCCATTTCTTTCTCATTCAAAAATGATACTATCTTCTTACGATCTCAACATGTTTTGATCCTAAAGTTAACTTATATTTTAAGAATGGATCCATTCCAAGTTTATTATGGAAGTAAATCTGCAAAAAAATGTTATTAATTGTCAAAATTTATAATTAAGTAGTGTTAATGTAAAAAAATTGGGTCGAGTCACTGAGATTTGGGTGGAATAATAGTAGACTCGACCCAAATCTCGCCCCTCAACCCAAACATCAAGCCTCGACCAACAGGTGGGTGTCGAGCTCTTTGTTTGGGTCGAGCTCTTCACACCTGTGTCATCCTCGACCCAGGTGTGAAGAACCACCTCGACCCAGGTGCGAAGAGAGGGTTGTTCTCCCACACCTCGACCCACTCTTCTGGGTCGAAGTGCCTGGGTCGAGCTAGTGCTCAGATTTGGGTGAAATAACAGTAGACTCGACCAAAATCTCGCCTCTCCACCAAAACATCAAACCTCGACCCACAGGTAGGTTGAGCTCTTTGTTTGGGTCGAGATCTTCACACTTGGGTCGACCTCCACCTATACCCAGGTGTGAAGAGTGGGTCGGGCTCTTCACACGTCGACCCACTCTTTTGGGTCGAAGTGCCTGGGTCGAGCTAGTTGCGACCAAAAATTGAATTTGTGGTTCAATTTTTGTGCGTGTGTGCGAATCGAGGTAGAATAAGAAATCAACAAATAGATCTATAACATCTTAATTGACTTTATGAGTCGAGCTCGACCTAAAATGTAGAACCCGTTAAATCAGACTACGTATAAGCCATGCATAATTTCTAGTGATTTAAATTAAAAATGATTTCTTTATTATTTAAAGCATTTTTTTAAATTTGATAGTCATGATTATGTAATTTAAATCGCATAAGTTTAGTTTTATCTTTTCAGTTAAATAAGTGAGACCGGACTGGAGTTGGAGTATTAAGATAAAATTTAATGATAAGAAAATATTTCTAGAATTTATTCATGATAAAGGTAATTTATTTTAATGTAAAAGAAAGTTTAAGAATTTAATTAATTAATTAGAGATAAGTAGTAAATAAATTCTTTTATTTCCAATAATTTAATTAAAAGCCTAAAATAAAATATGTGACCAATTGAGATAAGTTAATCTAGGCTTATTTTATTTAAAAAATTGTTACTTAACATGTTAGTAAATTTAAATTAAAAATTAGCCATGCATGCAAGAAAATCACTATCCTAAATTAATTATTTAATTCACTAAAATACTTAATGGATAGTTAAAACTTTAAAGATTTAAAATACAAGATTTAAGCAATATTCTCACCCCATTTTAATATAATTTTCGGCCACCCCACTTCAAAGGATTTAAAAGTTTGACAACTCATTTCCTTTGATTCTTTCCTTATCCATCCTTGGTAGATAATCCCTTTATTTTTAATCAACAATAATTAATGATTTAAGCAATATTTCCCCTTCTCTTTTTTTTTAGAAATCGGCCACTCCTTGGATAGAATTTAAAATATTTGGCAACCCTCCATCTTTAATTCATTTCCTTATCTTTTCTTGGGAGATAATTCCCTCATATTAATCTTCAACAATTAAATAATAAAGCAATTTCCTACCCTATTTTGAATGATAAAAATCGGCCATCATCCCTTGATATCATCCCTCTATCCTACCATATCATATCATTCCTATCTAGCAATCAACTCAAGGATAGAAAGATTCATTTCCTCCCTTCTATCTTGCAACTTCCTCATTCACCTCCTAGCCATTTCCCTCTCCTCATTTTCAAAAATTTCAGAGCATTCTAGAGAGAAAAATCGTGAGAGGCCAGCAAGAAAAAAAGAGAGAAAAGTAGAAAAGAAAAGGAACTTCGTCTCCTCCGTGCCGTATTCGTCGTATTGGTTTGTTCTTTCTTCAAGACGATTTCCAGGCATGTCTATATCATTCTTTTCTCTTCAATCAAGTCATATACATATTTTTAAACCATGTTATGTCCATAAATCATGAGGCTAAAATCGAAATTTTGTCAACAACTTTCGAAAATACTGCACAGAATTTTCGGCCCTTCTTTGTGCTTCACGGGTTTGTGTGTTTTTAATGATTACAGGGAGTTGGTCGGTTCCAGCGCTCAAGGCTGCTCATAGACATGATATAGGGTGTGCTAGAAAGGTGTTAGTCCATTGGTTTCACTCCCTTCCCCCCCCCCAGCAGCGCGTTTTGACAGAAACTTCAGCAGCTGCCATTTCGAGTCTCAAATTTGGATTCTTGCTTGTCGAAGGAAAGTGTTCTGATCTTGGCTGCCCTAGGGGCTGTAGCCATGGTTAGAATCTCTCCTTGGCTTGTCTAAGACGTGATCAAGTTGGCCTTTCAAGGCTTAGTCCATGGCTTCATCGGTTTTCAAAACAAAACAAGACAAGCACCCTTCGACCCCTTTCATTTCTGCGTGGGTATGTTCGATCATGGTGTTGGTGTGGATCTTGGTTGGCTTTTTAGCCCTTAGCCATGGTTCACACAATAACTCTTGATGTCTAGATCATGCCATGGTTAACCCTATGACCACTGGAGTGAGTTAAGACAACATGTTCAGCAAGAAACCCCACGCGTGTGAGGTGTGTTCTCGGGTAAAGTGTGTGAGTTGTTTCTGGTGTTGCTCGGATTGTGGCTGGACTAGGGCCATTAGCCATGGTTCAAGCCACACCTTAGGATGTTGGTAAGAGGCTTTGGTCGGTGGTTCAAGCCCCAATGGCCAATAGTCTCGAAAACGAAGCAAGGAAGCGCAACAGCTGCTGCTGTAATTTTCTGAACAGCAACTGTGCCTTCGGTTCAGAGGTGTGTTTGGATTTCTTGGTTGGATTTTAGCCTATGGCCTTGGACTGGACAATACCTCATCAAGTTGGGAAGGTCATGTTTTTGGCCGTTGGTGATTTGGTTAAGTTTAGAGGTCGTACGAGAATTTACGGTGCAATGTGCCAAAGTGACTCTCGAAAGAGCGTTTCATGATTTTGGCCTCCATGCACAATTTTCTTGTATTACAGCCATATGGTCATGTTTTCCAATATTTTAAGAGTATTTTAATCATGGCTAAATGATGGTTCAATGTTGGTTCGGGTTGGTACGAAGCCATGATTGAATACTAAGTTCGTTGAGCGTAATTGTTCCGTTTTTAGGTTCAATTACGAGGCTTTGGTCAAGTTGAGTTTATTTGCATGTTCTCATGTTAGGATTAGGATGCAGCGAGCCTGGGAACGATCCAACCCATTCGGTATAATAAAATAAGATATTTAAATATATTACGTGCATAAAAATATAAAAGTTTATTTTTTAGATATATGCGATATGTCTTGTGGCCACTTCACGCTTATGGGATGCAGCTTATGGGATTATTACTTCACCCAGTGACCTACGACCGGTTCATGTTCATGTATGGGTACGGATATCCAGTCCAATGGCTGTGATGATCCCTACCGCCCAGTATACTGTGATTAGGTCTGATCAGACCATTCACGATTCATGTTATGTTACGTTATGTTATGGGCCACTCGCGTAGAACATATTCTTAACAGAAAATTATGATATGCTATTTTATGACAGGGCTCTATCGAGCAAACATTTTTACGTACGATTTTCAGTTATGCCCATATTTATAATTAATCATGACACGATTTCCATGTTTACGTTACGACACGATATTTTTAAGTTGCATGCGATTTTATTATATAATTACTTGTTATTTCACGATATATGCATGCTGAGTCTTTAGACTCACTAGACTTGATTGTTGTAGGTACTGATGAGGTCAAGACCGAGGGCGGGGACCAGTGAGTTAGCTTGCGTCGGCAGTAGTAGGAACCCGAGGACCTCATGCTTCAGTTTACTTATCATTTTTATGCAAACTCATTTTATCACAATGAATTATTTTAAGTTGTTTTGAAACAGATATATTTACTTCCGCTGCTATTTTGAACATTAAACCTTTTTATCAAGTTTTTTTTATGAATGAGGCATGTTATTTATTTTTAATAAGAAAAATTTTAAATTATTCCGTAAATTTTCAAATACGAAATATGGGCCATGACAGGTGGTATCAGAGCCTATGTTCTTGTAAAAGGTTGTACTACTACTGACCTCGAGAAGCTCACGAAGTCACGTCTTTGGTCTGTAAGTTTTACGCTTACGCATTTCGTTTAAAGCATAAAATATTTTACCAGCATGTTTACATGAAATGTTTATTGTTTTGATTATGATTATGCAATATTTATTTAAATTTAAAGAAATAATGGAATTATGCATGTGGGTTACGTATGGGTTATATGTATTGAACAGTATGCCTACTAGACGCATTCTTGAGCGCACGAGAGATGATGAGCCTCGCCAGAAGGAAAGTGAGAATCAAGTGCAGGAGAGAAATGCACTTCCACCTCCACCGGACATGAATGCTCAGATGCTAGCTGGGATGACTCAGTTCTTCGCACAGTTTGCGGGGAACAATGCTGTGGCAGCCAGGCCAACAGGGCCCAAGGCTAACTATGAGTGATTCATGAAGATGTGACCAAAGGAGTTCTCAGGGACGACAGATCCCATGATTGCCGAGGGCTGGATTAAGTCCCTCGAGGTTATCTTCGAGTTCATGGAGCTTGGGGATGCAGACAGAGTTCGTTGTGCGACCTATCTGTTTGGAGGAGACGCACGCCTATGGTGGGAAGAAGCATCCTTAGCTTTGAATGTGGCTATTCTGAGCTGGACGTGATTCACGGAGGTATTCTACTCCAAATATTTTACCGATGAGGTGCGCACCAGGTTGACCAGGGAGTTCATGACCCTGAGGCAGGGAGATATGACTGTTACGGAGTTCATCAGTAAATTCGAGAGGGTTGTGCCGTGATGTTAGGGTGGCCGGCCCTACTACTTATGAGGTCGCTGTCTCCAGAGTGCTAGCCGCAGAGCAGGATCAACATGATATTGAGAGGGATCGTCAGGGCAAGTGACCAATCTAGATGCCGCACCGCCCTCCTCCTCAGCAGCAGCATCAGAATAAGAGACCTTTCCAGGGCCCACCCAGGGACAGAGGGCAGCAGCAGCAGCAGGAGGGATGGGCAGTCCCGAGAGCCGTTGAGCACCCAGTCTGTGAAAAGTGCTTGCGCCGTCACGCCGGAGTTTGTATGTACGGCTCAGGAAAGTGTTACAAGTGTGGTAGTCCAGACCACTTATTGAAGCAGTGCCCGCGGGGGAGTCTGCCTATTCAAGGCAGAGCTTTTGCTCTCCATGCAGCGGAGACTAACCCGGAGACCATGCTCATGACAGGTATCTTAAAGCTTTAAGTTTGTATTTGAATTTTGATGTTTTTGGGAGTCGGGGTTAATATTTTGAACTTAGAATTGCGATAGGATTGCATGATCTAATCAGGGTCATTTTCGGGGATTAGGTTAGAAGAACTTTGACCTTCGCCTGTCTATAAGTTTAGTTCTTGTAATTATTGGGTTCGGCTTGATGTTCCAACCTTTTAGGGAGAATTTTTATAGCTGGTTCAGCTACGAAAGCCTTGATAGATTCAGGGGCTACTCATTCGTTCATTTCAGAGGTTTTTGCGAACTTCCCCAAGGTCAAGACCGTTGGGCTAGATATAGCCTACTCAGTAGTATTGCCGTCCGGAGAGGAGATGACAGCTACTAATGTGATCCGAGACATAGACCTCGAGCTTCATGGCAATCTTGTTTATGCGGATCTTATTGTGTTGCCGATGCCAGAGTTTGACGTCATTCTGGGTATGGACTGGCTATTAAGGAACAGAGTTTTGATCGACTTTCAGCGGAGATCTGTTCTAGTCCGACCGCCTGGGATGTCGCAGTTCTTATTCGCGCCAGACATGTACTTTCTTTCACCGCGCATTATACCTTGTGTCCAGGCTAGGAAGCTCATGCATAGAGGGTGTCGGGCGTTTTTAGCGACTTTTGTATCCGTTCCCGAGGCACCCAGTCAGTCAGCCTCCGATGTTCCCATTGTTAGGGATTTTCTAGATGTTTTTCCTGAGGACGTCTCTGGTATGCCACACGAGCGAGAGGTGGAGTTTTCTATTGAGCTTATGCCAGGTACGGTACCAATCTCAAAAGCACCGTACCGATTAGCACCGACAGAGATGGCAGAACTAAAGAAGCAGATTCAGGAACTTCTTGACAAGGAGTTCATTCGCCCGAGTTTTTCCCCATGGGGCTCGCCAGTTTAGTTTGTGAAGAAGAAGGATGGTTCGATGAGGCTCTGTATTGACTACCGGGAGTTGAACCGGGTTACAGTGAAGAACAAGTAACCACTTCCGCGGATTGAGGATTTATTTGATCAGTTGCAGGGAGGTTTAGTATTCTCAAAGATTGATCTGCGTTCCGGTTATCACCAGTTGAGGGTGGAAGAAGCCGATGTTCTCAAGACTGCTTTCAGGATTCGTTACGGCCACTTCGAGTTCCTTGTGATGCCGTTCGGTTTGACGAATGCGCCAGCGATCTTCATGGATCTCATGAATCGCGTATTTCAGGTGTATCTTGACCAGTTCGTGATAGTATTCATAGACGACATTCTCGTCTACTCAAAGAATCACGAGGAGCACATCAGACATCTGACCGCATTTTTGCAGACCCTACAGAAGCATAAGTTATTCGCGAAGTTCTGTAAATGCGAATTCTGGTTAGAGATGGTGGCGTTTTTAGGCCACATCGTTTCTAGCAGCGGTATTGAGGTAGACCCAGCGAAAGTTGCAGCAGTCAGCGATTGGGTTGTGCCGCAGAATGCATCTGAGATTCGTCGTTTCCTTGGACTAGCAGGATATTATCGGAAGTTTATTCAAGGATTCTCCTCTATCGCAGTTCCACTCACGTTGTTGACAAAGAAGAATGTTAAATTTGTGTGGAGCGATGAGTGTCAGAAAAGCATCAATACTTTGAAGCAAGCTCTTATCTCAGCACCAGTATTGGTCATGCCGTCAGGGCCCGGCGAGTTTGTATTGTATGCCGATGCTTCGAAGCTCGGTCTAGGCGCAGTATTGATGCAGCATGGGAAGGTGATAGCGTATGCTTCTCGACAGTTGAAAACCCATGAGAAGAACTACCCTACCCACGATCTAGAGTTGGCAGCTGTAGTTGTTGCCTTGAAGATTTGGAGGCATTATTTGTACGGAGAGAAGTTCCTGATCTTTACCGACCATAAGAGCCTCAAGTACTTCTTTACGTAGAAAGAGCTGAATATACGTCAGAGGCGTTGGTTGGAGCTAGTGAAGGACGAAGACTGTGACATTAGCTACCACCCTTGTAAATCTAATGTAGTTGTGGATGCATTGAGCAGGAAAGTCGCAGTGATGGCTCATTTGACGATTCAGAGACCTCTTCAGTCTGAGATGCAGAGGTTTGATCTAGAGACTTATCCTCGAGGTAGAGTTCCCCGTCTATCTACTTTGACGATTCAGTCTTCTCTTCTAGACTGTATTCGTAGTGGTCAGTCAGCAGACGAGCAGTTGGCAAAGTGGAACAGAGAGATGAGGCCAAGGGCAGTATCTTGTATACAGTTAGCGATGGTATTGTGAGATATCGAGGCAGAATGTGGGTTCCTAGCAGCGATTCTATTTGAGCAGATATTTTATCAGAGGCCCACATGTCGCCGTACTCTATTCACCCTGGGATTACGAAGATGTACAAAGATCTGCAGTTGTTGTATTGGTGGCCCGGCATGAAGAAGGATATCAGACGTTTTGTATCCGTGTGCCTGACATGTCAGCTTGTGAAATCGGAGCATCAAAGACCAGCAGGTATGCTCAAGCCTCTTCTTATTCCCGAGTGGAAGTGGGAGAATGTTACCATGGACTTCGTGACCGGTTTGCCAAAGTCAGTCAGAGGATCAAATGCTGTCTGGGTGATTGTTGATCGTCTTACCAAATCAGCGTACTTCTTGCCTATTAAAACAACTTTCACCATGATTCAGTATGTAGAGTTGTATATCCGGGAGATAGTCCGACTTCATGGTATTCCCGTTTCGATCGTGTCTGACTAAGATCCTAGATTCACTTCTTCATTTTGGAAGAGTTCGCATTCGACTATGGGTACGAAGTTGTTGTTTAGCAGAGCTTTCCACCCTCAGACAGATGAGCAGTCAGAGAGAGGTATCCAGATTTTAGAGGATCTTCTCCGTGCTTGTGTTTTTGATTTCGCAGGGAGTCGGGAGTCGAAGTTGCCGCTGGTAGAGTTCACCTATAACAACAGTTTTCAGTCGTCTATAGGTATGGCTCCGTATGAAGCACTGTATGATCGCAAGTGCAGATCGCCTATTCACTGGGATGAAGTAGGGGAGAGTGCAGAATTGTGTCCGGAGATTATTCAGACTGCCGATGTAGTAGTCAAGATCCGTGATAGGATGAGGACTGCTCAGAGTCAACAGAAGAGTTATGCGGATCAGCGGAGGAGAGATCTAGAGTTTGCCGTCGGCGACCATGTTTTCGTGAAGGTGGCACCTATGAAAGGTGTCATGCGGTTTGGGAAGAAAGGGAAGCTTAGTCCGAGATTCAACGGACCCTTTGAGATCCTCGACAGGGTTGGGACGCTAGCTTATCGTGTTGCTCTTCCGTCGAATCTGGTCAGAGTACACAATGTGTTCCACGTCTCTATGCTGAGGAAGTATATGGCGAATCCTTCGCATGTCCTAAATTTTGAACCATTGCAGCTCACTCCGAACCTGACTTATGAGGAAAGACCAGTGCAGATCTTAGACAGACAGGAGAAGAAGCTTCAGAATAAACTGGTGAAGCTAGTGAAGGTCAAATGTCTTAATCATTCAGAGGAGGAAGCTACGTGGGAGTCTGAGCCAAAGATGAGGAGTCGTTACCCCGAGTTATTCGGTGAGTTTTAATTTTGAGGAAGAAATTTCTTTTAAGGGGGAGAATTGTAGAACCCGTTAAATCAGACTACGTATAAGCCATGCATAATTTCTAGTATTTTAAATTAAAAATTATTTCTTTATTATTTAAAGCATTTTTTTTAATTTGATAGTCATGATTATTTAATTTAAATCACATAAGTTTAGTTTTATCTTTTCAATTAAATAAGTGAGGCCGGACTGGAGTTGGAGTATTAAGATAAAATTTAATGATAACAAAAAAATTCCTAGAATTTATTCATGATAAAGGTAATTTCTTTTAATGTAAAAGAAAGTTTAAGAATTTAATTAATTAATTAGAGATAAGTAGTAAATAAATTCTTTTATTTCCAATAATTTAATTAAAAACCTAAAATAAAATATGTGACCAATTGAGATAAGTTAATCTAGGCTTATTTTATTTAAGAAATTGAAACTTAACATGTTAGTAAATTTAAATTAAAAATTAGCCATGCATGCAAGATAATCACTATCCTAAATTAATTATTTAATTCACCAAAATACTTAATGAGTAGATAAAACTTTAAAGATTTAAAATACAAGATTTAAGCAATATTCTCACCCCATTTTAATAGAATTTTCGGCCACCCCACTTCAAAGGATTTAAAAGTTTCACAACTCATTTCCTTTGATTCTTTCCTTATCCATCCTTGGTAGATAATCCCTTCATTTTTAATCAACAATAATTAATGATTTAAGCAATATTTTCCCTTCTTTTTTTTTTTGTAGAAATCGGCCACTCGTTGGATAGAATTTAAAATATTTTGCAACCCTCCATCTTTATTTCATTTCCTTATCTTTTCTTGGGAGATAATTCCCTCATCATTTAATCTTCAATAATTAAATAATTAAGCAATTTCCTATACTTTTTTGAATGATAAAAATCGGCCATTATCCCTTGATATCATCCCTCAATCCCACCATATCATATCATTCCTATCTAGCAATCAACTCAAGGATAGAAAGATTCATTTCCTCTCTTCTATCTTGCAACTTCCTCATTCACCTCCTAGCCATTTCCCTCTCCTCATTTTCAAAAATTTCAGAGCATTCTAGAGAAAAAAATTGTGAGAGGCTAGCAAGAAAAGAAGAGAGAAAAGTAGAAAAGAAAAGGAACTCCGTCTCTTTCGTGCCATGTTCGTCGTATCGGTTTGTTCTTTTTTCAAGACGATTTCCAGGCATGTCTATATCATTCTTTTCTCTTCAATCAAGTCATATACATATTTTTAAACAATGTTATTTCCATAAATCATGAGGCAAAAATCGAAATTTTGTCAACAACTTTCGAAAATACTGCACAGAATTTTTGGCCCTTCTTTGTGCTTCACGGATTTGTGTGTTTTCGATGATTACAGGGAGTTGGTCAGTTCCAGGCGCTCAAGGCTGCTTATAGACATGATATAGGGTGTGCTAGGAAGGTGTTAGTCCATTGGTTTCACTCCCTTCACCCCCCAGCAGCGCGTTTTGACAGCAACTTCAGCAGCTGCCATTTCGAGTCTCAAATTCGGATTCTTGCTTGTCGAAGGTGAGTGTTCTGATCTTGGCTGCCCTAGGGGCTGTAGCCATGGTTAGAATCTCTCCTTGGCTTGTCTAAGACGTGACCAAGTCGGCCTTTCAAGGCTTGGTCCATGGCTTCTTCGGTTTTCAAAACAAAACAAGACAAGCACCCTTCGACCCCTTTCATTTCTACGTGGGTATATTCGGTCATGGTGTTGGTGTGGATCTTGGTTGGCTTTTTAGCCCTTAGCCATGGTTCACACAATACCTCGTGATTTCTAGATCACGCCATGGTCGACCTTATGACCACTGGAGTGAGTTAAGACAACAAGTTCAGCAAGAAACCTCACGCGTGTGAGGTGTGTTCTCGGGTAGAGTGTGTGAGTTGTTTTTGGTGTTGCTCAGATTGTGGCTGGCCTAGGGCCCTTAGCCATGGTTCAAGCCATACCTTAGGATGTTGGTAACAGGCTCTGGTCGGTGGTTCAAGCCCCAATGGCCAATAGTCTCAAAAACGAAGCAAGAAAGCGCAACAGCAGCTGCTGTAATTTTCTGAACAGCAACTATGCCTTCGGTTTAGAGGTGTGTTTCGAGTTCTTGGTTGGATTTTAGCCTATGGCCTTGAACTGAACAGTACCTCATCAAGTTGGGAAGGTCATGTTTTTGGCCGTTGGTGATTTGGTTAAGTTTAGAGGTCGTACGAGAATTTACGGTGCAATGTGCCAAAGTGACTCTCGAAAGAGCGTTTCATGATTTTGGCCTCCGTGCACAATTTTCATGTATTACAGCCATATGGTCATGTTTTCCAGTATTTTAAGAGTATTTTAATCATGGCTAAATGATGGTTCGATGTTGGTTCGGGTTGGTACGAAGCCATGATTGAATAGTAAGTTCGTTGGGCGTAATTGTTCCGTTTTTGGGTTCAATTACGAGGTTTTGGTCAAGTTGAGTTTATTTGCATGTTCTCATGTTAGGATTAGGATGCAGCGAGCCTGGGAATGATCCAACCCATTCGGTATAATAAAACAAAATATTTTAATACATTACGCGCATAAAAATATAAAAGTTTATTTTTGAGATATATGCGATATGTCTTGTGGCCACTTCACGCTTTTGGGATGCAGCTTATGGGATTATTACTTCACCCGGTGACCTACGACCGGTTCATGTTCATGTATGGGTACGGATATCCAGTCCAAGGGCTGTGATAATCCCTACCGCCCAGTATACTGTGGTTAGGTCTGATCAGACGATTCACGATTCATGTTATGTTACGTTATGTTATGGGTCACTCGCGTAGAACATATTCTCAACAGAAAATTATGATATGCTATTTTATGACAGGGCTCTATCGAGCAAACATTTTTACGTACGATTTTCAGTTATGCCCGTATTTATAATTAATCATGACACGATTTCCATGTTTACGTTATGACACAATATTTTTAAGTTGCATGCGATTTTATTATATATTTACTTGTTATTTCACGATATATGCATGCTGAGTCTTTAGACTCACTAGACTTGATTGTTGTAGGTACTGATGAGGTCGACACCGAGGGCGGGGACCAGTGAGTTAGCTGGGGTCGGCAGTAGTAGGAACCCGAGGACCTCATGCTTCAGTTTACTTATCATTTTTATGCAAACTCATTTTATCACGATGAATTATTTTAAGTTGTTGTTTTTAAACAGATATATTTACTTCCGCTGCTATTTTGAACATTAAACATTTTTATCAAGTTTTTTTTATGAATGAGGCATGTTATTTATTTTTAATAAGAAAAATTTTAAATTATTCCGTAAATTTTCAAATACGAAATACGGGAAATGACACAAAAAATGGTAAAATTCAAAAAAAAATTGATTTCTTGCCAATTCATGATTCTGTGGTTAGATTTCTTGCAAATCAATATGTTGTAGACTCATTGTCAAAATTGAAAAAATTAAAATGAATGCGAATGAGGATTGAGAATAACGATAAGAAGATATTGTGAAGATTGGGAAGGAATGGAGTGAGATGTAGATTGGATTGAGTTGGGTGGGGTTGGGTCAGGTCGTGTAAGTTTTTTTATTTAATTAAATTTTAAATTTTATTATATATAAAATTAAAATGAAAATTTAAATACACTAATTAAAAAAAATAAATTTTAAATAAATTTAAATAAAAGATAAAAAAGTAAATTATATTTGCTCTTTTTTTTAATAAACAAATCCAACACTCACATTTTCCTCATTTACCCCTCTACTCCCTTTCATGGGTCAATAAAAAATATACGATTCATTTAAAATTTAATTAAATAATAGGGATTTTAACTTTTTTAAATCGAGGAAAGGGAGTTGACTCTGTTAGTTAGATGAGATCATTAATTAGCTCATTAATTAGTTAGTTAGATTTCTCTTTTAAAAAAAATATTTTTTAAATGGTCTCGTCTCCCGATATCATGGTTTAGTTTTAGTTATTGTTGTGTTCTTCACAACAAACAAAAATAAATATAATCAAATATCATTTGAAAATTTGAAGATGTGTAAGAGAAGTAAGTATATATTTGTAATGCTATGTTGTAGCAACTAGATTTGTTTAAGTTTAGGTATGGTCGTTTTTTGTTATAATTTTTGTGGGTGGAGTTAGTGCGAGTATTTACGATCGAGCAAGGTAGTGTGGGTTGAGTGTGCGAAGTGTGTTGGTCGAGCAGGTGGATGGAGTGTGCTTAGTGTGTGGGTCGAGTGTTGTAAGATGTCGGTTGAGTGTGCTAAGTGTGTGGGCTGAGCAGGTAGTGTGGGTTGAGTGCGGTGTGGGTCGAACATGGTCGTGTGTGCTGAGATGTGGGTAATCATGTCTGCTAATGTGTGGGTCATGTGTGTGGATGGAACATGTGTGGGTCGAGTGTGCTATGTGGGTCGAGGTGCTGTGTTGGTCGAGGTGTATACGTGTTTGCAATTCATGGGTCGAGTGATGTGTATGTGTTGCAATTCATTGGTCGAGTGTTGCGTATTGTTACGATCTTTTGAGATAGCATCGCGGCGCTAGGTAAGTAGTGCCTAGGCACTTCAGCTTCGCCAATTCAGGCGTTGCGGAAATAGTTTGTAGCGCCTAGGCACTCATTTCTTTCCAATGACGCCTTCGAGTAGCATTTTTTTTTAATAAAAAATCTGTCTCTAATATAATTTTGGATCTAATAACATGTTTTATCAATTTTTTGTAGGTGATGCCAACCGTTATCGTCTTTGAGTATAACGAGGAATGTAAATTAAGGAAGATAATATATTTAAATGGCATCATGGTCCAGTGGTAAGTGGGCAGCGATTCCTTTGGATTCTGAAATTTATTCTATGGAATATATAGAAAGTGAGTTTTACAGAATTATGAATCTAGTTGGCACAGAAAAATTGAGATTAAGTTATCTTCCTAATGTGAAGCATTGCATTATTCGTCCACTTTATATTGAGGATGATAATGATTTGAAAGCATACCTATATTTTGGATGTGCAAAAGAAAGACCTGTACTTCATGTCGAATTTGAACTCAATATTTTTCTCTTGATATTGTTGAAACTAAAATATCATTCCTACGGATTTAAATGTGACTCATTTGAATGATGATTGGGTCTGCAATGAAACAAATATGTATGATCATTAGTTTGATTGAATTTTTGTCTCAAATAACCATTGTACCAATAATGATGTATTGAAAAATATAAATAATCCATGTTCAACTCAAAATATGTAAGATAATTATGTAGGAAGCCGAGAAAATGATGTGGAAGACATAGATGCAGTGCATGTGGATGATAATTATGTCATGAAACAAAATTACATCCCGCACATCAATGTAGCTCATGATACTGAGATTCATGTTCAAGCTAACAATGATACATATTCAATCACCGATGGTTCCAACCTATTTTTTGGTCAAAGATTTTCAAGAAAGACTGAAGTGAAGAAAGAGTTATCTAAAATTGTTTTGAACTCGTCTTTTGAGTTTGAGAGTGTCAAATCTTCCCCAAATATCTATTTGGTTCGTTGTGTGACTAAAAGTTGCATCTGGAGAATTTGGACTTCGAAACATGAGGACTCAACAGATTTTGTGATTCGTATATACTACAAGACACACAAATGTGACTTGACAGGAATGCATAAAAGGCATCGACAAGCAAGCTCTTCTGTCGTTTGTGATATGCTGGTAGAGAACTTTCGGGGGTCAACAAAAAACACCTCAACCAAAATCTATTATGACAATGATGCGGAATAAGGGGTTGACATTACCTATTACAAAGCCTTGAAAGACATATAACTTGCTCATGATATCTTCAGAGGTGGTCCAGAAAGAAGTTTCGCTCTTCTTCTTTCATATTTGAAATGCTCAAGAGAATGAATCTAGGTAGTATAATAGATTTAGTAGTAGATGAGCATAATAGATTCAAGTATTTGTTTTTAGCATATGGCGCATCTGCAAGAGGATATAGATGCATGAGAAAAGTCGTATCTATTGATGATACATAGTTGAAAGGAAAGTATGATTGTACTTTACTTGTGGCTTCAGCACAAGATAAATATTTTCATCAATACCTTTGGCTTGGGCTGTTGTTGATGTAGAATCCATTGCTTCTTGGAGTTGGTTTTTGATGAAGCTCTTGGAACTAGTGGTTGATAAGGAAGAGTTGGTGATTATCTCAAACAGACATCCGGGCATCATTGCTGCTGCAGTTGCTGATGTTTACAAAATTGCACACCATGGACATTATGTATTGCATTTGTCACAAAATATGAAAATTCTTTGAAGAAAAAAGGATTGTACCGAAACGTTTATGCGTTTAGCAAAAATTTATAAGCAAACCGACTTTGAATTCCAATACGAAAAGTTTAAGAAAATATATCCCGATGCTGCAAAGTTTTTGGATGAGAAGGATCGAGTGTGCTAATGCCTTCAAAGGCATTTCGAACACTATATTTTCCAATGAAGTGCAATAGCTCGTGTTCTAACAATGTTAACACCGATGAATTAAATTGAGTTTGGTTTAAAACCAAGCTAAAAAACTCGAAGTAATCCTTCGTGAAGAAGACTGTTATTAGAAAACATTTAACTTATGTAAACTGAATAACAGAAAAAGGTTAGATTAGTTTTTACATTCATCAGTTCAGTTATGGTGACAACTGAACTGACGGATACTATAACTGATCAAAACAGTTTGAAAACAACAGTTAAACAGTTAAATATACAAGATATGTTTATGGATGTTCGGAGACTTCAACTGCTCCTACGTAACCCCTTATAGCTTCACGGGTAGGTACCACTAGAACTTTGATTTATACAACTCTTTGTACAAACCCTCTTAGCTAGGACTTACACTACTGTCTAAACAGAACTCCTAGCTACGACTGAAGGCAGCACCTTCCAGCCAACACTTCTTTAACGTCTATGTGTCAAAGACTACATACACAAGTTTAGCGTCTTTGTGCAAGACTGTATTTGAGTGGTTGAGAGTGTTTGTGTGTGAAAAATGAATAAGGATGTTCTCACACACTGAGGGATATAGGCTTCTATACTAAGCTGATAACACGTTGAAGTGTCTCTCTGAGCTGATTGCTTCTGAAAACTGATTTGCAATGTGTGTGCCCTTTTTTTTCTCTCTTTTTTGCGTTGAAGCTTTTTTATCTCTCTGTATATTGAGTCATCACTGATCTTCTCTTTATATAGGTGGGAAAACTGATCGTACAGTGAGACTCAATTATTGTATCCGTTGCATCTTGAATTCGTTTCTTGGACTTTGTGTCTCGACTTTTCGACTGCCCTTCTAAAACTTTTCTTCTTTAATGCTCTGATGCAACGTCCCTTTATTGTCCTTTAACTGGACAATGGCTTTGTACCTTTTTGTATAGCTAGAATTTATTGAAAGAGTTTGTCTTCATCTACAACTAAAAGATTCTGACTGATGCTTCTAACTAGTCAGTTGAACTGATCTTCAGTTGAGCTGGTGAAATCAATTGACTCGTCAGTTGAATTGATTTCACTCTTGTTCAGTTGAACTGATCAGCTGGGTTTCTTCATCAGTTGAACACTCCTTCGGCTGGCCAGGCTTTTGAGGTTCTCCTGCTGAACCACCTATCAACTGGACAATCAGCTGGACTGCTCAATTGACGTAACAGTTAGACTGATTCAATTTGTGCGATCAGTTATGTCTTCAGTTTGCGATGTAAACAGCTCGTGACAAATCCTATCTTTTGCTCACTAAGGTAGATTATTAGTAACACAAATTAACAAGTTTTGTTAATATCAAAATCAATATTGCGAACTTGAAAATTTCCAACAAAGTGATTCATTGGATCGAAGGACTTGAGCATATAGCCCAAGATCTCGGTATAACATTATGACAAAGATTGATGTTGAATCTATGAATGTAAGATTGCATGAAGAAAGAAAACTTCCAGTCATTGCACTACTAAATTCTTTGCAGACATTGACTACATCTTGGTTTTCAAGGTATCTAAATGCATCTGTCGATTCAACAAAAAATTTCAATCCAACTGTTGAGTCGATTCTGCTTGAAATGTTTAATAATGGTTGGGGATATCAAGTTTATGAGCTGGGCCGTCTTGAGTTCGATGTTCGAAGTACTACAACAGTGACATTGTGGATTTGGAATCGAAGAGATGTACGTGTAAAGAATTTGATATTGACAAAATACCATGTTCTCATGCAATTGCAGCGAGTTACTTCTGTGATGTTAATTTTTATTCTTTGTGCTCAGAATATTATTACACTACAAAAAAAATGCCAAACGACAATGATTTTTAACCGTTGTCGTAGTCATTTTAAAACTGTTGTTAAAGACCCTGTGGTTAAAGGGTTCGCTCAAAGACAACGGTTTTTAACCGTTGTTGTAGCTTCATTTGCGACGGTTTTTGAAAAATTGTCGCCAATTAACGACGGAAATCATTAAACAACCGTCGCTAAAATCAGCGACGGTTGGTTTATTCATTAAGTCTGTCGCTAATTAGCGACGGTTAATTCATCATTTCCGTCGTTATCGTTTTCAGTAAAATAAAAAAAAAATAATTTTAATAATTTAACAAATCTAAAAAAAATTACAATAAATTACAATTCGACAATACTAACATTATTCATCAACTTAATTGACGTTTAAAAATTTATCAAAAAAAAAAAACAAAAAAATTTATCGTAAATCGAAATTAAAATATTATAAGAGAGAAAAATTTTAAGTGTTGTGAAGTGGTGTGAATGAAAATAGAACGAAAACACTGATATTTATAGACAATTTGCGACGTTTTTTTGTTAAACCGTCGCTATTACCGACTGTGTTTTCAATAAAATGTCGCAAATTTAAAATAGCGACAGTTGTATTTAAAAACGGTCGCTAAATTTAGCGACGGTAGTGGTAATCTGTCTATATATTTAGCGATGGTTTTAGTATAACCGTCGCTATTTTTAAATACGCGACGGTTTTACTTACACTCGTCGCTAAATATAGCGACGGAATATAATTTTTCGCTAAATTTAGCGACGGTTTTAAGCAAAACCGTCGCTAATTTAAAACTAGCGACGGTTATTGAAACGGTCGCTAAATCTAGCGACGGATTTAGCAAAACCGTCGCTAAATAAAGCAAAGGTTTTAATGAAACATTGTTGTTTGTCCAAAAACACGCTAATCGACAAGGGTTTTCTAAAACCATTGTCGTATGTCTTAAAAAACACGCTAATAGACAACGGTTTGCTAAAACCGTTGTCGTTGACCCATAAAGACAACGGTTTTTAAAAAACCGTTGTCTTTTGAAAAAGAAAAATTCAGAAAGACAACGGTTTTAACGAAAACAGTTATTAAAAGGAAAAAAGGCAACGGTTTCTGATAAAACCGTTGTCTTTTGAGTGTGGTTGTATATTGAATTTCTTTTAGTGTTATGTTATGATATGGTCCTTAGCCTATACTGAGCCAATTTATTCTGTTCTGAATCAGAACGAGTGGCCACGTGATTATATGTTAGTATTGCCACATGTGATCGAGAGAAGACGTGGAAGAAAAAAAAACAGATTTCTTTTTATTGTAGAATTTGGTAGAAGATATGTTTAAATGATATGTAATTTGTTTGAATTTAAAGATAATCGATTTTATTAATGTGTAATGTGTTTGTGGTGAATTTTTAAGTTAGGGTCGAGTGGGTGGTGAGTGGGTCGAGTGTACAGAGATTGTAATGTGTTGGTGGTGGATTTTTAAGTTTGGTTCGAGTGGATGGTAAGTGGGTCGATTTTGGGTCGAGTGGGTGGAGAGTGAGTCGAGTGGGTGGAGTTTGCGGTTTGGTTTAGGGTTTTGTTTAGGGTTTAGGGTTTGGGTCAAGTTTGAATCGATTTGGGTCGAGTGGGTCAGGGGATTGCGAGTTTTGATCATGTTGTAATATATAATTGACTTTAAAAATAATTAGAATGTAAGTATATAAAAAATTTATAATTATGTAAACATTTTAATATGAATTATATATTATAATTTAAGTACGTTGTTAAAAAATTCATAACAACAGTGGAACCTATTGTTAAGAATGTATCCTTTAGTCTAGCCATGTGAGTTGAATATCCACTCGATTAAAATTCTTAACAAATTTCATAACAATGGAACCTAAAAAATTCATAACAAATTTCATTCCAACATGTTCACTCGACTGAATGTTAAATGTATCTCGAGCCATATGAGTTAAATGTTTAATGTATCTCAATGGGTCAAGCCTCCATGTTATTCGTATACTGAGAGTGGGTCGAGCCTTCATGCTAGGGTCGAATGGGTCGAGCCACCTCCATGGGTCGATGGGTCGAGCTTGTCTCGACCCAAAACCTTTAGGCTCGACCTAAAACCTCAAATTGGGTCGATGGGTCTATCCTTTTGGGTTTTTTCGCTCGACCCTCACGACCCCGTCCTTTACTCAGTAAAGTGTTTTCATTGTTCAAAATAGATTCAGGTGTACTGGAAATACAAAACTCTCATCAAAACCGCTTCAATGGATCACATAAATTCAACTCAAAATCAATATAAAATACCATATAATTGTTTTAATCCAATGACCACAATTTACCCCAAATGCAACAACAAAATTGCCTAAATTCCTCAATCTTCTCATCGATCAATTGATAGGCATTTTCTATGAACATTGTATAAGCTGCGGCCGCTAAACCGTAAACTCCACATTCACCGCTGCAATAAAAAAAACAAACATAAATGTACATTGAAATACACCAAACCATAATTAAAAAATAATTTTTAAAATAAAAAAATTTAACCTGATTTTTTGAGTTGGAAAATTATCTGGCCTTACTATGCTCAATCTTTCAGAAGCATCACTTACACCTAAGATATGTGGAATCATAAGCGATAAAGGTTTATAAGTTTAAGTAATGTCTTGCCAGACCTATCTACGCTGCGGTCTGAATCCATGATTGTGATATTCTTAATGTTAGACAGAACTTTTAACAAAACCCAAAGTCCTGGATGATAAAAGGGTATCAAAATTATTTTGGCTTTATTCCATAAAACAGCTGTCCACGCACCAATTTCTGCTCTCACGTGGGGCATCAAACATTCTATATTATTCTGCTCGCCCTCATTGAAAGCTCTCGAAACTAGTTGATGAAAATCGACGTCCAATGACACGTTCTGTGATATCAAATGTGAGTACGTCTTTTTTAATTCAAGTAAGCCTCGACAAGATTCTTGAATATGCTTAAAGTGATTAAGTGAAATATGTTATTTACTAACTCAATATAATAAACAAAAAAAAATTAGAAAAAACTTACGGTCACATTTAACCAACAAGCAGGTGTCCCCAATTCAAGAAACCACTTTCAATCGTAAAACGAGTACAGCCCAGATATCTTTGTATTTTGCGTGCAAGAATTAATCTCAGCGCTTACTCGAGCCCACGATCTATTGGCGAGCATTCTAACTATCTTCTCAAAAGACATAGACATCATATCATTTATAAGAAGTTGACGCAGTTCCTCATCTGTCATAAGTTCTTCCTCAACGGTGAACAATTTTAACTTATAGCTCGAAGTCTTTTCAAAAGTACGAGTCAAAGACGGATCGCTCACAAGTGGTGTATTTGGATCTATCACCTCCGTTCTCATAAATGGCGTCTCTTCATGTGTTCTCCTTGATGTCTTTCCATAATCTGAGAGAATAATACATACAATTTTGCCATTTTTTAAGCTAACAAGATAGTTAAAAATCTTATAAATATCGATAAAACTTACCAACATAGGAATTCACTGAAAGCAATCTCCCAAACATATCTTTCAAGATCGAGATATCTGTTTGAATATGTTTCAATACATCCATGATGTGAGAAAATCCTACGGCTTGGTCCTTTTACATCATCGCAATTTTATCCTCCGAAATTGTCAAACGAACTTCATACATATCTGCAAGAAATGTATGATCCCTATGCATAGATGTATGTCTCATGTCAGTCAATGGAGGAGACGGTTGATTCTTGTGTGAAAGACCACCGTCTCTGGATGGCCGATAAGATTTTCGGACTTTTTCTCGAGTTGATCTGGAATATGTATATGTGAATAGCCGGGAAAACTGTTGATGCTCAGTCTGTATGTAAGGTCTAAAATAAAGACGACGTAATCCAACTGCATGCAAATCTAGGAAATATGAAAAATGGCTAATTAATTGATTTTAATTGCTTAATTGATTATGTGACATACATGATTATATGTTAAAAAGGAATTTATTTTCATTATGCATAAAACTGTATTTTTAAGGATTATTTGAAAAGTGTAGCCCATACAAAATCTCTCAAAATCTCCCAAAAGCATAAAAAAATGTCGTAAAAATCTTTAACTTAAAATCATAAACTTAAATGCGGAAATAGAAGCGCTGGTCCTCGGGTTATGTGCACCGACAGTCCAACAAGTCACTCGTCAAGACCTCCAATATCATAGTTATTTATATCACCTGCATCATACACACATAGGACTCCTACCCAAGAAGCAAAGGAGGATGCGTAGGGTTCAGCGGCTCGCACAGGAAGCTTGGCTCGGTTTGGGGACTTCAGGCTGGGCTAGGGTGCGTTCTTAGGGTCCTAGGTGAGCGTACAACAGGTTGGTCCAAGGGTGGCTAAGTCGGCTAGAGTCTAGGAAGTGTAAACAAGAGTCCTTGTCCATAGATGAGTTCTCAGCCATGCTCACAGCTGGTGTTGGGGCTTCGTTTTTTATTTAGATTCAGTTTCCTTGGTGGCCTAGGGTCCAGTAGGGTGCATAAGGGTGTTGGTCAGGGTTTGGTCCAGCATGGCTTGGGCGTGGCTCGTGAAAATCGGACCATGGCTCGGGGTCGAAACTTAGAGGTCAAGTTAGGGTTTTAATTGGAAAAATAATTCAAAAAACGGCTCAAGGGGGTCAAGTCGTAGTTCTCGAGGGCTAAAATAATATAAAAAGTCTAAGTTTAGAATTTAAGAATTTTATATTAAAGTTTGGAATTTTCGGGATTTAAAACCCCTTCAAAACGACTAATTAGGAATTAATTAAAAAGTCTAGTATTTAAGCTAAAAAAATTATGGGAATTTTAATTTAGGCTAAAATAATTATTTGGGACATGCTAGAGTCAATGAAATTAAGAAAAAGTCAAAAGTGTGAAATTTTATGTCTAGGGGTAAAACGGCCATTTTACACCTAATAATTAGAAAATGTCATGGCAGTGCTCTGAATGTTGTTTTATATGCTAATATGATTATTACACCTAATAATTAGAAAATGTCATGGCAGTGCTCTGAATGTTGTTTTATATGCTAATATGATTATTTAAAATTTAATGAATTGTTACATGCTAAATTATGAATTTTTAAATGTCCATGGATTTCGATGATTTAAGGAAGATATTTAAAAGACATGTTGCATGCCTGGGTTCAAAAACAAAAATGATATGTTATCCATGATTTTTATAAAATAATGAGAATGTAAAACATTGAAGGAAGTGAAGTAATTGTGACTATTGAGGTTATGAGGTTTAAGGTAAGAATGGGAATATCGTGAGGGAAAAGGCCCCAGAGGGAACCCATTTATGGGAAAAAGCCCTAGTAGGAGCCCGAAGATCGTATTTTCTTTAGATAAGGATAGGCCATGGCCCAGTTGACCGGTGAGAGTGTTGCTGGTGTCCCCCGCCACCGAGTACTGCGGTTTCATGTCAATGGATCCATCAACTTTTTGAGGTTTGAGGAAAGTCACAATTAACGATCTGAATTCAACAAAAGAAAAAGAAAATGTTATGATAATGATAAAAGGTTTTATGTTATGTTTTGAGAAAAAGGAAAAGATTAAGGTTCATGTTATGCAGGTCATGAAAATGTTATTTTTACATAATAGTATTTTCACTGGTGCATGTGGTTTTATACGTATTATTTGATATCAAGATGATGGTATGTTCAGTCTTTAGACTCACTAGGTGTGATGGATGCAGGTAATGATGATGTTAATTTTACGGGAGGTCTTGATGGTTGATTTTGCTGGACTGTCGGTGCACAAAACCCGAGGACCAGTGCTTCTACTTTTCCGCACTCATGACTTTTGACTTATGATTACGATTTACGTTAAAAGATTTTTAGGACCATTTACTTATGCTTTTGAGTGGTTTTTGAGAGGGTGTTACTTTTCACGTTTATTGCTTATTAGGTTTGGTAAAACATTTGACGCTTATATGTTTTGACTATTTCACTTGATTTTTCAAATACTAGTTGGTTGGTTCATTGTTACAATGGAGCAAAATATTTTATGAAAATATTTTCATGGATTTAAAGGGTTCGGCCGTGTCATGTGTTTTAAAAAAATAAAAAAAAAAATTCTAGTATTTTTTAAGCAAAAGAAAGGCAGACGTTACAGTTGGTATCAGAGCTAAGGTCCTGTAAAGGGTTGTGCCACCATCAGCGCCAGAAAGATCAGTCGTCAAGCCTCAAATTTGTAAGTTTTTACATGCTTTATATGATTCAGTATGATGTTACCTGCATGACAACATGAGTAATATGTTTACGTTACATGTTACTAGGTTTTTGAGTATATATGCTTTGCATGCTTAAATTGCTAAATGGATAAGGATATGTCACATGATTAGAAAACTTAAATTTAAAATGCATGTTGGTTAAGTTGGAATTTGGAAAACTTTCAGATAAAATGCCTTCTAGATGTGCCCCTATTAATGAGAATCAAGCCGAGAACAGTGTGAACCATCAAGGAAATGCACCACCAACACCACCTCCTCCTCCAGGGGATGCTGCTACTCGTGCGCTAGAGGGGATGGCTCGTTTCTTCGAGCAGCAGTTACAGCAGCAACAGTTACAATAGCAATAGTTACAGCATCAGTTACAGCAGATGCAGCAGCAGTAGTTACTGCAGATGCAGCAGCAGCAGTAGTTACTGCAGATGCAGCAGCAGCAGCAGTTACAGCAGGCACCTAGGCCACAGCACGACATATATGATCAGTTTCGGAGGCTAGGGCCAAAGGAATTTTCTGGCACCACCGATCCCTTTGCTGCTGAAAGTTGGATTCGTTCACTCGAGGTACACTTTCATAATCTGTATATGAGGGATGCGGACCGTGTGAGGTGTACCACTTATCTGTTGAGGGATGACGCTTCCTTATGGTGGGAGGGAGCTGAGCCTGGTATTGATCTTGCTACTATTACTTGGGCTCGTTTCAAGGAAATATTCTATGAAAAATACTTTACTGCCGATGTTAGAGAATGACGGATGAGGGAGTTTATGACCCTTCGCCAGGGAGACTCGACTGTTGCTGAATTTGTGAAGAAGTTTCATAGGGGTTATCATTTTGTACCCCTCATTTCCTTGGATCCTGCAGTGAAGCTTAGGCATTTCATGGATGGCCTACGACCTACCCTTCGAAACAATGTTATGATGATGCGTCCATTGGATTATGCTACCGCCACTGCTTATGCTTTCTAGTCTTAGCAATCTTTGAGGGACATCGATTTGGAGGTTCAGCGCAAGAGACAGCACTTTCAGAACAATAATCAGCCAAATAAAAAGCCATATACGGGCCCTTCTAGACCTCAAGGGCCTCAAAAGCCCCAATGTCAAGTCAAGAAGCAAGCACAACAAAAGCCGCAGAATCCTGGAGCACCAAAGCCTGCTGAGAGGCAACCATGCAAGGAGTGAAACCGTCTACATCTTGGCAAATGTGAATGGGGATCATTTAAGTGTTTCTACTGCAAGGAGGCTGGGCATAAAGCTGCTGATTTCCCAAAGAGGAAAGCAGCTACTACGGCACGAGCTTATGTTATGAATGCAGAAGAAGCTGAGGAGGAGGCAGATACTACACTCATTACAGGTAACCTAGTCATTTAACATTTTTATATTGCTTATTATTGCATGAAATGTTAAATTGGTTATTAGAATTGATTTGGGATTAAGCTTAACCTAGTGAAAATTAGGTTGCATGCACTATATAATTGGATTTAGGTTATGATTTTAGAAACTTCTTAAAATAAATCATGAACCTTCAACACATATAAACTGGAGATAACAAGTACTACTTAATAAAACCACATGTGTCTTTAAAATAGGTCGTACATACTGAAAACTGAACATGCAACAAAACTTGAATATACATACATACATACATAGACATGCCATCAATGTAGAACTTTTCATAAACATGCTTGCATCGTACATATATGAGCATACCTAACTTCATTTTGCAGAGAGGCATGTTTCTAACAAAGTGACCCATATATATATACGCCTGATCATACTAAACCACAGTACTGGGCTGACAGGAAAGATCCACTGCCACATACACGAGACCTTTGTTCATACTTTAACGGGTGGATTGGTCCCTAGTCATGCTTTACCGCTTTCTAATCCTGATCTAAACCCGTTCATGCTTTAACAGGGTGGAGAGGTCCTCGGCCACATTCACCGACTTCCAAACCCGCTCATGTCTTATTTCTCCTAGCTTGATCTTATAGACCGTGATTCGACACCTCGAGACCCAACCTACTATAACATTGACTCAAGCCTATACAATTGCCCCAAAACAATCATGCATCACAAGTAACACAATAAACCCGTGAACACATCTTTTGACAACAAAAATTTTTTTACGACTACTTATTCTCTTAAGTGCCTAACGACGGGAAAAGAAATGTCAATAACCATCTCAACAACATTAACGATATACCTAAACGCAGCAGTGATCACCCTTCGATCCCCAACGAAGCCTGCAACAACAAAACTTCAAGAACACATCATTTGCATATATTTTCAGAAAACGCAGTTTGAGAAGTCCCACAAAAACAATCATAACTCACTCAATTTTTGTTTAAATATTTCGAATTTTATATCAAATCGAATGTATCAAAAAGTTCTAGGTTTTACATGTTGAAAATTTTCCCAAATTCGTGACCGAAAAATTGCGGTTTTCAAAAAGGACAGAAAATTCGAGTTTTGGATTTAGAAATTTTCTTCAAAACACATCCAATAAATTTTCTGCTCAAACTACTACATAACATACACAAGTTTTCATATCAAACACATTAAAATTAATACTATGACAAGATCGACGTAGAAAAAACAGAATATACGTGCCTTTGAAATCTTTAACGTTATCTAAACGATGACACCGAAGCAGAGAAGATGCGAAGGTTGATTTGGAACGATTTGTGGCTCGATTATCTTGAAGAAACTTACGAAATTGCTGGGAATAATCAGAAGAAGGGACGGCTGCACTCTACCTTAAGAACCCTAAGTTTGCTTGAATGGAATACAAAAGAAATGTGTGTGTGTGTGTGTTATACGTATAGATGTGTGTGTTTAAGTGTGTGTGCATGTGTTTGTATAGTTAGGGGGATAAAAATGGCTTAATTAGCCAATTAATTTGCTAATTTAAAATACTGACTCTATTATCAAATAATTTAAATGCTAACATCTAATAATCTTGAATAAAATCTCTTAATTTGAAATAAAATGCATAAGTACTACATCCTTAAAGGTTTTAAAATCACCTAATAAATAAATTAGTCTTTTAAAATGCTTATCACTAAATAAATCTTTTCAATGCCCCATCCTCAACTTAAAATAAGATACCACATTAAAAATTTGTCAAAAATCGTCGCCGGTCTTTTCCTCAATCCCGCCTCGAATAATCGCCTGAAACATGAAACTCGAAAAACATTTTAACGTGCATCACATAAACATAAATAATTTAAAATAATGCATTTAAATAAGTCATGCATGCTTAATACTCATTTTAAATTTAAATCTTACCAAACAGTTCTGGATAGCGACTTTTCATATCTGCTTCGGTCTCCCAAGTGGCCTCTTCCACTGATTGATTCAGCCATCGGACTTTGACCATCTTTGTCACCTTGTTCCGAAGTCTCCGCTCCTGTCTGTCTAGGATTTGGACATGCATGGCTAATACTCATTTTAAATTTAAATCTTACCAAACAGTTCTGGATAGCGACTTCTCATATCTGCTTCGGTCTCCCAAGTGGCCTCCTCCACTGATTGATTCAGCCATTGGACTTTGACCATCTTTGTCACCTTGTTCCGAAGTCTCTGCTGCTGTCTGTCTAGGATTTGGACAGGTCTTTCCTCATACGACAGATCTGGAGCAAGCTGCAACGGCTCATAGCTCAAAACATGCGAAGGATTTGCTAGGTACTTCCTCAGCATCGAGACGTGGAACACATTGTATACACCGGCCAGATTCGGTGGTAGGGCTACACGATAAGCTAATGTCCCAACCCTGTCAAGAATCTCGAACGGTCTAATAAACCTTGGACTAAGCTTGCCTCTCTTCCCAAATCTCATAACATCCTTCATGGGTGCTATCTTCACGAAAACGTGATCACCTATGACGAACTCGAGATCCCTTCTCTTCTTATCAACATAACTCTTTTGACGACTCTGGGCGGTCTTCATCCGGTCTCGAATCTTGACCACCAATTCTGCAGTCTGCTGAACAATCTCTGGCCCAAGTTCTGATATCTCACTGACTTCATCCCAATGAATCGGTGATCTGCACTTTCTTCCATACAATGCCTCTTACAGAGCCATACCTATAGATGATTGGAAACTGTTGTTGTAGGTAAAATCCACTAGAGGTAGCTTCGATTCCCAATTCCCATGGAAATCGATCACACAAGCTCTCAACAAATTCTCCAAAATCTGAATCAAAAGCTCAAATTGGCCGTCTGTCTGCGGGTGAAATGCTATACTGAAAAGCAACTTCATCTCCATGGCTGTATGTAGGCTCTTCTAAAAGGACGATGTGAATCTCGGGTCCCTGTCGGACACAATGGAAACTGGGATTCCGTGCAATCGGACTATCTCCATGATATAGAGCTCTTCATACTGCATCATCAAGAAAGTCGTCTTTACTGGCAAGAAAAGTGCCGACTTAGTAAGTCGATCCACTATAACCCAAATAGCATTGGATCCTCTGACTGACCTCGGCAACCCAACAACGAAGTCCATGGTGATATTCTCCCATTTACACTCGGGGATAGGGAGTGGCTTAAGCATCACTGCTGGCCTCTGATGCTCTGCCTTCACCCGTAGACAAGTGAGACATTCAGACACAAATCGGCGGATGTCTCTCTTCATACCTGGCCACCAATACAAAATCTGCAAATCTTTGTACATCTTGGTACCTCCTGGATGAATGGTATACGGAGATGCATGTGACTCCGACAGAATATCCTCCCTGATTGAATCAACGCTAGGCATCCAAATTCTACCTATGTATTTCACAATGCCTTCAGAAACTGAGTAGAGTACACTGCCCTTGGCTTCATCCTTCAGCCTCCATTTCTGCAACTGCTCGTCTGAAGATTGTCCTCGACAGATACGGTCAAGCAAATCGGACTTGACTGTCAGATTAGACAGCCTAGGAGCTCTGCCCTTACGATAAACCTCTAACCCAAAACTCTGAATCTCTGACTGAAGAGATTTCTGTACTGACAGCTGTGCTACGACTGCAACCTTTCTGCTCAAGGCATCTGCCACAACAATAGCTTTCCCCGGATGGTAGCTAATTTCACAATCGTAGTCTTTCACTAACTCTAACCACCGTCTTTGTCTCATATTCAGCCTTTCCACGTAAAGAAATACTTGAGACTCTTGTGATCAGTAAATATCTGATATTTCTCGTCGTACAAATAATGTCTCCAAATCTTTAACACAAAGACAACGGCAGCTAACTCAAGATCATGAGTCGGATAATGCTTCTCATGCACTTTCAATTGTCTGGAAGCATAAGCTATAACCCGACCATGCTGCATCAACACTGCGCCTAGTCCGAGCTTAGATGCATCGGTGTATAACACAAAGTTGCCTTGCCCATATGGCATGGCTAAAACTGGCGCTGTAATAAGAGCTTGCTTTAAAGTATCAAAGCTCTTTTGACACTTTTCACTCCACACAAATTTAGCATTCTTCTTGGTCAGTGAAGTGAGTGGCACTGCTATCGACGAAAACCCCTGAATAAACTTACGGTAGTAGCCTGCTAGGCCTAGGATACTGCGAATCTCTGACGCATGCTTCAGTTCAACCCATTCCTTGACTGCTGCTATCTTAGCTGGATCCACCTCAATACCACTGCTAGATAATATATGACCCAAAAACGCTACCTTCTCCAAACAAAATTCACACTTACTGAATTTTGCAAACAACTTGCGACTCTGCAAGACCT
The DNA here is from genome assembly GCF_012295235.1 of Primulina huaijiensis. Taxonomy (NCBI): domain Eukaryota; kingdom Viridiplantae; phylum Streptophyta; class Magnoliopsida; order Lamiales; family Gesneriaceae; genus Primulina; species Primulina huaijiensis. The sequence continues at coordinate 7,461,246 of NC_133315.1, read as the reverse complement.
ACAAAACTATACCCAAGTGCTGACTATGCTCCTGATGGCTCTTCGAGTAAATGAGAATGTCATCAATGAACATTATGATGAACTGATCTAGGTAGGACTGGAATACTTGGTTCATCAAGTCCATAAAAATTGTTGGAGCATTCGTCAGTCAGAATGGCATCACTAAGAACTCGTAATGCTTATACCTGGTTCTGAAGGCTGTCTGGTGAACATCTGCGTCTTTCACCTTCAGCTGATGATACCCCGATCGAAGATCTATTTTAGAGAACACTGTAGCTCCCTGCAACTGATCGAACAAGTCCTCGATCCTAGGTAGCAGGTACTTGTTCTTGATCGTTACCTTTTTCAGCTCCCGGTAATCGATGCACAGTCTCATGCTCCCGTATTTCTTCTTCACAAAGAGTACTGGTGCGCCCTATGGTGAGAAACTAAGGCGGATGAATTCCTTGTCTGGGAACTCTTGAATCTACTGTTTGAGTTCTAACATTTCAGCTAGAGCCAATCGGTACGGTGCCTTAGAGATTGACACAGTGCCTGGCATAAGATCAATGACGAATTGAACTCCACCTCTCTCTCTAGTGGAAGGCCTATGACGCCATCTGGAAAGACGTCAGGAAATTCTCTGACTATTGGCACATCAGATATAGACGGAGTGGGTACGTCAAGTCCAGAAATAACACTGGCCAAGAAAGCTTGACAATCCTTGTGAATAAGTCTCCGTGCCTGCATGCAAGAGATCATGCGAGGGAAACTTCTCCATCTATTTGGCTGGAAGAGAAACTGCTCCATGCCCAAAGGTCTTACCAACACTGACCTTTTCTGGAAATCGATGAGAACTTTATTCTTCGTCAGCCAGTCCATCCCCAAAATAATATCAAATTCTGGCATTGGCTACACAATCAAATCTGCATATACAAGGTGGCCTTGCAGTTCAAGATCAATGTCCCTGACCACGCTAGTAGTTGACAACTCTTCCCCTGATGGGACTGTTACAGAATAATTCACGTCAAGGCCGATGGACTCGATGTCCAAATGATTAGCGTATGTCTCCGAGATAAAGGAGTGAGTGGCTCCCGAATCTATCAGGGCCTTCGTGGCTAATCTCTTTATGAACATGTTTCCTGAGAGACGTTAGCACAACACAACTTGTATCCCAAAAATCTAATACTACCCTTATGCAATGATAGACATCAAAATACCAACTAGAACACTAATAATCCCAAATCAAAATAAACATGCATTCATAGCAAAAATGATACTGCGCTAAATTAAATAAGTTTACCGGTCAGTAATGTCGTGTCTGGGTTCGACTCCTGAGCATGCATGGCGAACACCCTTCCCTGGGTTGGCTGCACCCGCTGTAGGCAGTCCTTAAGCATGTGGTCACTGGCTCCACATTTAAAACATTTACTTGATCCCCGTAGACACTGTCCGGGATGCTGGCGGTTGCATTTAGGGAACACTGGGAAATTACCGGGCCTCTACGGAGCCTTCTGCTACGGGATAGGACCCTTGCCTTTCAGTGGTCCCTGGTAATGCTTTTTCCTTGGCGGCCCCTGGTACAGCCTATTAAACTGAGGTCGCTGTTGTTGCTGCTGCTGCGTAGCCTGATAGGGCCTCTTGCCCTGTCTGTTATTCTCAATGTCTCTCTTATCCTGCTCTGCCGCCAAAGCTCTTGACACGACAACTGCGTAAGTAGTAGGACCAGCAACTCGGACGTCACGGCGCAAGACCGGCCGCAACCCATCCATGAAATACCTCAGTTTCTCCCGGACATCAATAGCTATCAGGGGTACAAAGTAACACTCCCTCTCAAACTTTCTCACAAACTCTGCTACGCTGCTGTCTCCCTGTTGCAGCGCCATGAACTCCCTGGTCAACCTAGATCGTACTTCCTCGGTGAAGTACTTGGAGTAGAAAACCTCCTTGAAACATTTCCAAGACAAAGTCTGTAAATTCACTGATACGGACGCGCTCTCCCACCACAGTCTGGCGTCCCCTGATAGAAAGAATGTGGCACATCTGACCCGGTCTGCATCCTGCAGCTCCATGAAGTCAAAAATCACTTCGATGGACTTAATCCATCCCCCAGCCACCATCGGGTCAGTCGTCCCCGAGAAATCTTTCGGATTCATCCTCCTAAATCTTTCATACACAGCCTCAGGTCATGGCCTCGCTCCTGCGTCAGCTGCAGCTTGATTCCCCGCAAACTGCGCGAAGAACTGCGTCATACTTGCAAGCATCTGCGCCTGCATATCCTGGGGTGGACGAGGAGGAGTGACCCTCTCTTCATCTCGGGCTTCTCGGTTCTCCTCCCTTGCTTCGCGGATAACCAAACGTCTAGGAGGCATACTGTTCCAAAATTTCCCTAACACGTAAACACAACATGCATGAACATAATACTAATAGTATAAGACACACGAAATTTGAATTTAAATATGCATATGCTGAAATCATGATTCAATGCTTACTACATAACATAATTTATTTAAAATATTTAAATTTTGCGGAAGAATTAAAAATTTTCTTAAAATAAATCGTGAACCTTCAAAATTCGATAAAACAACTGTTCATCTCAACATAGTTGCAACCAAATATCTCAAAATATAGTTTGCCAAAAGTATTTGTTTAAAATCTCATAATCAGTAACATAAATCAAAGTATTTTGAACATTTCATAAACTCTTAAAACTGGGCGGTCCTCGGGTCTAGCCTCCTGCTCAGTTTAAGCCTGCTCTTTGGTCCCCACCCCTAGTCTCCTCAAAATCATCATCACCTGTATCGATCAAGTCTAGTGAGCCTAAAGACTCAACACGTATAAACTGGAGATAACAAGTACTACTTAATAAAACCACATGTGTCTTTAAAATAGGACGTACATACTGAAAACTGAACATGCAACAAAACTTGAGCATACATACATACATACATACATACGCGTGCCATCAACATAGAACTTTTCATAAACATGCTTGCATCGTACATACATGAGCATACCTAACATCATTTTGCATAGAAGCATGTTTCAAAGCAAGTGACCCATACATAAATACGCCTGATCAGACTAAACCACAGTAGTGGGCTGACAGGGAAGATCCACTGCCACATACATGAGATCCCCGTTCATAATTTAACGGGTGGATTGGTCCCTGGCCATGCTTTACCTGAAACGTCTGCATATTCGTTTTCTTAAAAAGTACTAGAAATTTTTTTTTTAACTCAACTTTCGGCCCATACCTATACCCATACATAAAAATACTTTTGGACCAATTTTTAAAATAAAACATCCAATTAGTACTTGAAAATCCAAGGGAATAGTGGAACACAAAATCGTAAATCGTTTTACCAAACCTAAAATGCAATAATTGTTGAAAAGTGTAGCCCATACAAAATCTCTCAAAATCTCCCAAAAGCATAAAAAAAATGTCGTAAAAATCTTTAACTTAAAATCATAAACTTAAATGCGGAAATAGAAGCGCTGGTCCTCGGGTTATGTGCACCGACAGTCCAACAAGTCACGCGTCAAGACCTCCAATATCATAGTTATTTATATCACCTGCATCATACACACATAGTGAGTCTAAAGACTCAACAAGTCCTACCCTTAATAACAAGTAATACGTAATACAGTTAACATATAACAATGAAAAATACTTGTACTTAAAATATCATTTTATTAATAATGCATAAACTTTAAACTTAAACATTTTCAAAATCTTAAACAATCACATAAACATATTCATATCATATCCATATTCGTGTCCATGTTCATATTCATATTCATGTTTGTTGAATTCAGATCGTGATTGTGACTCGTATTCTTGATCGTATTGAGCGATGGATCCATCTAAAGAAAACCACAGTACTGGGCGGCGGGGGACACCAGCAACACTCTCACCGGTCAACTGGGCCCTGGCCTACGTATTAACATATTCGTATTCGTATCCGTATCCAAGGAAACTCGATCGTCGGGCTCCCACTGGGACCATAAACCTCACGATATTTCAAACATGTAGTAGTAACAATCCCTTCACATCCTTCAACATGTTATCACCACTTAATAAAAACATGCATATAATATTGTTTTATTTTTGAAACCAAGCATGCAACATATCTTTTAAATGTCCAATTTCACCTTTAATAATTCATGAACATTTAAAATCGTATTTCTACATATAAAAATTCATAAACATGTTACATAATCATATGAACATATAAAACAGCAAATAGGGCACTGCCATGACTTTTACTAATTTTCCGGTGTAAAAAGACCGTTTTACCCCTGGACTAGACATTTTACTTTTTTGACATTTTCTTGGTTTTATTAACTCTAACATGTCCCAAATAATTATTTAAGTCTAGATTAAAACTCCCACAATTTTAATTAGCTTAAAAACTAGGCTTTTTAATTAATTCGTAATTTTACGTTTTGAAGGCGTTTTAATTCCGAAAAATCCCAAACTATAATATAAAATTCCTAAATTCTAAATTTAGTCTTTTTATATTATTTTAGTCCCCATGAACCATGACTCGACCCCCGTGAGCCCTTTTTCAAGTTTTTAAGTTTAGAAAACCCAAACATTACACCTTATCTTCGACCTCGAGCCATCTCTTGATTTTATCGAGTCACCCCCAAGCCATGTTGATCCAAACCCTGACCAACACACTAGAGTACCCTACTGGACCAAAGGATACCACGGAAACCACCCCAAAAAGAAAAACGAAGCCCCCACTCTCCTAACCTAAGCTGGCCGAGAATCCTAGGAAGGAAGGACTCCTTGTTCTAATCCGCAGGACCCTACCAGCGAGCCTAACTCCTGAACCCACCTGATGTGCACTTACTTAGGACCCTAAGGACCCCCTCAGACCCAGCCTTCGAACCCCAGGCCAAGCCCCCTCGCCCCATTCAAGAGTTGCACCATGCGCACCAAGGTGGCAGCTTCTCGGGTAGGAGTCCTTGCGGTCAAGGACTCCTCCCAAGCCCCTTAACTCGAGTCCTAGCATGGCTAGGACTCTTCCCCTGACTCCCCCACGACCTTGGCAAGCCCCTGGACTCAGCCAACGCCCAGCCTAGCCGTGAAGAACAAAATCGAAGCCCTTGATCCCCCTATGACAGCAACTCATGTTCATCTTGTTTCCAGGTTCGCGTGTGGTGCTTAGGTGATGTTCTAAACTTCTAAGTTCCTGTAAAACAATGCTTGATCCTGCCCTAATCATGGCAGCCCTCTATAAACACATAAAACATGATTTAGGTGATCCAAAACTCAAATATAGAAACCATATACATGAAATTCCGAAAATAATTCAAAGTATTTCATGTTTTCCAAACTATTCATGCACAAAAATATAATATGGTGTGATGATGTTTTGAAGGAAAGAATAGGCGTGCGTTTGCGTATTTAACGCACGATTTTACGTTGACGACGTCGAAGAACGGGCAAGACCTTTGGCTTGAAGCTTCCTTGGCAATTCTCGAAAAGTTGCCTCAATATTTATGCATGTGTGTGCTGTGTAATTTAGATGGAGATTTCAGAAGAGAGAGGCGTTTAGTTTTGTAGGGTTTTAGGAGATTTAACATATATTATATACTAATTAATCACTAACAAGGCTTTAGGCCTATTAAGCCAACAATTTGGGCCCATTAGTCTTAATTAGGATCTAATTAGAATATTAAAAATAGTTTTGGTAAAAATAGTTTGTAAATTAAATAGTCGGGTTGCTAAAAAGTTCGTATTTTTGTTGATAAACCAACACCAATAAAATTTACGTCTCGTCGTATAAAATCACCTCAAAACCCCTTATTTTCGAAAATATGAAAAACCATCAACCATATTTTAAATAATTAAAATAATTATTTAATAAAAACATTTTACGTTTTTCGGCCCTCAGTCTCCGTTCTTCGATCGCCACTTGAATATTCATTAAAAATACAGTTTTATGCAAAATGATGACTAAATAATATTTAATATAAAATCATGCATATAACATAAATAATTTAGCAATTAAATAAACTAATTACTTATTTTCATAGTTCCTAGATTTGCATGCATTTGAATTAAGTCGTCTTAAATTTGGACCTTACATTACCGCTTTCCAATCCTGATCTAAACCCGTTCATGCTTTAACGGGGTGGAGAGGTCCTCGGCCACGTTCACCGACTTCCAAACCCATTCATAATTTGGTCACAAGACATTTAGCATACTTCAAAAACTTTAAAATATTTTCTTTTTGCACGTCTTCATACTTACTTGGCGTTGAGGGATTCGTTGGATCTCTTCTGGGGCCACTGTCTGCAACATACCAACATGAGTTAAAATACATAACTTAGACGTAGGTACTCGAGCTCACCACCAAAGTGAAAAGTAGCTTATCACATTCTAGTTCGCTCGGGACTTGACCTCTTTTAATCATCATACTAACCATTATCTTAAACCCCAATCAACTCTTAAAGTGAACTTAAAAATCATTCCCAAAATAAAGGTACACGGACCCCGTGCTTAGGTCCGGCCCTGGGTCCGTGTAGTTCTGGAAAGACACACCGAAAAGAAGAAACGACACGGACCCCGTGTCTGGGTCCGTCCAAGGGTGCGTGTAGGCTCGGTTTGCTGACACTACGAAGGAAACAAGGGCACGGACCCCGTGTAAGGGTCCTTGTACGGGTCCGTGTACTTACTGTGGACGTAAACCAACGGGAATTCTTATACTCATGGCTTATTTCTCCTAGCTTGTAGACCGTGATTCGACACCTCGAGACCCAACCTAGGATACTATAACACTGGCTCAAGCCTATACAATTGCCCTAAAACAACCACGCATCACAAGTAACACAATAAACCCGTGAACACATCTTTTGACAACAAAACAATTTTTACGACTACTTATTCTCCCAAGTGCCTTAATACGCAAAATGAAACATCAATAACCATCTCAACAACATTAACGATATGCCTAAACGCAGCAGCAATCACCCGTCGATCCCCAAAAAAGCCTGCAACAACAAAACTTCAAGAACACATCATTTGCATATATTTTCAGAAAACGCAGTTTGAGCAGTCCCACAAAAACAATCATAACTCACTCAATTTTTGTCCAAATATTTTGAATTTTATATCAAATCAAAGGTATAAAAAGTTCTACATTTTATATGTTGAACGTTTTCCCAAATGCTCGACAAATAAATCACAGTTTTCAAAAAGGACAGCAAATTCGAGTTTTTGATCTAGAAATTTTCTTCAAAAAAAATCCAATAAATTTTCTGCTCAAACTACTACATAACATACACAAGTTTTCATATCGAATATCTTGAAGAAACTTACGAAATTGCTGGGAATAATCACAAGAAGGGGCGGCTGCACTCTACCTTAAGAACCCTAGGTTTTCTTGAATGGAATACAAAAGAAATGTGTGTGTGTGTGTTATATGTATAGATGTGCGTGTTTAAGTGTGTGTGCGTGTGTTTGTATAGTTAGGGGGATAAAAATTGGCTTAATTAGCCAATTACTTAGCTAATTTAAAATACTAACTCTATTATCAAATAATTAAAATGCTAACCCCTAATAATCTTGGATAAAATCTCTTAATTTGAAATAAAATGAATAAGTACTACATCATTAAAGGTTTTAAAATCTTAAAATCACCTAATAAATAAAGTAAGCTTTTAAAATGCTTATCACTAAATAAATCTTTTAAAATGCCCCATCCTTAACTTAAAATAAAATACCGCATTAAAAATTTGCCAAAATTCGTCGCCGGTCTTTTCCTCGATTCCGCCTCGAATAATCGCCTGGAAAATGAAACTCGAAAAACATTTTAACGTGCATTACATAAACATAAATAATTTAAAATAATGCATTTAAATAAGTCATGCATGGCTAATACTCATTTTAAATTTAAATAAATGATTTATCTATTAAATAAATACATGGATTTTACGTGTACTGAATTTGGGCTCTACAACGTTTCTGGCATTCCACCCAATCGTGAAGTGGAATTCTCTATTAATCTTATGCCGGGCACTGTTCCTATATCTAAAGCACCTTATCGTCTAGCACTTGCTGAAATTAAAGAACTAAAAGATCAAATCCAAGAATTGCCAGACAAGGGTTTTATTCGCCCTAGTTATTCTACATGGGGCGCATCGGTATTATCTGTGAAGAAGAAAGATGGTAGTATGCGTCTATGCATTGATTATCGAGAGCTCAACAGGGTCACTATCAAAAATAAGTATCAACTACCAAGAATTGAAGATTTATTTGATCAGTTGCAAGGAGCATCGATATTTTCTAATATTGATCTTCGATCTGCGTACCATCAGTTGAAAGTGAAAGATTCGCATGTTCACAAGACAGCATTTTGTACTATATATGGGCACTACAAGTTTATGGTCATGCCGTTCGGTCTGACTAATGCGCCAGCGAACTTCATGGATCTCATGAATCACGTATTTCAGCCGTACCTGGATCAGTTTATTATAGTCTTCATTGATGATATATTGATCTATTCGAGGAATAAAGAGGAGCATATTCGTCATTTGATGACAGCCCTGCAAGTACTACAAGACAGAAAGCTTTATGCAAAATTCAGCAAGTGCGAGTTTTGGCTTGATAGAGTGGTTTTCCTAGTCGACGTCATTTCTAATGATGGCATTGAAGTTGATCCAAGAAAAGTTGAAGCAGTGAAAGAGTGGCCAGTGCTGAAGAGGGTTACCGAGATTCGCAGTTTCTTGAGACTAGCTGGCTATTATCGCAAGCTTATTCAGGGGTTCTCGTCTATAGCGGTACCCATGACTGCCTTAACAAAGAAGAATGTAAAGTTTGTATGAGGACCCGAGTGTCAAGATAGTTTGACAAGTTGAATCAAGCCTTGATTTCATCGCCAGTGTTATCTATGCCATCGGAGCAAGGGGAGTATGTTCTATATACCGACGCTTCTAAACTTGGTTTGGACGCAGTTCTAATGCAAAATGACCGATTTATAGCTTACGCGTCGAGACAGTTAAAAATTCACGAGAAAAACTACCATACTCATGATCTTGAGCTTGTAGCAGTAGTTTTTGCATTGAAGATTTCGAGACATTACCTTTATGGGAAGAAGTGCAAAATATTCACCGATCATAAAAGTTTGAAATACTTCTTCACCCAAAAAGAACTGAATATGAGACAACGCAGATGGCTTGAGTTAGTAAAAGACTACAAGTAACGTACTGTACTTTTAAACTACTTGAAATTTGCGGAAAAATAAAAAATTTCTTCAAACAAGAAACAAACATTCAATTTGCGTAATCATTAAACTATTCATCCAAAATATTTGCAACATAAAGATTACAATAAAATTTTTGCTAAATAAAAATACGTGTTTGAATATCATAACCAAACTTGAAATCAAAGTATTAAAATTTGTCATGCTTAAAATCATAAAATAAAACGTCGGCGGTCCTTGGGTTTAGCCTCCTGCGCAGTTCAAGCCGGCTCCTTTGTCCCCACCCCTAGTCTCCTCCAAATCATTCTCACCTGCATCGATCAAGTCTAGTGAGTCTAAAGACTCAACACGTATAAACTGGAAGTAGCAAGTAATACGTAATAAAAACACATGCATCTTTAAAATAGAGCGTACTTACATGAAACTTGAACATCTCATACATAAGCTTGAACATACGTACATACATACATAGACGTGCCATCAAAATAAAACTTTTCGTAAACATGCTTGTTTCATACATACTTGAGCATACATAACATCTTTTTGCGTAGAGGCATGTTTCAAAGCAAGTGACCCATACATAAAAGTGTCTGATCAGACTAAACCACATTACTGGGTGGATTGGTCCCTGGTCATACTTTACCGCTTTCCAATCCCACACATGAGATCCCCGTTCATACTTTAACGGGTGGATTGGTCCCTGGTCATGCTTTACCGCTTTCCAATCCTGATCTAAACACGTTCATACTTTAACGGGGTGGAGACGTCCTCGGCCACGTTCACCGACTTCCAAACCCATACATAATTTGGTCACAAGACATTTAGCATACCTCAAAAACTTAAAATATTTTCTTTCCACGTCGAACATATCAGACAACGAATTCGATGAAGAAGATGCAGAAGAAGACGAGGGGTTCCCGGTTATTAAGCTATCCCAGGAGGAAAAAGTCAGGCTCCGGCAGCCATGGCGCCAAACCTTGATCATTAAAGTCATGGGCAGAACAATTGGATACAACTACCTTCTCAGAAGAATAAAGGCGTTATGGAAGCCTAAGGCTCCGATCGATCTTATTACACTCGACAATGATTATTTCATTGTCAGATTTGCTTCCATTGAAGACTACAATCACGCTAAGTTTGAAGGACCTTGGATGGTAATGGATCACTACCTAATTGTGAAAGAATGGTCCCTCAACTTTGACCCACTCTCGGACAGCACCAACAAAGTATTGGTGTGGGTGAGATTCTCGTGCCTTCCGGTAGAATACTATGACAAGGACTTCTTAATGAAGATTGGGAGGAAGATTTGCAGGCCCATTCGAGTAGATTCAAGCCACCAGCCTCGTCTCTAGAGGCAAATTTGCAAGAATTTTTGTGGAGGTGGATATCACAAAACCACTCCTCGCAAAATTTATGCTACGCAGAAAAGTTAGTAGGATTGAATATGAGGGCATCCACATGGTCTGCTTCACATGTGGAGTGTATGGCCACCATCAAGAAGATTGCACCGGTACAGAGGCGGGGAACAACCCTGAGACGGCGACAACGCATGCGATGGAGGGAGGCGGGGATGCTAAACAGATTAGGAAAGCTCTAATTCCAGCGGAAATCACGGAGAACTTCGGGCCTTGGATGATGGTATCACGAGAATCCCGCAGACCTAACAAAAATAGAATTGGCCACACAGATAAACTTAGTAAGCTTGATAATAGACGAGATTCCGAGAATATACCTACTAAAAATATCTACAGGGGCTACAGGCAATATGAAGTGCTGGGGGATGAGGAAAATTGTGACATGGGCCCAATAGAGGATGGACCCGAACATATGGAAGAAAAACAAGTCAAGACAGGAAAACTAGAGGCAAGAGGGAGAAGGCCCAATGTCCAAGTGAACCTCAAAGAGACTCAACCGGAGCAGAGAATAGGAAACCACCAAAATTACATAGAGACACAAGGGAAACGATGGAATACAGAGAAGGGAAGAAAAGTAAACCAAAATGGACAGAGACAAGCTGCTTCGGAAGAAGAACACGTCTTGGTACGAGGTTCACATGGGGGAAAACACATCGTGCGTGAGGTAATCAACAATGTACCAAACAAAGACAATTTGGAAAACACCTACCTATGGGGAAACGAGATGGAAACAGAGCACCATCAGGACCCCCCTCATCTGAACACAAGCACCGAAGAGGATGCATACATACAACATGAAAAGGAGAACACTGAGGAAGAGATTGTCAATGAAACAATGCTTGGGATATCCCATGTAGAACCTGTAAATCAGACTACGTATAAGCCATACATAATTCTAGTATTTAAATTAAAATGATTTTATTGCATGAGCATTTAAATTCTTTTCTTTGAATTTAATTATTTTATTGCAGTAGTTTAATTATTACCTTTTCAGTTAAATAAGTGAGGCCAGACTGGAGTTAGAATATTGAGATAAAATTTAATATTAAGAAAACATTCTTAGAATTTATTTAAGATAAATAATAAGTTAATTTATTGTAAACGAAAGTTTAGGGAATTAATTAATTAATTTGAGATAATTAGTAAATAAATTCTTTATGTCTAATAATTTAATTAAAAGCCTACAATAAAATATGTAACCAATTGAGATAAGTTAATCTAGGCTTATTTTATTTAATAAATTATGACTTAATATATTAGCAATTTAATTTAAAGATTTAGCCATGCATGCAAAATAATGTCTATCCTAAAGTGGTTTATTAATCCACAAAAATATTTAATGGGTAGATAAAACACTAAAGATTTAAAATTCAATAATTAAGAAATATTTTCCCACCCCATTTACTTAGATAAAAATCGGCCACCCCTTTTTAAAAAAAAAAGATTTAATTTTGATTTACAACCCATTTCTTTAACATATCTCCTTACCTTTTCTTGTTAGATAATTCTCTAAATTTTATTCACCACTAATTAATATTTAAGCAATATTTCTACCACGTTTATCTAGCAATATTTCTCTTCCTTTTAATGAGAAAATCGGCCATCACCCTTAATAGGATTTAAAAGTTTGACTACTCATTTTCATTGATGTCTTTCCTTAATCCTCTTCTTGACATAATATTCCTTCACCATTTAATCTTCAATAATTATCAATTAAGCAATTTCCTACCCATATTTGATTGATGAAAATCGGTCATCCAACTCTCTCACTCCCTCAATCAAATCTTTTCCCTTATCTCTCAAACAACTAGGATAGCAAGATTCATTTTACCATTCAAATTTCCATTTATCTTGTAGACTTCCCTTCATTTCTTCTAGCCTTCTCTCCCTCTCCATTATTTCAAAATTTAAGTCTCCTTCAGCACTGAAAAATCGTGAGAGGCTAGGGTAATAATAAGAAAAGAAAACAAGAAAGAAAACAAGAGAAGCAACTCCGTCTCCTCCGCGCCGTGCCGTCGTAGTATTTGTTTTCTTATTCAAACAAATTTCAGGCATGTTTATATTTTTTCTTGCTCTTCAATCAAGTCATATACATGTTTTTAAACCATATTTATTCATGATTTTTTTGAGCAAAACCGAAATATTACAGCAACTACACAACAAAATTCTGCACAGATTTTTCTACTTCCCTTCATGCTTCACGGTTCTTGTTGTTTTTGTGGTTGCAGGGTTGGCTCGATTTCCAGGGGCTCAAGGCTGATTTTAGACATGATATAGAGTGTGTTAAGAAGGCATTTGTCCATTGGTTCCAGCCCCATACCCACTGGAATCCAGAAATGACAGCAACTTCCCCATGAGTGTCATATTGTGTTCGATTTTCTGTCATGTTGCTGTCAAGATGAAGTGTCTGATCTTGGCTACCCTAGGGGCTTATAGCCATGGTTAGAACACCTCCATAGCATGTATAAGGCGTGAAAAAGTCGCCCTTTTGAGGCTTGGTCCATGGTTGCATCGGTTTTTAAATCAAAACACAAGAACAGCCCCTTCCCCTTTCGGCCCTTCTCATTGTACAGCAAGTGTGTTTCGGGTATTGTGGAATGGTGTGGATCTTGGTTGGCCTATGGCCCTTAGCCACCGTTCACACCCTACCTCTGGATGTCTAGATCATGCCATGGCCAACCAAATGGCCACTTGAATGGTCCATGATAGCAAGAACCACAGCAACATCCCACGCGCAGAATTAGTGCTCGGTTGGGACGCATGATTTGTTTCTTGTGTGATGCGAATTGTGTTTGGCCTAGGGCCCTTAGCCATGGTTCAAATCATGCCCTAGGATGTTGTTAAGAGGTTCTGGTTGGTGGTTCAAGCCCCAATGGCCATTAGCCTCGAAAACGACGCAAGGAAACCAAAGCACGGCTGCTGTATTTTTGTGACAGCAACTTGCTGCGGCGGTTCAGTGGCTTGTTTGAGTTCTTGGTTGGCTTTTAGCCTATGGCCTTGGACTGGACAGTACCCCATCATGTTAGGAAGGTCATGTTTGGCCGTTTGTGATTCGGATCATTTTAGAGGTCGTACGAGAATTTACGGTGCGATGTGCCAAATTGACTCTCGAAAGAGCGTTTCTTGTTTTGGCTTCCATTCCCCAAAATTTCGGCTCTTACCATTTTAGGAGCATTATTTCATCATTTTAAGTGTATTTTAATCATGACTAAATGATGGTTCGATGTTGGTTAGGGTTGGCATGGAGTCATGATTAAATACGAAGTCGTTGGGCGTAATTGTCTCGTTTTTGGATTCAATTACGAAGTTTGGTCAAGAAAATCATTTGCATATTTTTCATATTAACTTTAAACCGCAGCGAGCCTGGGAGCGATCCAACCCAATCAGTAAAATTATTCAGGATATTTAATTATGTTATTTAATTATATTACGTGCAAAATATTCATTTTGAGATTTATGCGATATTGCTTGTGGTCATTTTACTATCATGGGATTATTACTTCACCCGGTAGCCAGTTACCGGTCAGTTCAGTTTGTACCACCCAGTATACTGTGGCATTAGTCTGATCAGACGATTAGTATTTCACCCGGTCGTCAGTTACCGGTCTCGGTCGTCAGTTACCGGTCAGTTTAGTTCAATTCAGTTCATGGGGCCACTTTCGTAGAGCATAATCTCAACAAAATTATGACAGGCTATTTTATTACAGAGCTCTATTGAGCAAACAGTTCACTTATAATTTTCAGTTCATTTATGCACGTATTTATAATTATCCATGATAAGATATTTACAGTTCAGTTATGCAAGTACTATAATTCCTCATGACATGATATTTTAACTTCGCATACAATTTTATTATTATCTATTCACTTGTTATTTACGATATATGCATGCTGAGTCTTTAGACTCACTAGACTTGATTGTTGTAGGTACTGATGATGTCGGGATCGAGGGCGGGGACCAGTGAGCCAGCTTGAGTCGATAGTAGTGGGACCCGAATACCTCATTTATCAGTTTATTTATTATTTTTGCGAAAACTCATTTTATTACAATGAATTATTTTAAGCTGTCGTTTTGAAACATTATTTACTTCCGCTGCTATTTTGAACATCAAACTTTATTTATCAGTTTATTTATGAATGAGGCATTTTAATTAATGAAAAAGAAAATTTTTAAATTTTTCCGCAAATTTTCAACTACGAATTTAGAGGCCTCTACAGGTGGTATCAGAGCCTATGTTCTTGTAAAGGGTTGCACTACTACTGATCTCGTGAAGCTCAAGAAGTCACGCCTTCGGTCTGTAAGTTTTACATTCATGCATTTTAATTAAAGCCGGAATTATTTTAACTGCATGTTCTCATGAAGTATTTTTACGTTCAGATTTTAATTGTTCAGTATTTATTTACATTTAAATAAATTATGGAATTATGCATGTTGGTTACGTATGGGTTATATATGGAACATTATGCCTACTAGACGCCAGGTTGGACGCCCGAGAGGTGATGATGAGCGCCGTCATGAGGACGGTGAGGATCAGAGGCAAGAGATGCACGGACCTCCACCCCCTCCACCTGACATGAATGCCCAGATGCTAGCTGGGATGAATCGGTTCTTCGCACGGTTTGCGGGGAACAATGCCGCGGTGGCAGCTAGGCCGACAGGGGCCGAAGCTATTTATGAGAGATTCATGAAGATGCATCCTAAGGAGTTTTCAGGGACGACGGACCCCATGATTGCCGAGGGCTGGATCAAGTCCCTCGAGGTTATCTTCGAGTTCATGGAGCTTGGAGATGCAGACAGAGTTCGTTGTGCCACCTATTTATTCGGAGGAGATGCCCGCTTATGGTGTGACGGAGCATCAGTAGCCCTGAACTTGGCTACACTAAGTTGGGCGCGCTTCACGAAGGTATTCTACTCCAAATATTTTACTGAAGAAGTGCGCACCAGGTTGACAACGGAATTCATGAGTTTGAGACAAGGAGATTTGACTGTTACGGACTTCATCCGTAAGTTTGAGAGGGGTTGTCATTTTGTACCCCTGATCACGAATGATGCCAAGGCCAATTTAATGCATTTCTTTGTGGGTTTACGGCCGATCTTGCGCCGTGATGTTAGGGTGTCTGACCCGACTACTTATGAGGTCGCTGTCTCCAGAGCTCTAGCTGCAGAGCAGGATCAGCGTGATATCGAGAGAGACCGCAAGGGCAAGCGCCCAGTCCAGGTACCACACCACCCTCTTCCTCAGCAGCATAAGCAGCAGAATAAGAGGCCTTTCCATGGCCCGCCGAGAAACAGAGGCCACCAGTAGCAGCAGCAGCAGCGGGGACGCGCAGTCCTTAAGCCTATTGAGCATCCGATCTGTCCTAAATGCTCACGCCGCCATCCTGGAGTATGTATGTATGGCTCTGGAAAGTGTTACAAGTGCGGTAGCCCAGACCACGTGCTACCGCAGTGCCCTCAGAGGAACCTGCCTAGCCAAGGCAGGGTATTTGCTCTCCATGCAGCGGAGACGAACCCCGATACCATGCTTATGACAGGTACCTTAAAGCTTTAAATTTATATTTGGGATTTAATGTTTTGGGTGAGATTTTGAACCTAGTATTGCGATAGGATTGCATGCTCTACTCAGTATTATTTTTGGGTAATTTAAGTTAGAAGAACTTTGGCCTATGCATGTCTATAAGTTAGTTTTGTGATTATTGGGTTCATCCTAGTGTTCTTACCTTTCAGGGAGAATTTTCATAGCTGGCTCAGCTACAAAAGCCATGATAGATTCAGGGGCTACTCACTCATTTATTTCTGAGGTCTTTGTGAATTTTCTCAACGTTAAGACCGTTGGACTAGATGTAGCCTACTCAGTGGTACTGCCTTCGGGAGAGGAGATGGCAGCCACCAATGTGATCTGAGACATAGATCTGGAGCTTCATGGCAACCTTGTTTATGCGAATCTGATTGTCTTGCAGATGCCAGAGTTCGACATCATATTAGGCATGGATTGGCTATTGCGGAACAGAGCGTTGATAGACTTCCAGTGGAGATCTGTTCTAGTCCGACTGCCGGGGATGACACAGTTCTTATTTGAACCGGACAGGTACTTTCCCTTACAGCGCATTATTCCTTATGTCCAGGCTAGGAAGCTAATGCATAGAGAGATTCGAGCATTTTTAGAAACTTTTATATCTGTCCCCGAGACACCTAGTCAGTCAGCCTCAGATGTCCTAGTTGTAAAATATTTTCTAGACGTTTTTCCGGAAGACGTCTCTGATATGCCACCTGAGCGAGAGGTGGAGTTTTCCATTGAGCTTATGCCAGGTACGGTTCCGATCTCAAAAGTACCGTACCGACTAGCACCGAAAGAGATGGCAGAGCTTAAGAAGCAGATTCAGGAACTTCTTGACAAGGAGTTCATTCGCCCAAGCTTTTCACCATGGGGCGCGCCAGTTTTGTTTGTGAAGAAGAAGGATGGCTCTATGAGACTTTGCATCGATTACCGGGAGTTGAACAGGGTTACAGTGAAGAATAAATACCCACTTCCGAGGATTGAAGATCTATTTGACCTGTTGCAGGGAGCTTCGGTGTTCTGCAAGATTGATCTGTGTTCCGGTTATCACCAGTTGAGGGTGAAAGATACTGATGTTTCGAAGGCTGCTTTTAGGACTCGTTATGGCCACTACGAGTTCCTTGTGATGCCGTTTGGTTTGACGAATGCGCCAGCGATCTTCATGGATCTCATGAATCACGTATTTCAGCCGTATCTTGATCAGTTTGTGATAGTGTTCATAGATGACATTCTCGTCTACTCTAAGAATCACGAGGATCACAGCAGACATATGACCACAGTGTTGCAGACCTTGCAGAAGCATAAATTATTTGCAAAGTTCAGTAAATGCAAATTCTGGTTGAAGAAGGTGGCATTCTTAGGCCACATTGTTTCTAGCAGTGGTATTGAGGTAGACCCAGCGAAAGTTGCAACAGTCAGAGATTGGGTTGTGCCACAGAATGCATCTGAGATTCGCAGTTTTCTTGGCTTAGCAGAATATTACCGAAAGTTCACTCAGGGATTTTCTTCCATCGCAGTTCCACTCACATCATTGACAAAGAAGAATGTGAAATTTGTGTGGAGCGATGACTGCCAGAAGAGTTTCGATACTTTGAAACAAGCTCTTATCTTAGCACCAGTTTTAACCATGCCATCAGGGCCCGGTGAGTTGTCTTGTATACCGATGCTTCGAAGCTCGGTCTCGGCGCAGTGTTGATGCAGCATGGGAAGGTGATAGCGTATGCTTCTCGTCAGTTGAAGACTCATGAGAAGAATTACCCTACCCATGATCTAGAGTTGGCAGCCGTGGTATTTGCTTTGAAGATCTGAAGGCATTATTTGTAAGGAGAGAAGTGCCAGATCTTTACCGACCACAAGAGCCTCAAGTACTTCTTTACGCAGAAAGAGCTGAAGATGCGTCAGAGGCGTTGGTTGGAGCTTGTGAAAGATTATGATTGTGACATTAGCTACCACCTGGGTAAAGCTAATGTAGTTGCGGATGCATTGGGCAGGAAAGTTGCAGTGATGGCCCATTTGACGATTCAGAGACCTCTTCTGTCTGAGATGCAGAGGTTTGATCTAGAGGCATATCCTCGAGGTAGAGTTCCTCGTCTATCTACCTTGACTATTCAGTCCTCTCTCCTAGACCGTATTCGTAGTGGTCAGTCAGCAGATGAGCAGTTAGCAAAGTGGATGCAGAGAGATGAGGCCAAGGGCAGTGGCTTGTATTCAGTTAGTGACGGTATTGTGAGATATCGAGACAGGATATGGGTTCCTAGCAGTGATTCCATTCGAGCGAATATTCTATCAGAGGCCCATATGTCACCGTACTCTATTCACCGTGGGAGTACGAAGATGTAAAAAGATCTGCAGTTATTATATTGGTGGCCAGGAATGAAGAAGGACATCAGACGTTTTGTATCCGAGTGTCTGACTTGTCAGTTAGTAAAAGCGGAGCATCAGAGACCAGCAGGGTTGCTCAAGCCTCTTCTTATTTCCGAGTGGAAGTGGGAGAATGTTACCATGGACTTCGTGATCGGTTTACCGAAGTCAGTCAGAGAATCAAATGCTATCTGGGTGATTGTTGATCGTCTTACCAAATCAGCGCCCTTCTTGCCTACTAAGATGACTTTCACCATGGTTCAGTATGCAGAGTTGTATATCCGGGAGATAGTCCGCCTTCATGGTATTCCTGTTTCTATCGTGTCTGACAGAGACCCCAGATTCACTTCCTCATTTTGGAAGAGTTTGCATTCGCCGATGGGTACGAAGTTATTGTTAGCACAGCTTTCCAACCTCAGACAGATGGGCAGTCAGAGCGAGTTATTCAGATATTGGAGGACCTTCTCAGTGCTTGTGTTATTGATTTTTCCGTGAGTTGGGAGTCGAACTTACCATTAGTGGAGTTCACCTATAACAACAGCTTTCAGTCGTCTATAGGAATGGCTCCGTATGAAGCATTGTATGGTCGCAAGTGTAGATCTCCTGTTCATTGGGATGAGGTAGGAGAGAGAGCAGAGTGGGGTCCAGAGAGTATTCAGCAGACTGTCGATGTAGTAGCCCAGATCCGTGACAGGATAAGGACTGCTCAGAGTCGACAGAAAAGTAATGCGGACCAGCGGAGGAGAGATTTAGAGTTCGCCGTAGGCGACCATGTCTTTGTGAAAGTGGCACCTATGAAGGGTGTCATGTGATTTGGGAAGAAAGGGAAGCTCAGTCCGAGATTCATTGGACCATTTGAGATCCTTGACAGAGTTGGGACGCTAGCTTATCTTGTTGCTCTTCCGCCACATTTGGCCGAAGTACACAATGTGTTCCACGTCTCCATGCTGAGAAAGTATATGGCAAATCCTTTGCATGTCTTGAATTTTGAGCCGTTGCAGCTTACTCCGAACCTGTCTTATGTAGAGAGACCAGTGTAGATCTTAGACAGACAGGAGAAGAAGCTTCGGAACAAGCTGGTTAAGCGAGTTAAAGTCAAGTGGCTTAACCATTCAGAGGAGGAAGCTACGTGGGAATCTGAGCCAGAGATGAGAAGTCGGTATCCGGAACTATTCGGTGAGTTTTAATTTCGAAGACGAAATTTCTTTTAAGGGAGGAAGGATTGTAGAACCCGTAAATTAGACTACGTATAAGCCATGCATAATTCCTAGTATTTAAATTAAAATGATTTTATTGCATGAGTATTTAAATTCTTTTCTTTAAATGTATTTATTTCATGCAGTAGTTTAATTACTACCCTTTTTGTTAAATAAGTGAGGCCGGACCGGAGTTGGAGTAAAGAGATAAATTTTTAATATTAAGAAAATATTCCTAGAATTTATTTAAGATAAATAATAATTTATTTTAAGGAAAAAAAGTTTAAGAATTTATTTAATTAACTTGAGATGAGTAGGAAATAAATTCTTTTAGGTCCAATAATTTAATTAAAAGCCTAAAATAAATATGTGACCAATTGAGATAAGTTAATCTAGACTTATTTTAATTAAGGAATTATAATTTGACATGATAGTAAATTTATCTTTAAAATTTAAAGAATTATCCATGCATGCAAGATAATGACATTCCCTAATTAATTTATTTATTCACTAAAATATTTAATGGGTAGATCAAACTCTAAGGAATTAAAATATAAGATTTAAGAAATATTTCTCCTCCATTTTTATCCTAATTTTTCGGCCCTCCTCTTTAGTTTTTTTAAAAGATTTTAATTAGTAGGACAAATTATTCTTTAAGTATCTTTCCTTATCTATTTTCTTGGGAGATAATTCCAGCAGACTAAATCATCAATAATTAATATTTAAGCAATATTTTTACCTTTATACCATTGAAATTTTCGACCCCTCCATTTAAAAGATTTAAAATATTTTGACCAATCATTTCCTTATTTCTTTCCTTACCCTTTACTTGGAGATAATCCTTCACCATTTTTAAATCCTCATTAATTAATAAATAAGCAATTTCCCTACCTTACTTTGTTTAAGACAAATCGGCCACCCCATTTCCAAAGGATTTAGTTTTGATTTACAACTCAACTTTGATTTCCTTTCCATATCCATTTCATGGTAGATAATCTCTTAATTTTAAATCCTCATTTAATTAATAATTAAGCAATTTTCTACCCTACTTTATCTAATAAAATCGGCCCCTCCTTTCTTTTAAAAGATTTTTATTAGTTGGACAATGCAATTCTTTATTATCTTCCCCTTAATTTTTTCTAGGTAGATATTCTCCCAACTTTTAAATCACTAACAAATAATTAATTAAGCAATATTCCTCCATTTATCCTAGACCTAATCATCGACCAAATACATTCAAAATATCCCTCAAAAATCTTGTGGTATCCTAAGCATTCCTTATCTCACCACTAGAAAGATAGCAAGATCATTTCATTCCCTTATCTTGTCAACATTCCCATCTATCTGCTAGCCATTCCCTCCCCCTCCTCTTCACCAAAATTTGAGAGAAATTCCGAGCATTTCAGAGAGGAAAAATCGTGAGAAAACCGTGAGAAAATAGGAAAATAAATCGAGTAGCAAACAAGAAGGAAAAGCACTTCGTCTCCTCCACGCCGTATCGTGTATTTCTTTTTGTTTTCTTCAAAACAAAAATATCCAGGCATGTATATGTTTTTATTTACTCCTCAATCAAGTCATATACTGATTTTAACATCCCTTGTGCACGATCATTAACCATAAAAATCGAAATGCATGACAGCAACTTTCGAACCATGTACAGAATTTTCTTGCTTTCTTGAACACTTCACGCCTTGGCTTTGTTTCGATGGTTTCAGGTGTTGGTTCGATTCCAGGCTTCCAAGGCTATGTATAGACACGTACTACGTTGTGTCAAGAACATGTTGGTCCATTCAAACAAGCCCCATGCATGCTAGAAACCGAAAATGACAGCAACTCTTCATTCATGCCATTTGAGTTTCGAAAAAAAAAAATGTTCTGTTTTGCTGTCAAGGATAGTTTCTGTTCTTGGCTGCCCTAAGGGCATATAGCCATGGTTATAATACTTCCCTATCATGTCTAAGACATGAATAAGTCGCCCTTTTGGAGGCTTGGTCCATGGTGAATCGGTTTTTAAATCAAAACACAAGAACAGCCCACAGCCCCTTCGCCCCTTTCGAATTCTAGTGGTGTAACTCTCGAGTTTAGTGGTATGGTGTGAATCTTGGTTGGCCTCTGGCCCATAGCCACGGTTCATACCATACCCCTTGATGTCTAGATCGTGCCATGGTCAAACAAATGGCCACTGGAATGGTCCATGACAGCAAGAAGCGTAGCAACACCCCACGCACACAGAATTGCTCTCGGGTGGGACTTTTCGATAGTTTCTTGGTATGGTTCGAATTGTGGCTGGCCTTGGGCCTTTATCCATGGTTCCAACCTTCCCTTAGGATGTTGGCAAGAGGTTTTGGTTGGTGGTTCAAGCCCCAATGGCCATTAGCCTTGCAAATGACGCAAGGAAACCAAAGCACAGCTGCTGTATTTTGTGACAGCAACTTGCTGCGGCAGTTCAGTGGCTCGTTCGAGTTCTTGGTTTGCTTTTAGCCTATGGCCTTGGACTGGACAGTGCCTCATCAAGTTAGGAAGGTCATGTTTTTGGCCGTTTGTGATTCGGATCATTTTAGAGGTCGTACGAGAATTTACGATGCAATGTGCCAAAATGACTCTCGAAAGAGCGTTTCACGTTTTTGGCCTCCAATCACTAAATTTCGAGTACTGTAAATTTAGGAGCATTATTTCATCATTTTTAAGAGTATTTTAATCATGTCTAAACGTTGGTTCGGTGTTGGTTCGGGTTGGCTCGGAGTCATGAATAAATAATAAGTCAGTGGGCGTAATTGTCTCGTTTTTGGATTCAATTACAAAGTTTGGTCAAGAAAAATCAATTGCATATTTTTCATGTTAGATTTAAGTCGCAGCGAGCCTGGGAACGATCCAACCCATTTGGTAAAATTAATATAGGACATTTAATTACGTTATTTAATTAAATTACGTGCATAAAAATAGAAATTAATCATTTTTGAGATTTATGTGATATTGCTTGTGGCCATTGTACTATTGTGGGATTATTACTTCTCCCGGTCGCCAGTTACCAGTCAGTTCAGTTTTGTACCACCCAGTATACTGTGGCATTAGTCTGATCAGACGATTAGTATTTCACCCGGTCCTCAGTTACCGGTCAGTTCAGTTCAGTTAAGTTCAGTGCAGTTCATGGGGCCACTTGCGTAGAGCATAATCACAACAAAATTATGATAGGCTATTTTATTACAGAGCTCTATTGAGGTAACAGTTCACTTATGATTTTCAGTTCAGTTATGCACGTATTTATAATTATCCATGATAAGATATTTACAGTTCAGTTATGCAAGTACTATAACTCCTCATGACATGATATTTTCACTTCGCATGCAATTTTATTATTATCTATTTACTTGTTATTTATGATATATGCATGCTAAGTCTTTAGACTCACTAGACTTGATTGTTGTAGGTACTGATGATGTCGGGATCGAGGGCTGGGACCAGTGAGCCAGCTCGAGTCGACAGTAGTGGGACCCGAGGACCTCATTTACCAGTCTATTTATTATTTTTGCGAAAACTCATTTTAATACAATGAATTATTTTAAGCTTTCGTTTGAAACATTATTTACTTCTGCTGCTAAGATTGAACATCAAACTTTATTTTATCAGTTTATTTATGAATGAGGCAATTTAATTAATGAAAAATAAAATTTTTAAATTTTTCCGCAAATTTTCAAGTACGTATTTAGAGGCCTTTACAAAAGCTCAGTCCGAGATTCATTGGACCATTTGAGATCCTTGACAGAGTTGGGACGCTAGCTTATCGTGTTGCTCTTCCTTCGAATCTGGCCGGAGTACACAATGTGTTCCACGTCTCTATGCTAAAGAAGTATATGGCAAATCCTTCGCATGTCCTGAACTTTGAGCCGTTGCAGCTTACTCCGAACCTGTCTTATGAAGAGAGACCAGTGCAGATCTTAGACAGACAGGAGAAGAAGCTTCGGAACAAGCTGGTTATGCGAGTTAAAGTCAAGTGGCTTAACCATTCAGAGGAGGAAGCTACGTGGGAGTCTGAGCCCGAGATGAGGAGTAGGTTTCCGGAACTATTCGGTTAGTGCTAATTTCGATGACGAAATTTCTTTTAAGGGGGGATGGATTGTAGAACCCGTAAATCAGACTACGTATAAGCCATACATAATTCTAGTATTTAAATTAAAATGATTTTATTGCATGAGCATTTAAATCTTTTTCTTTGAATTTAATTATTTTATTGCAGTAGTTTAATTATTACCTTTTCAGTTAAATAAGTGAGGCCAGACTGGAGTTAGAGTATTGAGATAAAATTTAATATTAAGAAAACATTCTTAGAATTTATTTAAGATAAATAATAAGTTAATTTATTGTAAAAGAAAGTTTAGGGAATTAATTAATTAATTAGAGATAAGTAGTAAATAAATTCTTTATGTCTAATAATTTAATTAAAAGCCTACAATAAAATATGTAACCAATTGAGATAAGTTAATCTAGGCTTATTTTATTTAATAAATTATGACTTAACATATTAGCAATTTAATTTAAAGATTTAGCCATGCATGCAAAATAATGTCTATCCTAAAGTGGTTTATTAATCCACAAAAATATTTAATGGGTAGATAAAACACTAAAGATTTAAAATTCAATAATTAAGAAATATTTTCCCACCCCATTTACTTAGATAAAAATCGGCAACCCCTTTTTTTTTTTAAAAAAAAAGATTTAATTTTGATTTACAACCCATTTCTTTAACATCTCTCCTTACCTTTTTTTGTTAGATAATTCCCTAAATTTTATTCACCACTAATTAATATTTAAGCAATATTTCTACCATGTTTATCTAGCAATATTTCTCTTCCTTTTAATGAGAAAATCGGCCATCACCCTTAATAGGATTTAAAAGTTTGACTACTCATTTTCATTGATGTCTTTCCTTAATCCTCTTCTTGACATAATATTCCTTCACCATTTAATCTTCAATAATTATCAATTAAGCAATTTCCTACCCATATTTGATTGATGAAAATCTTTCATCCAACTCTCTCACTCCCTAAATCAAATCTTTTCCCTTATCTCTCAAACAACTGGGCTAGCAAGATTCATTTTACCATTCAAATGTCCATTTATCTTGTAGACTTCCCTTCATTTCTTCTCTCCCTCTCCATTATTTCGAAATTTCAGTCTCCTTCAGCACTGAAAAATCGTGAGAGGCTATGGTAATAATAAGAAAAGAAAACAAGAGAAGCAACTCCGTCTCCTCCGCGCCGTGCCGTCGTAGTGTTTGTTTTCTTATTCAAACAAATTTCTGGCATGTTTATATTTTCCCTTGCTCTTCAATCAAGTCATATACATGTTTTTAAACCATATTTATTCATGATTTTTTTGAGCAAAACCGAAATATTACAGCAACTACACAACAAAATTCTGCACAGATTTTTCTACTTCCCTTCATGCTTCACGATTCTTGTTGTTTTTGTGGTTGCAGGGTTGGCTCGATTTCCAGGGGCTCAAGGCTGCTTTTAGACATGATATAGAGTGTGTTAGGAAGGCATTTGTCCATTGGTTCTAGCCCCATACCCACTGGAATCCAGAAATGACAGCAACTTCCCCATGAGCGTCATATTGTGTTCGATTTTCTGTCATGTTGCTGTCAAGGGGAAGTGTCTGATCTTGGCTGCCCTAGGGGCCTATAGCCATGGTTAGAACACCTCCCTAGCATGTCTAAGGCGTGACCAAGTTGGCCTTTTGAGGCTTGGTCCATGGTTGCATCGGTTTTTAAATCAAAACACAGGAACAGCCCCTTCCCCTTTCGGCCCTTCTCATTGTACAGCAATTGTGTTTCGGGTATTGTGGAATGATGTGGATCTTGGTTGGCCTATGGCCCTTAGCCATGGTTCACACCCTACCTCTGGATGTCTATATCATGCCATGGCCAACCAAATGGCCACTGGAATTGTCCATGACAGCAAGAACCACAGCAACATCCCACGCGCAGAATTAGTGCTCGGTTGGGACGCATGATTTGTTTCTGGTGTGATGCGAATTGTGGTTGACCTAGGACCCTTAGCCATGGTTCAAATCATTTTCTAGGATGTTGGTAAGAGGTTCTGGTTGGTGGTTCAAGCCCCAATGGCCATTAGCCTCGCAAACAACGCAAGGAAACCAAAGCACAGCTGCTGTATTTTTGTGACAACAACTTGCTGCGGCGATTCAGTGGCTTGTTTGAGTTCTTGGTTGGCTTTTAGCCTATGACCTTGGACAAGATAGTACCCCATCATGTTAGGAAGGTCATGTTTTTGGCCGTTTGTGATTCGGATCATTTTAGAGGTCGTACAAGAATTTACGGTGCGATGTGCCAAATTGACTCTCGAAAGAGCGTTTCATGTTTTGGCCTCCATTCCGCAAAATTTCTGCTCTTACCATTTTAGGAGCATTATTTCATCATTTTAAGTTTATTTTAATCATGACTAAATGATGGTTTGGTGTTGGTTCGGGTTGGCACGGAGTCATGATTAAATACGAAGTCGTTGGGCGTAATTGTCTCGTTTTTGGATTCAATTACGAAGTTTGGTCAAGAAAATCATTTGCATATTTTTCATGTTAAATTTAAGCCGCAACGAGCCTGGGAGCGATCCAACCCAATCAGTAAAATTATTCAGGATATTTAATTATGTTATTTAATTATATTACGTGCAAAATATTCATTTTGAGATTTATGCGATATTGCTTGTGGTCACTTTACTATCATGGGATTATTCCGTCACCCGGGCACCAGTTATCGGTCAGTTCAGTTTGTACCACCCAGTATACTGTGGCATTAGTCTGATCAAACGATTAGTATTTCACCCGGTCGTTAGTTACCGGTCCCGGTCGTCAGTTACCGGTCAGTGCAGTTCAGTTCAGTTCAGTGCAGTTCATGGGGCCACTTGCGTAGAGCATAATCACAACAAAATTATGACAGGCTATTTTATTACAGAGCTCTATTGAGCAAACAGTTCACTTATGATTTTCAGTTCAGTTATGCACGTATTTATAATTATTCATGATAAGATATTTACAGTTCAGTTATGCAAGTATTATAATTCCTCATGACATGATATTTTAACTTCGCATACAATTTTATTATTATCTATTCACTTGTTATTTACGATATATGCATGCTGAGTCTTTAGACTCACTAGACTTGATTGTTGTAGGTACTGATGATGTCGAGATCGAGGGCGGGGACCAGTGAGCCAGCTCGAGTCGGCAGTAGTGGGACCCGAGGACCTCATTTATCAGTTTATTTATTATTTTTGCGAAAACTCATTTTATTACAATGAATTATTTTAAGCTGTCGTTTTGAAACATTATTTACTTCCGCTGCTATTTTGAACATCAAACTTTATTTATCAGTTTATTTATGAATGAGGCAATTTAATTAATGAAAAAGAAAATTTTTAAAATTTTCCGCAAATTTTTCAAGTACGAATTTAGAGGCCTCTACATCCCAACCCCAACGTTGTTAATCTCCCTTTCGAGCAGTTGGGGTGATTAGGCAACTTCGAAGCTTGCATCCATCTCTGCTTCTGGTTTTTCAGCATGAACCTTATAATTTGGAATTGCCAAGGAGCGGCCTCTAAAGAATTGAACCGCATCCTTAAAGATATGATTAAAAGAAACAACCCAAGTATACTAGGCTTGCTTGAGCCCCGAGTATGAAGCTCCCACGCAGACGACATTTGTAATAAAATGGGTTACTTTCACTGGCTAAGGGTTGAAGCAGTAGGATTTAGTGGGGGAATTTGGATATTTTGGAAAGAAGATATCCATTTAGAGATTATCTCTTCTCATCCTCAATTTGTCCTTGCTCGTGTTGAGGGAATAAATCGAACACCTTGGTTCCTATCAATAGTCTATGGTAGTCCCAATGGCACGCTCAGGAAAAGGCTGTGGAAAGACCTCACGAAAGAAAAGGTGAACTTTGCTGGTCCTTGGTTATCTATAGGAGAATATAACTCTGTCAGCTCGGAGCAGGAAGTCACCTCAAAGGGCAGTTTGGCAAGCATTAGGAGTGCCGGTTACCGAATGGATGTTCAATCAAGGTCTCGTAGACCTGGGCTACATTGGATTAAGATTCACATGGGTCAGAGGATTAAGCAATAACACTTTCAAAGGAGCTCGTCTTGACAGAGGAGTATGTACCATAGATTGGAGGCAATTGTTTCCTGATGCTATGGTGATACATCTCCCCATCATCCAATCGAACCACGCCCCTCTTCTGCTCAATCTAATGGCCACCAGACAAACAAGTGCCACGGGCCTTTTCGCTTCCAGGCAGCCTGGCTTACCCACAAGGATTTCAATAAGGTGATCGAACAGCAATGTCAGAGGAACCTCACACTTGGTAATAATGTGGAGAAACTAATCAAACCTCTATCCGAATGAAATTACTCTACCTTTGGCAACATCAACCGACGAAAGAGAACATTGATGGCTAGAATCGAAGGAGTGCAAAAATGCCTGATTAATCAACCTAGAAACAGATTATTGAAGCTTGAAACCAAACTCAAACAAGAATTAGATACTGTATTAGAACAGGAAGAACTCATGTGGTTCCAAAAATCAAGGGAAAAATGGATCGTCTCAGGGGACAGAAACACTAAATTCTACCATGCCTCCACTATGGTAAGAAGAAGCAGAAATAAAATCGGTGCTCTTATGGCAGACAACGGTGAGTGGGTCTCAGAAGAAAAACAACTGAAAAGCATGGTCTATTCTTATCACTCTTCCCTATTCCAATCGGGACCGAACTGCCATGACCTTACTATGGAAAAAGGTAAATTCCCCTTACTGTCAGAAGCCAACTTAGCTACTCTAAATGCACCAATCTTGATAGAAGAGATAAAACAGGCACTTTTCGACATGGAACCATTTAAAGCCCCCGGGCCAGATGGCTTTGCAGCGGGTTTCTTCCAATAAATGTGGCCTATAGTGGGACAATCAATCTATGATTCTGCACTAAACTTCTTCACATCAGGAGAATTACCGAAGTGCATGAACGATACGCTCCTCACACTGATCCCAAAAGTTTCTAACCCGGAGCTTGTTAGCCAATTGCTACTACTTAAATTATAATTCACCCAAGTGTAGGTTGTCTGCAAGTAATATATTTCGTAAGTACGAGATCGATCCACAGAGAGGTTATTTTAAGTTTAAATTTATTAATTTATAGATTACCAAATGCAAAAACGAAGTTTAAAAATTATAAATTTTGTCAAGGCTTGAGGATTTATTCTTGGTTTATGCAATATTTTTTAACTAAAAGTAAAACAAAGGAAACCACCATAAATAATGGTTCCAAGAAAATAAAAATATTTAAACACACACCTAATATAATATAGTTTCCACTATAGAAAATATCGAATTCACCGATATTTTATATATGGTACCTATGATTATATATATAACTATATAAATATATAACTGCATAAAATAAATGTTAAATTAAATCATTATATTTCATTTAGAACAACCG
>NC_133315.1:7431143-7431455 GCF_012295235.1 Primulina huaijiensis | reverse complement strand
TATTGAATTAGTTATGATTTTTTTACTATATGCTGGTCATGGTGAAAGTAAATTTGTCCTCCTTTTGATATTTTCACAATTTGATCATCTTAACCAACTTTTTAGGCAATCATGTCTTCTGCAAAGTTGTAAATAATTTCACAAGGATTCCAAAATTATTTCAATCACCTCCATTTGAATTTTCTAGCTTGAGTTATCATTATTTTACCAACACGTAGAAAACCTGAAAATAAAACATATTTAGTAAGACATTTAAATATAAACACACAATAATAAAATAACATAATTTTATAATTTTAATGAAACTTAAAT
>NC_133315.1:7425627-7426601 GCF_012295235.1 Primulina huaijiensis | reverse complement strand
ATTTTATTTGTCACAATAAAATTTACAATGTTAGCAAACCAGGGCATAATAGTAGCATAAAACAACTGATCATCTGGAAAATTTTCATTTATTGGTATTTCATTATGAGATGATTCAGTCATTATTCTAGATAAATGATCGGCTACGACATTTTCTTTTCCTTTTTTATCTTTAATTATAATATCAAATTCTTGTAACAATAAAATCCACTGTATTAATCTTGGCTTAGCATCTTGTTTATTTGATAAATATTTTACGGCAGAATGATCAGTGTACAAAATAGTAGTAGAACCAATTAAATAAGATCGAAACTTATCTAATGCAAATACTACTGAAAGTAATTCTTTTTCAGTAGATGAAATTTTGGTCACTATTTAAGGTTCTACTAGCATAATAGATTGCATACGGTTTTCCTTCTTTTCTCTGTCCTAACACAACTCCTATAGCATAATCACTTGCATCACACATTAATTCAAATGGTAAAGACCAATCTGGAGATTGTAAAATAGGTGATGTAATTAAAAGATTATTTATTTTTTTAAAAGCATTTTCACATTTCTGAGTCCATTCAAATTGTGTATCTTTTGTTAAAAGATTCGAAATTGGTTTAGATATTATGCTGAAATTTTTTATAAACCTTCTATAAAAACCTGCATGACCCTAGAATTATCGAACTTCTTTGACCGTTTTTGATGATGTTAAATTAGCAATAACATCATCTTTGGCTTTATCAACTTCAATTCCTTTTTCAGATATCACATGACCTAACACAATCCCAGATTTAACCATATAATGACATTTTTCCCAATTTAAAATAAGATTTTTTTCTTCACATCTTTTTAATACTTCTTCAAGGTTTTTAAGACAATTTTCAAATGAGTTTCCAAAAACAGTTATATCATCCATAAAAACTTCTACAAATTCTTCAATCATATCACTGAAAATACTTAACATGCATCTTTGAAAAGTAGCCG
>NC_133315.1:7414385-7423105 GCF_012295235.1 Primulina huaijiensis | reverse complement strand
TGTGTGTGTGTGTGTGTATAATATAACAATAATAATTGATGAAATATTTATTGTATCAAAATTAACAACAAATCAAGATAACCACTTAAATGGTATCTAGCATTTGATGTAAATTGATAACAATAAATAATTCATTTTTATACTTACAATAAAAAGAAATTAGCAAAATGAAAAGAAATAAAGAAAGAATATACAAAATATAAACAATCTTACTTCACTAAGAATTTATCATCTTCACCTTGACATAATAGATTTAGATTTCCATGAACTTACTTTTGATCAACACTAAAAACATCACTCATAATTTGGAAAATGGAAAATATATTGGAACTTAGAACTTTTATACACACTCACACTATATTTTACAATGAGATAGAATGATTCTCAAGCTAGCACAAGGCCTCTATTTATAGGCCAAATGAGAGAAAGGGTCAAAAATTCTATTAATGCAATGTAGTTGTAATAGTAGTCTTTGTCTCCTCCAACTTCAATTCCATGCCCCTTCTTTCAATGCTTTGTTCCATGACTTTAATCACCGAATTTGACTCAGCTCAAAACAGCAAACATGTGTGGAATTGTGTGTAGATGAATTTGGCCACTTGGTTCACCTCATTTGGTTAAATATTGAAATAGTTATGATTTTTTTACTATATGCTGGTCATGGTAAAAGTAAATTTGTCCTCCTTTTGATATTTTCACAATTTGATCATCTTAACCAACTTTTTAGGCAATCATGTCTTCTGCAAAGTTGTAGATAATTTCT
This sequence comes from Primulina huaijiensis, assembly GCF_012295235.1. NCBI lineage: Eukaryota > Viridiplantae > Streptophyta > Magnoliopsida > Lamiales > Gesneriaceae > Primulina > Primulina huaijiensis. The sequence continues at coordinate 7,422,342 of NC_133315.1, read as the reverse complement.
CAAGGATTCCAAAAATATTTAAATCACCTCCATTTGAATTTTCTAGCTTGAGTTATTATTATTTTACCAACACGTAGAAAACCTGAAAATAAAACATATTTAGTAAGACATTTAAATATAAACACACAATACTAAAATAACATAATTTTATAATTTTAATGAAACTTAAATTTTAAAATATAGGTTTTAACATATAATAAATTATTAATTTTAAGTTTCATCACCAATTCAGACCGATCAGTTTATGCAATGTAAGCTACAAAATACTCACAAAAACGATGACTTACCGTCTAAAAAACGTGATGCCCGTCCTGGTGGGGCCTTATCAAAGCAGCTTCGTCCCAGGCCGCCAAATTTCTGATAACATAATTATCTACCAAGAGGTGATTCGCTCAATGAGGAAAAAATCGGGAGGTAAAGGTTTTATGGCCATCAAAATTGATCTAGAGAAAGCATATGATAAACTCTCGTGGGACTTCATTAAAGACACAATATATGAAGCTGGCTTCAGTCAGGAATGGGTCAAAAACACCATGTCTTGCATTGAAACTCCTAGACTATCGATCCTTTGGAATGGAGAGCAACTTGAATGGATCAAACCGGGGAGAGGAATTAGACAGGGTGATTCGATATCACCATACATCTTTGTGCTCTGTATTGAGAGGTTAAGCTACCTAATCTGCCAAGCGGTTGAAAATGGCCACTGGAAAGCTATTAGACACTCTAGAAATGGGCCTCTCTTATCGCACCTATTATTTGCGGATGACATAGTCCTATTTGCGGAGGCATCAAATAAACAACTGATACTTATTATGGAGATCTTAAACAAGTTCTGCTCTTGTTCAGGAGAGACTGTGAACTTCCAGATATCACACATATTTGTATCTAAAAATGTGAACACCACAGTGGCTACTAATCTGTCCTCCATCTCAAGGATCCCACTAACGACTGACCTTGGCAAATACCTGGGAGTGCCATCCATTCACGGCAGAGTCACTAGCAACATGTACAAGAAAGTGCTGGACAGAATAAAAGCAAGGTTAGAGGGATGGAAAACATAGTATCTAAGTTTAGCGGGACGACAAGTACTAGTGAAATCCGTGCTTAATGCTATTCCCATCTACTCCATGCAAACAAGTCTACTACCCCTGGGAATCTGCTCAAAAATCGAGTAATCGATCCGAAATTTCCTCTGGGGTGGAAGCAATGGAGAGCGCAAATGTCACCTTGTCAAATGGGAAACAGTAACAAAGCCTAAGGAGTTAGGAGGTTTGGGAATCAGAAGAATACATCCTATGGACCTAGCATTCATGACGAAACTAGGTTGGAGATTAATGGAAGAGCAAGGGAATCTATGGGTACAGGTACTGAAGAATAAATACATACGCAACGATTCCAACACCATTAAGCTCCAATCATTCAGAGGAGCATCCAATGCATGGCAAGGCATCTCCAAAATTAACCATCTCCTGGAGAAGGGAAGAAAAAGAGTATTAAGAAATGGTAAATCTATCTACTTCTGGATCGATAAATGGATAGGAAATGAACCGTTGAGCCTGTACTTACTCAGCAACATTGACTCGGTGGAGAAGGAAAAAAAGGTGTATGATTACTGGATCAAGGGAGAAGGCTGGAATTGGGAAGAGCTACACGGGAAACTACCTACTCATGTGGAGAATGAATTGGCTGTGTGCATCATCCATGAGAAGGAGAACATGGAGGACAACATTTGCTGGGGAAGCACCAAAAATGGGAAATTCACTATTAATTCAGCCTACGAACTAATCACGGACAAGGACAAGCAGACAAATGACACCTCGTGGGAAGCTATTTGGAAATTGGAAGTTCCTGCGAGGATACAAGCCTTCATCTGGAAAGTCCGACATGGAAAGATAATGAGTAATTCCGAGAGAGTAAAAAGGGGCTTTACTACCAATGGGCTATGCATACAGTGTCAAAACGGCATGGAAGACGTCGATCATATTTTTCGTAAGTGCAAGGAAACTAGAAAAGTCTGGGATAGACTTATTCCCACTAAGAGCTTACTACAGAACCCGAACCTCATCCTAGAGAATTGGTTGCGAATAAATTTGGACAGGAGAAGTTACAACAAAATGGAAATAGAGTGGAACAGGGCCTTTGTAATCACGCTATGGGGAATTTGGCAATGGCGAAACAAATTGGTGTTCGACGGCAAGAAAATGGATGTAAACACCAAAGTGGAGTGGGTCAAAAACAAGGTATCAGAAATCAAAGCAGCGTTTTCTTCGAAAAAAGTCATGCCAAACAACAATGCAAAATATGCCAACTGCATAGTGAGATGGACACCCCCTCCTCTAGGGTGGAAATCACTAAATGTCGATGGAAGCTGCAACCACAAAACTCGAAAAGCTGGTGGAGGAGGTATTTTGAGGGATGAACTTGGGGACTGGATCTTGGGTTTTACCCACAACATTTGTTGGTGTTCGGTTGAGGAGGCAGAGCTTTGGGCGGTCCGCAAAGGGCTGGAATTAGCATAGAACTCGGGCTACAAGAAGATTGTACTTGGAATTGACTCAGCAAAGGTTGTGCAGTGGCTGAAAAAAGAAGAAGTGCCTTGCTCATCCATCATCAACTTGCTCTCTATCTGTTTGAACATCTTGAATAGAGATTGGGAAGTCAGAATCAACTATATATACAGAGAACAAAACAGGGCAGCTGACTACTTGGCATCGAAAGCACCAAAGTACCAACGAGGATACAGAGATATCTGGACCCCTCCAACAGGACTAGAGGACATCATTGATGAAGACAAGATGGGCATAGGATATCTCAGAAGAATGATAGTGCGCTAGTCGTACTATGACGGGTGACCCCCTTCTCTTGTAACCAAAAAAAAAAAAATAACCCCAAAAAAAATCTTATATTTTATATTCATAATCACAAAACACTTCCTATACTTTATATTCATATTTAAAAAAAAATAAGATAAAAAAATTTTTAATTTTTTTTTAAATGGGTACACGGACCCTGTGTAGGGGTCCGGTTACATGATGGAAATTCGCATTTTGAAGGAAAAATGACACGGACCCCGTGTACGGGCCCGGATAGGGGTCCGGGTAGACTCCGACATTTCGTATTTTCAAGGACAACAGGGACGGACCATGAACCGACACCTCGAGACCCATCCCACAGTGCTAAAATATTGATTCAAACTCAAACAAATGCCCCAAAACAACGACGTCCAACTTACAACGCAATACAACTCATGAACACAAAATTTGACACCAAATCAATTCCTACGATTTCTAACTCAATCAAGTGCCTAACTGATGAAACTTAAAATTAATAATTTATTATATGTTAAAACCTATATTTTAAAATTTAAGTTTCATTAAAATTATAAAATTATGTTATTTTAGTATTGTGTGTTTATATTTAAATGTCTTACTAAATATGTTTTATTTTCAGGTTTTCTACGTGTTGGTAAAATAATGATAACTCAAGCTAAAAAATTCAAATGGAGGTGATTCAAATATTTTTGGAATTCTAGAGAAATTATCTACAACTTTGCAGAAGACATGATTGCCTAAAAAGTTGGTTAAGATGATCAAATTGTGAAAATATCAAAAGGAGGACAAATTTACTTTCACCATGACCAGCATATAGTAAAAAAATCATAACTATTTCAATATTTAGCCAACTGAGGTGAACCAAGTGGCCAAATTCATCTACAGACAATTCCCCACATGTTTGCTGTTTTGAGCTGAGTCAAATTCGGTGATTAAAGTCATGGAACAAAGCATTGAAAGAAGGGGCATGGAATTGAAGTTGGAGGAGACAAAGACTACTATTACAACTACATTGCATTAATAGAATTTTTGACCCTTTCTCTCATTTGGCCTATAAATAGAGGCCTTGTGCTAGCTTGAGAATCATTCTATCTCATTGTAAAATATAGTGTGAGTGTGTATAAAAGTTCTAAGTTCCAATATATTTTCCATTTTCCAAATTATGAGTGATGTTTTTAGTGTTGATCAAAAGTAAGTTCATGGAAAGCTAAATCTATTATGTCAAGGTGAAGAGGATGAATTCTTGGTGAAGTAAGATTGTTTATATTTTGTATATTCTTTCTTTATTTCTTTTCATTTTGCTAATTTCTTTTTATTGTAGGTATAAAAATGAATTATTTGTTGTTATCAATTTACATCAAATGCTTGATACCATTGAAGTGGTTATCTTGATTTGTTGTTTAATTTTGATACAATAAATATTTCATCAATTATTATTGTTATATTATACATACATATATATATATATATATATATTTATATAATTATATCATATATTTCATTTAGACGATAGCGTGGCTCTGCCGGTTGTTCTAAATGAAATATTATGATATCTAACAATCTAACATTTACTTTATCGCAACTAACTTTTACTTTCCGCATCTAACATTTACTTTATCGCAACTAACTTTTACTTTCCGCATCTAACATTTACTTTATTGCATCTAACTTTTACTTTATCGCATCTAACTTTTACTTTATCGCAACTAACTTTTACTTTCCCGCAACTAACTTATTACATCATATATTTCATTTAGGCAATAGCGTGGCTCTGCCGGTTGTTCTAAATGAAATATAATGATTTAATTTAACATTTATTTTATGCAGTTATATATTTATATAGTTATATATATAATCATAGGTACCATATATAAAATATCGGTGAATTCCGTATTTTCTATAGTGGGAACTATATTATATTAGGTGTGTGTTTAAATATTTTTATTTTCTTGGAACCATTATTTATGGTGGTTTCCTTTGTTTTACTTTTAGTTAAACAATATTGCATAAACCAAGAATAAATCCTCGAGCCTTGACAAAATTTATAATTTGTAAACTTCGTTCTTGTTTTTGGTAATCTATAAATTAATAAATTTAAACTTAAAATAACCTCTCTGTGGATCGATCTCGTACTTACGAAATATATTACTTGCAGACAACCTACACTTGGGTGAATTATAATTTAAGTAGTAGCAAGTTTTTGGCGCCGTTGCCGGGGAGGTATAAATTAAGTTTATATTTGTTAATTATGTTTTATTTATAAGTATTGTGTTTTTTTTTTTTTATGAGTATTTGGAGTCGAAAAAAAAGTGGTAGACTTATTCGAGTATCTGAAAATAATTTAAACATGGATGATAATTCAAATAATCAAGATAATGATAACAATAATAACAACAATAATAATAATAATCAAGAACATGATCAATTAAGAACACTTAGGCACCATATGAACCCTATTAGAACTAGTGCCCCATCTTGTTTAGTTTTTCCTCCTGATGCATCTAATTTCAACTTTAAACCTCAAATTATTCAACTTTTACCAAATTTTCATGGCTTAGATTCTGAAAATCCATATTTACATCTAAGAGAATTTGAGGAAGTTTGTAACACTTATAATGATCAAAATTGTAGCATGGATATAGTTCGATTAAAGCTTTTCCCTTTTTCTTTAAAAGATAAAGCTAAAACATGGCTACAAAATTTGAGATCAAGTTCAATAAGATCATGGGAAGAAATGCAACAACAATTTCTCAAAAAGTTTTTTCCTTCCCATAGAACAAACTCTTTTAAAAGACAAATTACTACTTTTTCTCAAAAACAAGGAGAAACATTTTATCAATGTTGGGATAGATATAAAGAATTACTTAATACATGCCCACATCATGGTTTTGAAACATGGAGAATAGTTTCTCACTTTTATGAAGGTCTAATACCTAAAGATAGGCAAATGATAGAATTCATGTGTAATGGAACTTTTGAAGATAAAAACCCAAATGAAGCTATGGAGTATTTGGATTCATTAGCAGAAAATGCTCAAAATTGGGATAATATAGGCACAATAGAACCACCAACAACTAAAATCAATAATTCAACAAATGGGGGTGGTATCTATAATCTTAAAGATGATATAGATATTCAAGCTAAACTTGCATCTTTAGCAAGAAAAATTGAGTCATTAGAAATGAAAAAGAGTGGTCAATTAAAAAGTATTCAAGAAATTGTTTGTCATATATGTGATACACATGATCATGCTACAAAAGATTGTCCAACATTACCTTCATTTAAAGAATGTCTCCATGAACAAGCAAATTATGTTAACAATTATAAAAAACCAATACTAGATCCTTTTTCAACATCATATAATCCTGGATGGAAAAATCATCCTAATTTTAGTTGGAGGAATGATAATAATGCACAACCCTCACAACAATATTTTCAAAATAACCAAAATCATCAAGGTTATATTCCTTATGTTACACCTCCAAGAAAAAACTTTGAAGATGTAATTCATGCATTTATCCAAAAGCAAGAATCTATCAATATTCAAAACAGTCAATCTATGACTGATTTGAAAGAAACTCTTGCAAAATTTGCATCTGCACTTAATATTCATGAAAAAGGAAAATTTCCATCTCAACCTCAACCTAATCCTAAAAATCAAAATCAAGAATTAAAAAATGAAAAAATTGATCAAATAAAATCTGTTATTACCCTTAGAAGTGGTAAAATAGTTAATGATCCATATAGTAATGAAAACAAGGATCATTTAAAATCAAAGAGTAAGGATGATAATCCTGATACTTTTGAGAATGATGATACCTTAAATTCTAAAAATAATATGTTGAATGATAAATCATCTGAAATAGTAAATGAATCAAATAAACCTCCACCATTTCCTCATGCATTAACAAATCATAAAAAACAAAAAAATGATTCTGATATCTATGAAGTTTTTAAACAAGTAAAGATAAATATTCCATTATTAGATGCTATTAAACAAGTACCTTCATATGCAAAATTTTTAAAAGACTTATGTACTGTGAAGAGAAAATTGCATGTGAAGAAGAAAGCATTCTTGGCTGAACAAGTAAGTTCTATTCTTCAAAATAATTCTAGTTTAAAATATAAAGATCCTGGTTGTCCAACAATTTCATGTATTATTGGAGAAAATAAAATTAAAAAAGCTTTGTTAGATTTGGGAGCAAGTGTGAATTTACTTCCTTATTCAGTTTATGAAAAACTTAATTTAGGAGAATTAAAACCCACTTCTGTTACTCTCTTACTGGCGGATAGGTCAATCAAAATACCTAGAGGTATTGTAGAAGATGTGTTGGTTCAAGTTGATAAATTCATATATCCTGTAGATTTTATTGTTTTGGATACACAACCAATAGAAGTACATAATGAAATTCCAGTAATATTGGGACGACCATTTCTAGCAACTTCAAATGCTTTAATTAATTGTCGAAATGGAATAATGAAATTGTCTTTTGGAAATATGACTCTAGAACTTAATGTGTTCAATTTATGTAAACAACCAAGTATTAATGAAAATGAATATGATAATGAAATTGAAACAATTATGGAAGAAAATATACAAGAAGAAAACTTAAATCAACAATCTGAAGTTTTTTCAATAGAATGTTTTGAGTCTGAAAATAATTTTAAAAAAGATGATAATACAAAACTTGAATTAAAAGTTTTACCATTCGAATTGAAATATGTATTTCTTGGTGAAAATAAAATATTTCCAGTTGTAATTTTTTCTACTCTTCTACCAAATCAAGAAGAAGATTTAATTAAATTACTTAAGAAATATAAAAATGCAATTGGATGGACTTTGAAAGATATAAAAGGTATAAATCCTTTAATTTGCACACATAAAATTCATTTGGAAGAAAATGCTAAAACATATCAACAACCACAAACAAGGTTAAATCCACATATGAAAGAAGTTGTTAAGAATGAAGTATTAAAACTATTAGACGCTGGAATTATCTATCCAATCTCAGATAGTAAATGGGTAAGTCCAACACAAGTAGTACCTAAAAAGTCAGGCATCACTGTTATAAAAAATGAAAAGGGAGAGTTATTACAAGCTAGGATTCCATCTAGTTGGCGTATGT
>NC_133315.1:7411242-7411949 GCF_012295235.1 Primulina huaijiensis | reverse complement strand
ATAATAACAATAATATGGATGCTTGTATTGTGAATCTTCGTAAATATTTTGCTTGTTTACCTGATAATGCGTTGAAAAAAATTTATAAAGCTAGATGTGAGCGACTAAGGTAGATGATGTCATATGGCATACTGAATAATATTCGGTTGATAATTGAAGCAAAAGTCCGATTGGTTGGGGAAGCAAGTGAAATAATAATAAAAAATATGCCAGGATTTGGTAAAAGCACATATGCCAAGAAACGAAGAGCTAAACGTATAGGTGGATGTCATAAATGTGCAAGGTGGACTTGTAAAGGGAAATGAAAAAATGTTGGAATGACATCAATGAATAGAGAAGATAAAATTTTATTCATTAAGAATGGTCTGAGTAAAGAGCCTTTGGATAATTTTCTAGAGGTTCTTGATACGCATTCTAGTGGGTACGTGCAAAATGAACTTCTTAAACTATGGTGGCAATTTCAACATGAGGAATATCAATATGGACGGTGGAATCAGCCTTATAAAGATCCTACTGTAGTAATGCATATCTGTTTAGATAAGTAAATATATATATACAATTTCGTCTCGGGAATCTGACGTTAAAAGACCATGTTTGCCAATTTATAAGAAAATTGGATGGGAAGCATATCCTCGACTCATAGAAGGCGTTGAAGCCGTTACTGAACGTAAAATCAGAGGAAGATGTGAGCCACAATCACAACTACG
>NC_133315.1:7378760-7409147 GCF_012295235.1 Primulina huaijiensis | reverse complement strand
ATATATATATATATATATATATTGTTACTTTATATATTATGTGAAAATAATAATAAAAACACATCTAATTATATATTATTATATTAAATGAAAATATATATATATATATATATAAATCGGTATATGAGTTTGTTTTTAAAATGAATATGTTTGTATATTTGAATATATAAAAGGAATAAAGAATCTAGGTTGTGATTTTCCGATAAATTTTATTACTAAGGGACTAGTAATAAGATAGTGTGGGGGTGTGATGAAACTTAAAATTAATAATTTATTATATTTTAAAACCTATATTTTAAAATTTAAGTTTCATTAAAATTATAAAATTATGTTATTTTAGTATTGTGTGTTTATATTTAAATGTCTTACTAAATATGTTTTATTTTCAGGTTTTCTACGTGTTTGTAAAAGAATGATAACTCAAGATAGAAAATTCAAATGGAGGTGATTCAAATATTTTTGGAATCCTTGAGAAATTATCTACAACTTTGCAGAAGACATGATTGCCTAAAAAGTTGGTTAAGATGATCAAATTGTGAAAATGTCAAAAGGAGGACAAATTTACTTTCACGATGACCAGCATATAGTAAAAAAATCATAACTATTTCAATATTTAACCAAATGAGGTGAACCAAGTAACCAAGTTCATCTACAGACAATTCCCCACATGTTTGTTGTTTTGAGCTGAGTCAAATTCGGCGATTAAAGTAGTGGAACAAAGCATTGAAAGAAGGGGCATGGAATTGAATTTGGAGGAGACAAAGACTACTATGACAACTACATTGCATTAATATAATTTTTGACCCTTTCTCTCATTTGGCCTATAAATAGAGGCCTTGTGCTAGCTTGATAATCATTCTATCTCATTGTAAAATATAGTGTGAGTGTGTAGAAAAGTTATAAGTTCTAATATATTTTCCATTTTCCAAATTATGAGTGATGTTCTTAGTGTTGATCAAAAGTAAGTTCATGGAAAGCTAAATCTATTATGTGAAGGTGAAGAGGATGAATTCTTGGTGAATTAAGATTGTTTATATTTTGTATATTCTTTCTTTATTTCTTTTCATTTTGTTAATTTCTTTTTATTGTTGGTATAAAAATGAATTATTTGTTGTTATCAATTTACATCAAATGCTTGATACCATTTAAGTGGTTATCTTGAGTTGTTGTTTAATTTTAATACAATAAATATTTCATCAATTATTATTGTCATATTAAACATATATATATATATATATATAATTATATCATATATTTCATTTAGACGATAGCGTGGCTCTGCCGGTTGTTCTAAATGAAATATAATGATTTGATTTAACATTTATTTTATGCAGTTATATATTTATATAGTTATATATATAATCATAGGTACTATATATAAAATATCGGTGAATTCGGTATTTTCTATAGTGGGAACTATAGTATGTTAGGTGTGTGTTTAAATATTTTTATTTTCTTGGAACCATTATTTATGGTGGTTTCCTTTGTTTTACTTTTAGTTAAACAATATTGCATAAACCAAGAATAAATCCTCGAGCCTTGACAAAATATATAATTTGTAAACTTCGTTCTTTCATTTGGTAATCTATAAATTAATAAATTTAAACTTAAAATAACCTCTCTGTGTATCGATATCGTACTTACGAAATATATTACTTGCAGACAACCACACTTGGGTGAATTATAATTTAAGTAGTAGCACTAACGACACGAAACGGAACACCAACAAACATCCCAACATCATTCTCGATATACTTAAATGCAACAATGATCACCCATCGATGCCCAACGAAGCCTGCAACAATAAAACTTCAAGAACATATCATGAACATATTTTCAGAAAATTTCATTTTGAGCAGTCCCACGAAAACAATCATAACTCACTCGTTTGTTATCCAAAAATTACGAATTTTATATCAAATCAAAGGTATCAAAGAGTACTACATTTTATATGCTAAAAGTTTTTCCAGAAACCCGACCGAAAAATCACAGTTTTTTAAAATGGCATAAAAAATGTTTTATTGAGATCTAAAAAGTTTCAGAAATCGATTCAAAACATAATTGCTCAAACTTACTTATAATAATCAAACTTTCGCGCATAACATACATCAATATATCTACTATGACGAGATCGATGCATAAAACAAAAGACTATACATTCCTACGATGTTTAAAACTCACGATACGGCGATACCGAAGCGAAAACGGAGAGAGGGTTGATCCGGGACGATCGTGGAACGATTTCTTGCAACAAAATCACGAAAGGTTGCTGGAAATTTTTGAAGGAGAGGGTGGTGGCTGGGGAGAATGATAAGAACCCTAGGTTTTACTAAATATGAAATGAATGGGAATAAGGTGTGTGTGTGTGTAGGCGTGTAAATGTGTGTGTAGTTGTGTGTGCGTGTGTTTGATAGTGTAGGGGGAAATAGCTTAATTACATAATTAATTGCCTAATTTAGGGGATAATCATGCTTGGATAAATAATTAATAATAAAATAGTACAAATCTAATATTAACTTTTCTAACACCTCTACTTTAAAATAAAATGCACAAGTGTCACCTCTTTAAAAGTTTAAAACTCACAAAATCACTTAATAATTAATTTAAACTTTTAAAATGCTCCAAACTTAACTAAATATTTTAAAATTCCCCCATCCAACTTAAAATAAAATACCGAATTTTAAAATTACCCAAAATCATCACCGGTCTCTTTTCCTCGATCCCGCATCAAATAATCGCCTGAAACATGAAACTCGAGAAAACATTTTAACGTGTATCACATAAACATAAATAATTTAAAATAATGCAAAGAAATAATTTATGCATCGCTTAGAAAATTATTTTAAATTAAATAAATGATTTAACAATTAAATAAATGCATGGGTTTTACGTATGCTGATTTTGGGCTCTACAATTCCTCCCCCACTTATAAAAATTCCGTCCTCGAAATTAACTCTTACCAAACAACTCCAGATAGCGACTTCTCATATCTGCTTCGGTTTCCCAAGTGGCATCCTCCACTGATTGATTCAGCCACCAGACTTTGACCAGCTTGGTCAATTTGTTCCGGAGTCTCCGCTCCTGTCTGTCTAGGATTTGGATCGATCTTTCCTCATACGACAGATCTGGAGCCAAATGCAACGGCTCAAAACTCAAAACGTGCGAAGGATTCGCTAGGTTCTTTCTCAGCATTGAGACATGGAACACATTGTGTACTCCGGCCAGATTCGGCGGTAGGGCTACACGATAAGCAAGTGTCCCAATCCTGTCAAGAATCTCGAAAGGTCCAATAAATCTCGGACTCAGCTTGCCTTTATTCCCAAATCTCATAACACCCTTCATAGGTGCTATCTTTTCAAAAATGTGATCACCTACGGTAAACTCGAGATTCCTTATTCTCCTGTCAGCATAACTCTTCTGGCGACTCTGGGCGGTCTTCATCCTGTCTCGAATCTTGACCACCACATCTGCAGTCTGCTGAACAATCTCTGGACCAAGTTCTGCTCTTTCACCGACTTCATCCCAATGAATCGCGATCTGCACTTCCTTCCATACAATGCCTCGTAGTGAGCCATACCTATAGATGATTGGAAACTGTTGTTGTTGCTAAACTCCATTAGAGGTAGCTTCGATTCCCAAGCCCCACGTAAATCGATCATAAAGGCTTGCAACAATCTTCTAAAATCTGAATCACTCGCTCAAACTGGCCATCTGTCTGCGGGTGAAAAGCTGTACTGAAAAGCAACTTCGTCCCCATGGCTGCATGCAAAATTTTCCAAAAAGACGATGTAATCCTCGGGTCCCTGTTTGGACACAATAGAAACTGGGATTTCGTGCAATCGGACTATCTCCCGGATATAGAGCTCCGCATACTGCGTCATGGAGAAAGTCGTCTTCACTGGCAAGAAGTGCGCCGACTTGGTAAGTCGATCTACTATAACCCAAATTGCACTGACTGACCTCGGCAAACCAACAATGAAGTCCATGGTGATATTCTCCCATGTCCACTTGGGGATAGGGAGCGGCTTAAGCATTCTTGCTGGTCTCTGATGCTCTGCCTTCACCTGCTGACAAGTGAGGCATTCAGACACAAATCGGCAGGCGTCCCGCTTCATACCTGGCCACCGATACAGGATCTGCAAATCCTTGTACATCTTAGTACCTCCTGGGTGGATAGAATACGGAGATGCATGTGCCTCTGCCAGAATATCCTTTCCGATCGAATCAACACTAGGCACCCACATTCTCTCTCTGTACTTCACAATATCATCAGACACTGTGTAGAGTACATTGCCCTTGGCCTCATCCTTTAGTCTCCATTTCTGCACCTGCTCATCTGAAGGCTGACCTCTACAGATTCGGTCAAACAAAGAAAACTTGACTGTCAGATTAGACAGCTTAGGAGCTCTGCCCTTAGAATAAACTTCTAACCCAAATCTCTGAATCTCGGACTGAAGAGATCTCTGCACTGACAACTGTGCTATGACTGCAACCTTTCGGCTCAAGGCATCTGCCACAACATTAGCTTTCCCAGATTGTAGCTAATTTCACAATTGTAGTTTTTCACTAACTCTAACTACTGTCTTTGTCTCATATTCAATTCTTTCTGCGGGAAGAAGTACTTGAGACTCTTGAGATCAGTGAATATCTTGCATTTCACGTCGTACAAATAATGTCTCCATATCTTCAACGCAAAGACAACGGCAGCTAACTCAAGATCATGAGTCGGGCAGTTCTTCTCATGTACCTTCAACTGTCTGGAGGTATCAGCTATAACTCGACCATGCTGCATCAAAACTGTGCCTAAACCGAGCTTAGAAGCATCGGCGTATAGCACAAAATTTCATTGCCCCGCTGGCATGGTTAACACTGGCGCTGAAATAAGAGCTTGCTTCAAAGTATCAAAGCTCTTCTGGCACTCATCACTCCAAAAGAATTTAGCATTCTTCTTAGTCAATGAAGTGAGTGGCACTGCTATCGAAAAAATACCTGAATAAATTACCTGTAGTAGCCTGCTAGGCCTAGGAAACTGCGGATCTATGACGCATTCTTTGGCTCAACCCATTCCTTAACCGCTGCTACCTTAGCTGGATCCACCTCAATGCCACTGCTAGAAATTACTTGACCCAAAAGCGCTACCTTCTCCAACCAAAATTCACACTTACTGAATTTTGTAAACAACTTGCGACTCTGTAAGACCTGAAAAACTGTACCCAAGTGCTGACTGTGCTCCTGATGGATCTTAGAGTAGAAAAGAATGTCTTCAATGAATACTATGATGAACAGGTCTAGGTAGGGCTGAAATACTCGATTCAGCAAGTCCACAAAATTGCTGGAGCATTCGGCAATCCAAACGGCATTACTAAAAACTCGAATGCCCATACCTGGTTCTGAAGGCTGTCTTAGTTTTACTTTATTATGGCCTCGAATTCTGACTCTTCTAACAATTCCCAATATTAGAAATGGAGGTTCAAATTTATCGTATCTTACTTTCCTTATATTATACCCGTAATGTTCATCGATCTATTACATTAGCATTTATACAGTTCAACCTAAGAAATATTAGCACCAAAATTTACTGATCAACTTCTATCCTTAGTACAACACTCAAAAGTTAAACCTTATCTTAACTCCGGAATAATATTGACCTACGATCCTTGAATCGAATCCTTACCTTATGACACCAAACTTACGTAACTTAGCTATTTACAAGTACATCCCAAATATAAAATTGTTCCTAATCTTAAATTTTGAGTAACATTAATCCATAAAATCCCAAAATATACAATATCGATCTTCTACTTAAATAATAAAACCTTCTTAGCATAAAACACATGCTTAAGCTATTTCCTTTCCAATTACGTTATAGTTGAAGCCTAAGATACTTAAAACTTCCTCATTGGAACGAATGTCACACTTTGACGTATCCTCAATACTTAATTCATTCTAATGTATAAAGCTTAATAAGTTCCCACTATTAATGACGGACTAACTCTAACAAATCAACTTCATTTAAAACCCATAGAATTCTAGAATCCTCATATAAAGATATTAGATTTTCTTACTCGATAAAAATCTTAATATTCGACCATTTGTAACCTATGTTGAATACAACTAATTTCTTTTTGTTTTTATTTCATCCAATATCCCCGTATGAACACCTATTTCATAAACTTGAAATTAAAACTTACACAACCCAAGTAGTTTTAGATAACCTAATTCCAGTACTCATATCCATTTAATCCTAAGTTTCTTAATGACTTACAAAGGTTCCTCAAGACAAGGTGCCTGATAGGGCCCCTTGCCCTGCCTATTGACCCCAATGTCTCTCTGGTCCTGCTCTGCCTCCAAAGCTCTCGACACGACAACTGCATAAGTCGTAGGAAGAGAAACCCTGACATCACAGCGCAAGATCGGCCGGAACCCATCAATAAAATGCCTCAACTTATCTCGGGCATCATTCGCAATCAGCGGTACGAAGCGACACCCCCTCTCGAATTTCCTCACGAACTCAGCTACGCTGCTGTCTCCCTTACTCAACGCCATAAACTCTCTAGTAAGTCTGGATCGTACTTCCTCAGTGAAGTACTTGGAGTAGAAGACCTCCTTAAAGCCATTCCATGACAGAGCCTGCAGATTCACCGACACGGACGTGCTCTCCCACCATAGCCTGGCGTCTCATGTCAACTAAAAGGTTGCACATCTAAATCTGTCTGCATCCTGCAGCTCCATAAACGCCAAGATTACCTCAATGGACTTAATCCATCCTTCTGCTATCATCGGGTCAGTAGTTCCCGAGAACTCCTTAGGATCCATCCTCCTAAACCTCTCGTAAACGGCTTCCGGTTTTGGCCTCGCCCCTGTATCCACTGTAGCTTGGTTCCCCGCAAACTGTGCGAAGAACTGAGTCATCCCTGCAAGCATCTAAGCTTGCATATCTGGCGGTGGACGAGGAGGAGTAACCCTCTCCCCATCCTGAGGCTCTCTATCCTCATCACCTGCTCCTCGTACAATCCCACGTCTTGGAGGCATACTGTCCCAAAATTTACCCAACACATAAACCCAACATACATGAACATAATACTAATATCATAAGTTACACGTAATTTGACTCAAACAAGCACATGCTGAAATCATGACTGGATACATATTACATGACAGAATTTAAAACTTTAAAACTTACAGACTTGAGGTGTGACTTCGTGAGCTTCTCGAAACTGGCAGTAGGCGTAACCCTTTACAAGAACACCGCTCTGATACCAACTGTAACGTACCGTACTTTTAAAATACTTGAAATTTGCGGAAAAATAAAAATTTTCTTCAAACAAGAAACAAACATTCAATTTTCGGAATCATTAAACTATTCATCCAAAATATTTGCAACATAAATATCACAATAAAAGTTTTACTAAAGAAATTACGTGTTTGAATACGTAAACCAAACTTGAAATCAAAGTATTAAAATTTGTTATACTTAAAATCTTAAAATAAAACGTGGGCGGTCCTCGGGTTTAGCCTCCTGCGCAGTCCAAGCCGGCTCCTTGGTCCCCACCCCTAGTCTCCTCGAAATCATTCTCACCTGCATCGATCAAGTCTAGTGAGTCTAAAGAATCAACACGTATAAACTGGAAGTAGCGAGTAATACGAAATAAAACCACATGCATCTTTAAAATAGAGCGTACTTACATGAAACTTGAACATCTCATACATAAGCTTGAACATACGTACATACATACATAGACGTGCCATCAATATAAAACTTTTCGTAAACATGCTTGCTTCATACATACTTGAGCATACATAACATCATTTTGCGTAGAGGCATGTTTCAAAGCAAGTGACCCATACATAAAAGTGCCTGATCAGACTAAACCACAGTACTGGGTGGATTGGTCCCTGGTCATACTTTACCGCTTTCCAATCCCCCATACATGAGATCCCCGTTCATACTTTAACGGGTGGATTGGTCCATGGTCATTCTTTACCGCTTTCCAATCCTGATATAAACTCGTTCATTCTTTAACAAGGTGGAGAGGTCCTCGGACACGTTCACCGACTTCCAAACCCATACATAATTGGTCACAAGACATTTAGCATACCTCAAAAACTTAAAATATTTTCTTTGCACGTCGAACATACTTACTTGGCGTTGAGGGATTCGTTGGATCTCGCTTGAGGCCACTGCTGCACATGCTAACATGAGTTCAAACCCTTATCTTTCATTACTTAGACGTAGGTACTCGTGCTCACAACCGAAGTAAATAAATAGCTTTGACATTCTAAATCGCTCGGGACTTGACCCTGTTCTTTAATAGCCATTCCATACCCAGAATGATATCAAACTCTGGCATCGGCAATACGATAAGATCCGCATAAACAATATTGCCATGAAGTTCGAGGTCTATGTCTCGGACCACATTAGTAGCTGTCAGCTCCTCTCTCGAAGGCAGTACTACTGAATATGCTACATCTACCCCAATGGTCTTGACTTTGAGGAAATTTGCATAGATCTCTGAAATGAACGAATGAGTAGCCCCTGAATCTATCAAGGCATTCGTAGCTGAACCAGCTATAAAAATTCTCCCTGAAAGGTTGGAACATCAAGCTGAACCCAATAATTACAAGAACTAAACTTATAGACATGCGAAGGTCAATGTTCTAACCTAAATTCTCGAAAATATCGCTAATTAGAGCATGCAATCCTATCACCAATTCTAAGTTCAAGATCTCAACCCATAACATTAAATTCCAAATACAAACTTAAAGCTTTAAGATACATATCATGAGCATTGTCTCTGGGTTTGTCTCTGCTGCATGGAGGGCAAAAACTCTGCCTTGGGTAGGCAGACTCCCCTGAGGGCACTCCTTTAGTAAGTGGTCAGGACTACCACACTTGTAGCACTTCTCCGAACCATCTCTACAAACTCCAGCATGACGGCGTGTGCACTCTGCACAGACTGGATACTCTGAGGCCCTCGGGACTATACGTCACTGCTGCTGCTGTCCTCTGTTCCTGGATGGACCGTGGTAAGGCTTCTTACTCTGATGTTGCTGATGAGGAGGGCGGTGCGGAGCTTGGACTAGTCGCTTGCCCTGGCGATCCCTCTCAATATCATTCTGATCCTGCTCTGCAACTAGAGCTCTGGAGACAGCGACATCATAGGTAGTAGAGCCAGCCACCCTAACATCACGGCGCAAGATCGGCCGTAGACCATCCAGAAAATGCCTCAACTGGGCTCCAGCATCATTTGCAATCAGGGGTACGAAATGGCAACCCCTCTCAAACTTACGGATAAACTCCGTAACAGTCATGTCTCCCTGCCTCAGGGTCGTGAATTCCCTTGTCAATCTGGAACGCACCTCGTCAGTAAAATATTTAGAGTAGAATACCTCTTTAAAGCGCGTCCAGCTCAGAGTGGTCAAATTCAAGGCTACAGATGCTCCTTCCCACCACAAGCGGGCGTCTCCTCCAAACAGATAGGTCGCACAACGAACCCTATCCTTGTCTCCAAGCTCCATGAATTCGAAGATAACCTCAAGGGACTAAATCCAGCCCTCGGCAATCATAGGATCGGTCATCCCTGAGAACTCCTTCGGTCTCATCTTCATGAACCGCTCATAGGTAGCCTCAGGCGCCGTCTGCCTGGCTACCCCAGCATTGTTCCCCGTAAACTGTGCGAAGAACTAAGTCATTCCGGCTAACATCTGGGCATTCATGTCCGGTGGAGGGGGTGGTGGTACATCTCTCTCCTGCCTATGATCCTCACCATCCTCATGACGATGCTCATCATCTCTCATGCGCTCAGGAATGCGTCTAGGATGCATACTGTTCTATAATGTGCCGAAAAATTCGTGTTTGAAAATTTGCGGAAAATTAAAAATTTTCTTTTTTTTAAAATAATTAAAATGCCTCATTCACGAAATAAACTGATGAACCAGGTTTAATGTTTAAAAATAGCAGCGTAAGAAATTATTGCTCACAAAATAACAAGTAAAGTAATCCACAACTGATAAAAATGTTTGAGCATAAAAACGGCAAGTGCTGTAAATGAGGTACTCGGGTTCCACTACTGCCGACCCTAGCTAGCTCACTGGTCCCCGCCCTCGGCCCCAACATCATCAGCACCTACAACAATCAAGTCTAGTGAGTCTAAAGACTCAGCATGCATATATCGTAAATAACAAGTGAATAAATAATAAAATCGCATGCAAGTGAAAATATCGTTTCATGAGGCATAACGTAAAATATCGTGTCATGATTAATTATAATACGTGCATAACTGAACTAAAAATCATAGTGAAAATGTTTGCTCCTTGGAGCCCTGTAATGAAATAGCATGTAATAGTTTTCTGGTGAGATTATGGTCTACGCAAGTGGTCCCTGAACTGAACTGACCGGTAACTGACGACCGGGACCGGTAACTGACGACCGGATGAAATAATAATCGTCTGATCAGACTAATTCCACAGTATATTGGGTGGTACAAACTGAACTGACCGGTAACTGGCGACCGGGTGAAGTAATGATCCCATGATAGTAAAGTGACCACAAGCAATATCGCATAAATCTCAAAATGAATATTTTGCACGTAATATAATTAAATAACATAATTAAATATCCTGAATAATTTTACTAATTGGGTTGGATCGCTTCCAGGCTCGCTGCGGCTTAAATTTAACATGAAAAATAAGCAAATGATTTTCTTGACCAAACCTCGTAATTGAATCCAAAAACGAGACAATTACGCCCAACGACTTCGTATTTAATCATAACCCCGTGCCAACCTGAACCATCATATAGTCATGATTAAAATACACTTAAAATGATGAAATAATGCTCCTAAAAGGGTAAGAGCCGAAATTTTGGGGAATGGAGGCCAAAACATGAAACGCTCTTTCGAGAGTCAATTGGCACATCGCACCGTAAATTCTCGTCCGACCTCTAAAATGATCCGAATCACAAATGGCCAAAAACATGACCTTCCCAACTCAATGAAGCACTGTCCAGTCGAAGGCCATAGGCTAAAAGCCAACCAAGAACTCGAACAAGCCACTGAACCGCCGTAGCAAGTTGCTGTCACAAAAATACAGCAGCTGTGCTTTGGTTTCCTTGCGTCGTTTGCGAGGCTAATGGACATTGGGGCTTGAACCACCGACCGAAACCTCTTACCAACATCCTAGGGAATGATTTGAACGATGGCGAAGGGCCCTAGGCCAGCCACAATTCGCATCACACCAGAAACAAATCATGCGTCCCAACCGAGCACTAATTCTGTGCGTGGTATGTTGCTATGATTCTTGCTGTCATGGACCATTCTAGTGGCCATTTGGTTGGCCATGGCATGATCTAGACATCCAGAGGTAGGGTGTGAACCATGGCTAAGGGCCATAGGCCAACCAAGATCGACACCATTCCACAATACTCGAAACACACTTGCTGTAAAATGAGAAGGGCCGAAAGGGGAAGGGGCAGTTCTTGTGTTTTGATTTAAAAACCGATGCAACCATGGACCAAGCCTCAAAAGGGTGACTTGGTCACACCTTAGATATGCTAGGGAGGTGTTCTAACCATGGCTACAGGCCCATAGGGCAGCCAAGATCAGACACTTCCCCTTGACAGCAACATGACAGAAAATCGAACACAATATGACACTCATGGGGAAGTTGCTGTCATTTCTGGATTACAGTGGGTATGGGGCTAGAACCAATGGACAAATGTGTTCCTAACATGTCCTAGTACATGCTTAGGAGCAGCCTTGGGAGCCTGGACACGATCCATCCACCTGAAACACCAGAAACATATGAACCGTGAGGAGCACAAGGAAGGCCGAAAATCTGCATCTTTTATTTTCAAATTTCTTGATATATTTCGGTTATGCCATGGAAATGATGATCATATAATGTTTAAAAATGTTAATATGACTTGATTGAATAGCAAGAAAAAATATAAACATGCCTGGAAATTTTCGTTTGAGAAGAAAACAAACGAGGCGACGACACGGCGCGACGGAGACGGAGTGTTCTTCTTTTGTTTCTAGTTTTTTTTCTCTCTTATTTCTCCCTAGCTTCCCACAATTTTTCTCTCAAGTTTACTCTGAAATTTTCGGTGGAATGGTGGAGAGGAAAGTCTAGAAAAATAATGAATGGGAAATTGCAAGATAAAAGAGATGATTAAATGGCAAAATGAATCTTGCTTTCTTTGAATTTGTGGGATAAGGAAAGGATAATTATATTATTTGATTTGAGAGGGAGTGGTGGCCGAAATCTTCTTTCAAAAATGGGGTAGAAAAATTTTCTTAATTGATAATTATTGAGGATTAAATGGTGAGGGAATTATCTACCAAGAATGGATTAAGGAAATGAATCAAGTAGTAAGTTGTCAAATATTTTTGAATTTAGGGTAGGGATGGCCGAATTCATCTAGTTAAAATTGGTAGGGAAATTGCTTAAATATTAATTATTGAAGATTAAGTGTGATAGAA
Organism: Primulina huaijiensis; assembly: GCF_012295235.1. Taxonomy (NCBI): domain Eukaryota; kingdom Viridiplantae; phylum Streptophyta; class Magnoliopsida; order Lamiales; family Gesneriaceae; genus Primulina; species Primulina huaijiensis. The sequence goes on along the minus strand of NC_133315.1, from coordinate 7,396,665 downwards.
TTATCTCCCAAGAAAATGGATAAGGAAATGGATCAAGGAAATGAGTTGTTAATCTTTTTAAATCCACCAAGGAAGTGGCCGATTTTTATTAGGTTAAAAGGAGAGAAATATTGCTAGATAACATGGTAGAAATATTGCTTAAATATTAATTAGTGGTGAATAAAATTTAGAGGATTATCTAACAAGAAAAAGAAAGGAAAGATATTAAAGAAATGGGTTGTCAAATATCTTTAGTGTTTTATCTACCCATTAAATATTTTAGTGACTTAAGAAATTAATTATGGAGTAATATTATCTTGCATGCATGACTAAATATTTGAATTACTTAATTAATTCTTTAAACATTCTTTTACATTAAATTAACTTATTATTTAACTAAAATAAATTCTAAGAATGTTTTCTTAATATTAAATTTTATCTCAATACTCCAACTCCAGTCCGACCTCACTTATTTAACTGAAAATGTAGTAATTAAACAACTGCATAAAATAATTAAATTTAAAGAAAAGAATTTAAATACTCATGCAATAAAATCATTTTGATTAAATACTAGAATTATGCATGGCTTATACGTCGTCTAATTTAAGGGTTCTACAATCCTTCCCCCCTTAAAACAAATTTCGTCCTCGAAATTAAAACTCACCGAATAACTCGGGGTACCGACTCCTCATCTCTGGCTCAGACTCCCACGCAGCTTCCTTCTCTGAATGGTTAAGCCATTTGACTTTGACTCGCTTAACCAGCTTGTTCCGAAGCTTCTTCTCCTGTCTGTCTAAGATCTGCACTGGTCTTTCTTCATAAGACAGGTTCGGAGTGAGATGCAACGGCTCAAAATTCAAGAAATGCGAAGGATTTGTCATATACTTCCTTAGCATAGAGACGTGGAACACATTGTGTACTCCGGCCAGATTCGGCGGAAGAGCAACTTGATAAGCTAGCGTCCCAACCCTGTCGAGGATCTCAAATGGTCCAATGAATCTCGGACTGAGCTTCTCTTTCTTCCCAAATCGCATGACACCCTTCATAGGTGCCACTTTCACAAAGACATGGTCGCCCACGGTGAACTCTAAATCTCTCCTCCGCTGGTCCGCATAACTCTTCTGTCGACTCTGAGCAGTCCTCATCCTGTCACGGATCTGGGCTACTACATTGACAGACTGCTGAATAATCTCTGGACCCAACTCTGGTCTCTCTCCTACCTCATCCCAATGAACAGGAGATCTACACTTGCGACCATACAATGCTTCATACGGAGCCATTCCTATAGACGACTTAAAGCTGTTGTTATAGGTGAACTCCACTAATGGCATGTTCGACTCCCAACTCCCTGAAAAATCAATAACACAAGCACGGAGAAGATCCTCCAATATCTGAATAACTCGCTCTAACTGCCCATCTGTCTGAGGATGGAAAGTTGTGCTAAACAACAATTTCGTACCCATCGTCGAATGCAAACTCTTCCAAAATGAGGAAGTGAATCTGAGGTCTCTGTCAGACATGATAGAAATAGGAATACCATGAAGTCGGACTATCTCTCGGATATACAACTCTGCATACTGAACCATGGTGAAAGTCGTCTTATTAGGCAAGAAGTGCGCTGATTTGGTAAGACGATCAACAATCACCCAGATAGCATTTGATCCTCTGACTGACTTCGGCAACCCGGTCACAAAATCCATGGTAACATTCTCCCACTTCCACTCGGGAATAGGGAGGGGCTGGAGCAAACCTGTTGGTCTCTGATGCTCTGCCTTCACTAACTGGCAAGTCAGACACTCGGATACAAAACGTCTGATATCCTTCTTCATTCTTGGCCCCAGTACAATAACTGCAGATCTTTGTACACTTCGTACTCCCTGGATGAATAGAGTACGGCGACATACGGGCCTCTGATAGAATATCTACTTGGATAGAATCACTGCTAGGGACCCATATCCTGTCCCGGTATCTCACAATACCATCACTAACTGAATACAAGACACTGCCCTTGGCCTCATCTCTCTGCTTCCACTTTGCCAACTGCTCATCTGCTGGCTGACCCCTGCGAATACTGTCAATGAGAGAAGACTGGATCGTCAAGGGGGATAGACGGGGAACTCTACCTTGAGGATATGCCTCTAGATCAAACCTCTGCATCTCAGACTGAAGAGGTTTCTGAGTCGTCAAATGGGCCATCACTGCAACTTTCCTGCTCAATCCGTCCGCAACTACATTAGCTTTACCCGGGTGGTAGCTAATGTCACAATCATAATCTTTCACAAGCTCCAACCATCGCCTCTGACGTATATTCTGCTCTTTCTGCGTAAAGAAGTACTTGAGGCTCTTATGGTCGGTAAAGATCTGGCACTTCTCCCCGTACAAATAATGCCTCCAGATCTTCAAAGCAAAAACAACTGCTGCCAACGCTAGATCATGGGTAGGGTAATTCTTCTCATGAGTCGTCAACTGACGAGAAGCATATGCTATCACCTTCCCATGCTGCATCAATACTTCGCCAAGACCGAGCTTCGAAGCATCAGTATATAGAACAAACTCACCGGGCCCTAATGGCATGGCCAAAACTGGTGCTGAGATAAGAGCTTGTTTCAAAGTATCAAAGCTCTTCTGACAATCATCGCTCTACACAATATTCACATTCTTCTTGGTCAAAGCTGTAAGTGGAACTGCGATAGATGAGAATCATTGAATAAACTTCCGGTAATATCCTGCAAAGCCAAGAAAACTGCGAATCTCAGATGCATTCTGTGGTACAACCCAATCTCTGACTGCTGCAACTTTTGCTGAGTCTACTTCGATACCACTGCTAGAAACAATGTGGCCTAAGAACGCCACCTTCTCCAACCAGAATTCGCACTTACTGAACTTTGCGAATAACTTGTGATTCTGCAAGGTCTGCAACACTGTGGTCAGATGTCTGCCGTGATCCTCTTGATTCTTCGAGTAGACGAGAATGTCGTCTATGAACACTATCACAAACTGATCAAGATACGGCTGAAATATGCGATTCATGAGATCCATGAAGATCTCTGGCGCATTCGTCAAACCGAACGGCATCACAAGGAACTCGTAGTGGCCATAACGAGTCCTAAAAGCAGCCTTCGAAACATCAGTATCTTTCACCCTCAACTGGTGATAACCGAAACGCAGATCAATCTTGGAGAATACCGAAGCACCCTGCAACTGGTCAAATAGATCTTCAATCCTCGGAAGTGGGTATTTATTCTTCACTGTAACCCTGTTCAACTCTCGGTAATCGATGCAAAGTCTCATAGAGCCATCCTTCTTCTTCACAAACAAGACTGGCGTGCCCCATGGTGAAAAGCTCGGGCGAATGAACTCCTTCTCAAGAAGTTCCTGAATCTGCTTCTTAAGCTCTGCCATCTCTGTCGGTGCTAATCGGTACGGTACTTTTGAGATCGGAACCATACCTGGCATAAGCTCAATGGAAAACTCCACCTCTCGCTCAGGTGGCATACCAGAGACGTCTTCCGGAAAAACATCTAGAAAAACTTTGACAACTGGGACATCTGAGGCTGACTGACTGGGTGACTCGGGGACAGATATAAAAGTTGCTAAAAACGCTCGACTACCTCTATGCATGAGCTTCCTAGCCTGGACATAAGGAATAATGCGCGGTAAGGGAAAGTACCTGTCCGGCTCAAATAAGAATTGTATCATCCCAGGCAGTCGGAATAGAACAGATCTCCGCTGGAAGTCTATCAACACTCTGTTCCGCAATAGCCAATCCATGCCTAATATGATGTCGAACTCTGGCATCAGCAATACGATCAGATCCGCATAAACAAGGTTGCCATGAAGCTCCAGATCTATGTCTCGGATCACATTGGTGGTTGTCATCTCCTCTCCCGAAGGCAGTACCACTGAGTAGGCTACATATAGCCCAACGGTCTTAACTTTGAGAAAATTCGCAAAGACCTCAGAAATAAATGAGTGAGTAGCCCCTGAATCTATCAGGGCTTTTGTAGCTGAGCCAGCTATGAAAATTCTCCCTGAAAGGTTAGAACACTAGGCTGAACCCAATAATCACAAAACTAACTTATAGACATGCATAGGCCAAAGTTCTTCTAACTTAATTTCCCAAAAATAATACTGAGTAGAGCATGCAACAGTATCGCAATTCTACGTTCAAAATCTCGACCCAAAACATTAAATCCCAAATATAAATTTAAAGCTTAAAGGTACCTGTCATAAGCATGGTCTCCGGGTTCGTCTCCTTAGCATGGAGAGCAAACACCCTGCCTTGGGTAGGCAGGTTCCTCTGAGGGCACTGCGGTAGTATGTGGTCTGTGCTACCATATTTGTAACACTTCCCTGAGCCATACATACATACTTCAGCATGGCGGCGTGTGCACTTGGGACAGATCGGATGCTCAATAGGCTTAGGGATTGCGCGTCCCCGCTGCTGCTGCTGGTGGTGGCCTCTGTTAATAAGAGGCCATGGAAAGGCCTCTTATTCTGCTGCTGATGCTGCTGAGGGAAGGGCGGTGTGGTACCTGGACTGGGCGCTTGCCCTGGCGGTCTCTCTCGATATCACGCTGATCCTGCTCTGCAGCTAGAGCTCTGGAGCCAGCGACCTCATAAGTAGTAGGGTCAGACACCCTAACATCACGGCGCAAGATCGGCCATAGACCCACCAAGAAATGCATCAACTTCGCTTTAGCATCAATCGCGATCAGGGGCACAAAATGACAACCCCTCTCAAACTTACGGATGAACTCCGTAACAGTCAGATCTCCCTGCCTCATGCTCATGAATTCCGTGGTCAACCTTTTGCGCACTTCCTCATTAAAATACTTGGAGTAGAATACCTCCGTAAAGTGTGCCCAACTCAGTGTAGCCAAGTTCAGGGCTACTGATGCTCCTTCCCACCATAAGCGGGCATCTCCTCCGAATAAGTAGGTGGCACAACGAACTCTATCTGCATCTCCAAGCTCCGTAAACTCGAAGATAACCTCGAGGGACTTGATCCAGCCCTCGGAAATCATGAGGTCCGTCGTCCCTGAAAACTCCTTAGGACGCATCTTCATGAATCTCTCATAAATAGCTTCGGCCCCTGTCGGCCTAGCTGCCACCGCGGCATTGTTCCCCGCAAACTGTGCGAAGAACTGCGTCATCTCAACCAGCATCTGGGCGTTCATGTCCGATGGAGGGGTTGGAGGTCCGTGCCACTCTTGCCTCTGATCCTCACCGTCCTCATGACGGTGCTCAGCATCTCTGGTGCGCTCGAGAATGCGTCTAGGAGGCATACTGTTCCATACATATAACCCATACGTAACCAACATGCATACTTCCATAATTTATTTAAATTTAAATAAATAATGAGCAATTTAAAAATTGGAGCGTAAAAATAATTCATGAGAACTTGCAGTTAAAACAATTCATGCTTTAAATAGAATGCATAAATGTAAAACTTACAGACCGAAGACGTGACTTCGTGAGCTTCTCGAGGTCAGTAGTAGTACAACCCTTTACAGAACCATTGCTCTGATACCAGCTATAATGGCCCGAAAATTTCGTATTTGAAAATTTACGGAAAATTAAAAATTTTCTTTTTTTTAAAATAATTAAAATGCCTCATTCACGAAATAAACTGATGAATCAGGTTTAATGTTTAAAAATAGCAGAGGAAGAAATTATTGCTCACAAAATAACAAGTAAAGTAATCCCACAACTGATAAAAATGTTTGAGCATAAAAACGGCAAGTGCTGTAAATGAGGTCCTCGGGTTCCACTACTGCCGACCCTAGCTAGTACACTGGTCCCCGCCTTCAGCCCCAACATCATCAGCACCTACAACAATCAAGTCTAGTGAGTCTAAATACTCAGCATGCATATATCGTAAATAACAAATAAATAAATAATAAAATCGCATGCAAGTGAAAATATCGTGTCATGAGGCATAACTAAAATATCGTGTCATGATTAATTATAATACGTGCATAACTGAACTAAAAATCATAGTGAAAATGTTTGCTCCTTGGAGCCCTGTAATGAAATAGCATGTAATAATTTTCTGGTGAGATTATGGTCTACACAAGTGGTCCATGAACTGAACTGAACTGACCCGACCGGTAACTGACGACCGGGACCGGTAACTGACGACCGGGTGAAATAATAATCGTTTGATCAGACTATTGCCACAGTATACTGGGTGGTACAAACTGAACTGATCGGTAACTGAAGACCGGGTGAAGTAATGATCCCATGATAGTAAAGTGACCACAAGCAATATCGCATAAATCTCAAAATGAATATTTTGCACGTAATATAATTAAATATCATGAATAATTTTACTGATTGGGTTGGATCGCTCCCAGGCTTGCTCCGGATTAAATTTAACATGAAAAATATGCAAATGATTTTCTTGAACAAACTTCGTAATTGAATCCAAAAACGAGACAATTACGCCCAACGACTTCGTATTTAATCATGACTCCGTGCCAACCCAAACCATCATATAGTCATGATTAAAATATACTTAACATGATGAAATAATGCTCCTAAAATGGTAAGAGCCGAAATTTTGGGGAATGGAGGCCAAAACATGAAACGCTCTTTCGAGAGTCAATTTGGCACATCGCACCGTAAATTCTCGTACGACCTCTAAAATGATCCGAATCACAAACGGCCAAAAACACGACCTTTCCAACTTGATGAGGCACTGTCCAGTTTAAGGTCATAGGCTAAAAGCCAACCAAGAAATCGAACGAGCCACTGAACCACCGCAGCAAGTTGCTGTCACAAAAATAGAGCAGCTGTGCTTTGGTTTCCTTGCGTCGTTTGCGAGGCTAATGGCCATTGGGGCTTGAACCACCGACCAGAACCTCTTACCAACATCCTAGGGAATGATTTGAACCATGGCTAAGGGCCCTAGGCCAGCCAGAATTCGCATCACACCAGAAACAAATCATGCGTCCCAACCGAGCACTAATTCTGCGCGTGGGATGTTGCTATGGTTCTTGCTATCATGGACCATTCCAGTGGCCATTTGGTTGGCCATGGCATGATCTAGACATCCAGAGGTAGGGTGTGAACCGTGGCTAAGGGCCATAGGCCAACCAAGATCCACACCATTCCACAATACCCGAAACACACTTGCTGTAAAATAAGAAGGGCCGAAAGGGGAAGGGGATGTTCTTGTGTTTTGATTTAAAAACCAATGCAACCATGGACCAAGCCTCAAAAGTGTTAGAGTAGGTGCTCGTCGAGCCAAGTGTTGGCCGAGTGTTCACAATGAAACTCTATGTATAAGCAATCTTTATTATAATAATATTTGAAATTACTATTTTGGCACATCTTTATCTGTATACCCATGCTAGTTGCATAGATAAAGCCCTTGAATATACAAATAGTAGAAAGAATATGAGATGCTCATATGATGAGTATCATGAAACTCATATTTGGAATACTGTATATTCTAAACAGTTCCTAGTCGATTCAGCCGCCGCTAAGAAGGATATAGGCCGCTCGAGTTCGAGACTAGTATCTGCGATGTGAGTACCATGTTTCATTGGTAGGGGACATTGTGATGTCCGAGCATGCAGATAGGTGCTCCTGGTAGAGTGCACTGAACAACCCTCCATAAAAGACTTTCCAAGTGGTTCTCACTTATCGAGTAGAAACGTCCTAGTTTATGGTTGTACACCATTAGTCCTTATGACCCGGGACAACATTGAGACTCTATGTGCTAGCATTACACTTTGAATTGTTTACCGACTCTCATGGGGTCATCAGGTGGCAAGGTTGGGTGTTTTGGCGAAACATATAGGAGTCGATGCATTGTAGTCGGGGATTCACCGCTTACCTTCGGGTATGGATATCCTTTGTGTATATAGTTTGAAATCTCTGATCAGAGTATGGTGGTAATTATGAAAGGGGTTTCATAGATTACACCATCGATGCAACTACGACATGACACATAGTATCGATTCATTGACAACTCTCGATATACCAATGGTTGCCGAATCGGTCGGGATATATGAGATGAAAGGACCGTACTTTACGCTAACCATAATAAAATGGTTCTTGCAGGCACTATCATTTGATACCTAGGGAATCATGTAAGCGATGCTGCTAGGCTTTTAACATGATTGGTTGGGTGCTATCAGACTTGAGTTCAGACGTTCTTGTTATCAAGGAGTTGATAAATAAGAATGGAGCAATTGGGGTATTCTCATATAAGGACATGTTTAGTCCCGAATCACATGGAGATGTGAACCCACGGCTAGTTGTATCAATGAACCATTGAGGGGCACACAAGTGCTAACTTTCTAGATCCCGTTGAGAAGGAAAATAGTTCAATGTGTTGAACGGCTTATAAAGGAGTTTATAAGTGTAAATAGAATAGAAGTATGACTTCTATAAGGAGAATGTTACTTTTAATTTGAGGAAGTGTTCCTAAATTAAAAGTTGACCAAACGAGTAATGTATTTGAAAATTGTGATTTTCATATACATTATTATGGATTAAATTAAATTAATTCAAGTGTTGAATTAATTAAACACTAGTGGACCTAGTAGAGTCCAAATAATTAAATTAATTCAAGTGTTAGATTAATTAAACAACATTGGGCCTTGTAGAGCCCAATTAGAAATAATTATTAAACTAGTGGGCTTGAGTAAAATCAAGTAAGGTTTAACTGGTCTCAAATTTGTTCGAGACAATTAAATTAAAGTCCATGGGCCTTGTAATTGTTGCAAGCCCAAATAGAATGTGCATGGGGAGGTGAAGAGTTGGGAGACAACTTTTTCAATGTTCAAGGCTTGGCATGCAACTTTTTTGCTTTAACTTTTTCCACAACCAAGAAAAACACTCCTCCTTCTCTCCTCCCCTCATGTTGGACGAAATTTTGAGCACAAATTCTCCCATGTTTTGTTCTTCAATAGATGAGGAAACACTCTCTTCTCAAATGAAAAATGCTCTAATTTTTCTAGTGCAAAATTAGAGTGGATTTAGCTTGTTGGTGGTGGACCTAATTTGAAAAAAAGATTTCAAGAACAAGGAAGCTTGTAGATTGTCTTGCCATTCAAGAGCTAAGGTGTTCAACATCTTAGTTGTAGCCATTACATCAATCCTTGTGATTGATAGGTAATTTCTTAACATTGGTGTTTTTGTATTTGCTACACATTATAGAAATGAGGTGCTCGGTTTTCTTGATGAAAAACAAATTTTGACACTTCCGTTGCGCACTTGGGCACCTTATTCAATCCCCTTTCAAAAAGGGAGACTTGGTCACGCCTTATACATGCTAGGGAGGTGTTCTAACCATGGCTATAGGCCCCTAGGGAAGCCAAGATAACACACTTCCCCTTGACAGCAACATGACAGAAAATCGAACACAATATGACACTCATGGGGAAGTTGCTGTCATTTCTGGATTCCAGTGGGTATGGGGCTAGAACCAATGGACAAATGTGTTCCTAACATGTCCTAGTACATGCCTAGGAGCAGCCTTGGGAGCTTGGACACGAGCCATCCACCTGAAACACCAGAAACAAGTGAACCGTGAGGAGCACAAGGAAGGCCGAAAATCTGCATCTTTTATTTTCAAAGTTCTTGATATATTTCGGTTATGCCATGGAAATGATGATCATATAATGTTTAAAAATGTTAATATGACTTGATTGAAGAGCAAGGAAAAATATAAACATGCCTGCAAATTTTCGTTTGAAAAGAAAACAAACGAGGCGACGACACGGCGCGGCGGAGACGGAGTGTTCTTCTTTTGTTTCTAGTTTTTTTTTCTCTCTTATTTCTCCCTAGCTTCCCACGATTTTTCTCTCAAGTTTACTCTGAAATTTTTGGTGGAATGGTGGAGAGGGAAGTCTAGAAAAAGAATGAATGGGAAATTGTAAGATAAAAGGGATGATTAAATGGCAAAATGAATCTTGCTTTCTTTGAATTTGTGGTATAAGGAAAGGATAATGATATTATTTGATTTGAGAGGGAGTGGTGGCCGAAATCTTCTTTCAAAAATGGGGTAGAAAATTTTGCTTAATTGATAATTATTGAGTATTAAATGGTGAGGGAATTATCTACCAAGAATAGATTAAGGAAATGAATCAAGTAGTGAGTTGTCAAATATTTTTGAATTTAGGGTAGGGATGGCCGAATTCATCTAGTTAAAATGGGTAGGGAAATTGCTTAAATATTCATTATTGAAGATTAAGTGTGATAGAATTATCTCCAAAGAAAATGGATAAGGAAAGGGATCAAGGAAATGAGTTGTTAAACTTTTTAAATCCACCAAGGAAGTGGCCGATTTTAATTAGGTTAAAAAGAGAGAACTATTGCTAGATAACATGGTAGAAATATTGCTTAAATATTAATTAGTGGTGAATAAAATTTAGGGGATTATCTAACAAGAAAAGGAAAGGAAAAATATTAAAGAAATGGGTTGTCAAATATCTTTAGTGTTTTATCTACTCATTAAATATTTTAGTGACTTAAGAAATTAATTATGGAGTAATATTATCTTGCATGCTTGACTAAATATTTGAATTACTTAATTAATTCTTTAAACATTCTTTTACATTAAATTAACTTATTATTTAACTAAAATAAATTCTAAGAATGTTTTCTTAATATTAAATTTTATCCCAATACTCCAACTCCAGTCCGGGCTCACTTATTTAACTGAAAAGGTAGTAATTAAACTACTGCATAAAATAATTAAATTTAAAGAAAAGAATTTAAATACACATGCAATAAAATCATTTTGATTTAAATACTAGAATTTTGCATGGCTTATACGTAGTCTAATTTACGGGTTCTACATGTTCCATACATACAACTCATACGTAACCAAAATGCATAATTCCATTATTTCTTTAAAATTAAAAATAAATACTGCATAATCGTAATCTTGACATAAAACATTTCATGGAAACATGCTGTTAAAATATTTCATGCTTTAAACGAAATGCGTAAATGTAAAACTTACAGACCGAAGACGTGACTTCATGAGCTTCTCGAGGTCAGTAGTAGTACAACCCTTTACAAGAACATAGGCTCTGATACCAACTGTAGAGGCCCGTATTTCGTATTCGTAATTTTGCGGAATTATTTAAAATTTTTCTCTTCAAATAAATAACATACAACATTCATAAAATAAACTGATAAATAGGTTTAACTTTAAAAATAACAGCGGAAGTAATTATTTTGTTTCAAAATAACAACAAAAAGAAAATATATATCCAACATATAAAAATGAGTTTGAACATGAAAATGTGAATAAACTGAAACATGAGATCCTCGGGTCCCTACTACTGCTGACCCAAGCTAGCTCACTGGTCCCCACCCTCGGTCTCGACCTCACCAGTACCTACAACAATCAAGTCTAGTGAGTCTAAAGACTCAGCATGTATATATCGTGAATAACAAGTAAAAATATCATAAGATCGCATGCCACGTAAAAATATCGTATCGTAAAGCGTAACGTGAAAATCGTGTCATGGGTAAATATAATTGCGTGCGTATCTAAAATCATACGTAAAAGATTTGCTCGATAGAGCCCTGTCATAAAATATCATGCTGAGATTTTCTGGTAGAGATAATGTTTCTACGCAAGTGGCCCATAACATAACATGCACGTCTGATCAGACTAAACCAAAGTATACTGGGCGATAGAGATCATCACAGCCCTTGGACTGGATATCCGTACCAATACATAATCGTAAACAGGTCGTAAGTCACCGGGTGAAGCAATCCCATAAGCGTAAGGTGGCCACAAGACATATCGCATACATCTCAAAAATAAACATTTTATCTTTTATGCACGTAATATAATTATAACCCTGTTTTACCGGATGAGTTGGATCGTTCCCCGGCTTGCTGTGACCTAATTCTAACATGAGAAACATGCAAATAATCTTGACTTGACAAAGAATTCATAACCGAACCAAAAACGAGACAACTACGCCCAACAAACTTAGTATTCAACCATGGCTTCGTACCAACCCAAACCAACATTGAACCATCGTTTAGCAATGATTAAAATACACCTAAAATACTTGAAAACATAACCCTAGGGCTGTAATACATGAAAAATGTGAATGGAGACCAAAATCGTGAAACGCTCTTTCGAGAGTCGCTTTGGCACATTGCACCGTAAATCATCGTACGACCTTTAAACTTAACAAAATCACAAACAGCCAAAACATGACCTTTTTAACTCATTGAGGTACTGTCCAGTCTAAGGCCATAGGCTAAAAGCCAACCAAGAACTCGAACATGACCTCTGAACCGAAGCCAAAGTTGCTGTCATAACACAGTGGCAGCATCTGCGCTTCCTTGCGTGGTTTGTGAAACCAATGGCCATTGGGGCTTGAACCACCGACCAAAGTCTCTTACCAACATCCTAAGGTGTGGCTTGAACTATGGCTAAGGGCATTAAGCCAACCACATTCCAAGCAACCACCTAAGACAACACAAGGCTCCCACCCGAGAACCATGCTATGCGCGTGGGGTGTATTGCTTTACTTGCTGTCTTGGTCATTCCAATGGCCATGTGATCGACCATGGCTTGATCTAGACATCAGGAGGTATTGTGTGAACCATGTCTAAGGGCTAGAAGCCAAACAAGATCCACCCAACGCCCTCAAAGTCGAAACCAAATCACACAAAAATCAGAAAGATGGAACTGTGGGACACTTATCTTGTTGTTTAAAAATCTTGATGGATTCGTGCACCAAGCCTTGAAAGGCTATCTTGGTCACGTCCTATACATGCTAAGGGAAGGTTCTAATCATGGTTACAGGCCCTAGGCCAACCAAGATTCGAACCCTCACCTTAGACAACAAACAATGACAATCGAGACTCAAAATTTGCAACTATGGAGAGTTGCTGTAAAATTCATTTTGCTGGGGTGAATGGACTTAAACCAATGAACCAACGCCTTCCTAACACACTCTATATCATGCCTAGATTCAGCCTTGAGCGCCTGGAACCGAGCCAATCCCTGAAATCACAAACACAACTCAAAACGTGAAGCATGAAGGAACGGGTCGAAGGGGGCTGTGCAGTTTTTGTCCAAAGTTGCTGTCATGGTTCGGTTTTTGCTATTAAAATCATGAACATGTGTTGTTTTAAAATACCTATAGGACTTGAAGAGCAAAGAACAATATAAACATGCCTGGAAATTTGTTTTTGAAAGAAACAAATCAATACGACGAACACGGCGCAGCGGAGACGGAGTAGTGTTTCTTTCTTGTTTTCTTGCTACTGATTCACGATTTCAGCAGCTGTTTTCTACTGATATTTTCGAAGGAATGGGTGGGGAGAATGCTAAGGAAGTGAAGGGGAAGGTTGCAAGTTAAGTGGGTTAAGAATGCATTAAGAAGGAAGTTGCATAAGAGGGGGTGGAATGGTAAAGGAAATGTTTCATTTTCCTTCTAGCCTTGAACGAAATGAGTGGGGGAATTGGGGAGTGTGATGACCGAAATTTTTAGTCTAGATGCAAGGTGAAATATTGCTTAATTCATGAATTTTAAATTCTTAAAGTTTTAATCTCCCATTATATATTTTAGTGACTTAATAAATTAAATTAGGGTATCAATTTCTTCCATGGCATGGCTTGGTCTAAAAGTTAATTAACAAAATGATAGGTTATAATTTCTTGAATATTTTAGGCCTAGATTAATTTATTCCAATTGATTACACATTTTAATTTAGGATTTTAATTTATTATTGGACATGAGAGAATTAATTAATAGCTTAAGTCTAATTAATTAAATAAAATCTAAAACATTTCCTACCATTAAAATAAATTATTCATTGGCTTAAATTAAATTTAGGAATATTTTCTTATTATTAAATTTTATTCCACTACTCCAACTCCAATCCGGCCTCGCGTATTTAACCGAAAAGATAAATCTAAACTTCTGCGATTTAAAATAAATGATAATGACTTAAAAAATTTTAAAATGAATTAAACACTCCATAAATATATAAAAAAAACTATTTTCAATTTAAATAATAGCAATTATGCATGGCTTATACGTAGTCTGATTTATCGGGTTCTACATATTGTTTTGGCACATCTTTATCTGTATACCCATTCTTGTTGCATTGATAAAGTCTTTGAATATATAAATAATAGAAAGAATATGAAATGCTCATATGATGAGGATCATGAAACTCATATTTGCAATACTACATATTCTAAACAGTTCCTAGTCGATTTAGCCGTCACTAAGAAGGATATATGCCGCTCGAGTTCGAGACTAGTATCTGCGATGTGAGTACCATGTTTCATTGGTAGAGGACATTGTGATGTCCGAACATGAAGATAGGTGCTCTCTGTAGAGTGCACTGAACAACCCTCCATATAGTGCCTTCCAAGTGGTTCTCACTTATCGAGTGAAAACGTCCTAGTTTATGGTTGTACACTATTAGTCCTTATGACCCAGGACAACATTGAGACTCTATATGCTAGCATTGCACTTTGACTTGTTTACCGACTCCCATGGGGTCATCAGGTGGCAAGGTTGGGTGTTTTGTCGAAAGATATAGGAGTCGAGGCATTGTAGTCGGGGATTCACCACTTACCTTCGGGTATGGATATCCTAAGTGATCTCATGTATATGTAGTTTGAATATCTGATCAGAGTATGGTAGTAATTATGAAAGGGGTTTCATAGATTACACCATCGATGCAACTACGACATGACACATAGTATCGATTCTTTGACAGCTCTCGATAAACCAATAGTTGTCGAATCGGTCGGGATATATTAGTTGAAGGGACCGTACGGTACGTTAACCATAATTGAATGGTTCTTGCAGGTAGGGATGTAATCGAGTCGAGCCGTGCCGAACTCTTGAATGTTTGAGCTTGATTCGTTTATAATCGAGCCAAGCTCGGGCTTCATTTAACGAATATATGCATGGCTCACGAACCTATTCAAGCCTTTATCGAGTCTAAACAAGCTTAATAAATATGAATTATACATTTAAATTTTCATTTAATTAATTAAAAAGTAAATTATATATTTAAAGAAAAATATATTATTCTTATTAAAATTTGTAAATTTATTATAATAAATAAATTTAATAGATTTTTCTATATATTTCATAAATAATATGCAAAATCAATAAATCAAATATCAAAACTATTATTTTTTCATCTAAAAGATTACTCATTAACTTACCAACGAACATGTTCACGAGCTAACGAGCCGAGTACTGTAAAGCTTGAGTTTGGTTTGTTTATCTTAACGAGCCTCATTAAACGAGCTCAAACGAGCTTTTATCGAATCGAGCTTCGAATTGCTCACAAACGGTTTGGTTCGTTTACATCCCTACTTGCAGGCACTATCATTTGATGCCTAGGGAATCATGTAAACGATGCTGCTAGGCGTTTAACATGATTGGTTGGGTACTATCAGACTTGAGTTCTGACGTTCTTATTATGAAGGAGTTGATAAGTAAGAATGGAGCAATTGGGGTATCCTCATATAAGGACATGTTTAGTTCCGAATCACATGGAGATGTGAACCAAATGCTAGTTGTATCAATGAACCATTGAGGGCCACACAAGTACTACCTTTCTAGATCCCGTTGAGAAGTAAAATAGTTCAATGTGTTGAACGGCTTATAAAGGAGTTTATAAGCGTAAAGAAAATAGAAGTACGACTTCTATTAGGGAAATGTAACTTTTAATTTGTGGAAGTGTTCCTAAATTAGAAGTTGGCCAAATAAATAATGTATTTGAAAATTGTGATTTTCATAAACATTATTACGGACTAAATTAAATTAATTCAAGTGTTGAATTAATTAAATAATATTGTGTCTTGTAGAGCCCAATAGGAAATAATTATTCAAATAGTGGGCTTGAGTAAAATCAAGTAAAGTTTAAATGGTCTCAAATGGGTTTGATATATTTAAATAAAAGTCCATGGGCTTTGTAATTGTTACAAGCTCAAGTAGAAAGCATGCATGGGAGGTGAAGGGTTGAGAGACTACTTTTTTCAATATCCAAGGCATGGCATGGACATGCTTAACTTACTTTTTCAAGCACCAAAAAAACTCTCCTTTCTCTCCTCCACTAAGCACTTGGCCGAAATTTTAGCACAAACATTCTCTTGAATTTTCTTCTTCAATTGTTGAGGAAAGAAAACACTTCTCAAAGAAAAATCCTCTAATTTTTCTAGTGTAAAATTAGAGGGGAACTAGCTTGTTGGTGGTGGGCTTTATTTTGAGTAAGGAGTGCTCAAAGGAGGCTTGTAGATTGTCATCCTTTGAAGAGCTTAGTTGTTTGACAACTAAGTTAGAGTCACAATCAATCTTTTAAGATTGATAGGTATATTTCTCTAAACACACTATGTATGACATATTTTTGTGTTTTTTCATATTTGCTTCACATTATAGGATTGAGTTGTTCGATTTTGCCCTTGAAAAATTATTTTGAAACTTCTGTTGCGCATTCAGACACCTTAATCGATCCCCTTTCACATACATGATTATATGTTAAAAAGTAATTTATTATCATTATGCATAAAACTGTATTTTTAAGGATTATTCAAGTTGCGATCGAGGAACAGAGACCGAGGGCTGAAAAACGTAAAATATTTTTATTAAATAATTGTTTTTAATTATTTAAAATATGATTGATGATATTTCACATTTTTGAAAATAAGTAGTTTTGAGGTGATTTTATACTCTGGGACGTAATTTTTAGCAATATTGGTTTTTCAACAAAAATACGAACTTTTTGGCAACCCGGCTATTAAATTCACAAACTTAGTTAAAAATAATAATTTTTTTATTATTTTATTCAAGTACTAATGGGCCTAAACTTATGCTTAATAAGCCTAAGCCTTGTTAGTTAATATTTTTATATATTTAAAGGGTTAAACACTACCCTAAACCACCTATTCACGCCACACACTTTCAGCTTTTCTCTCCACCCATTGACGGCCCACACCACACGTAGAATTGAAGGAGAAGTGTGAGGTTTGAAGAAAATTCAACCTAGGCTCCTAAGTCAAAGTTCCTCGCACCGCCGTCGAATATTCGTGCGTAAATTACGCAAAGGCACGCCATACATCTCATTTTCTCGTCTATCATATCGTAGTATCATTTGTATGAAAAGCATGTTATGCATATTATTATTTTCGAAATATTGATCACTCATATGATTAATCTCATGTTTTCATGTCCCAACTCATGTTTTGATGTTATTCTAAAGGCTGCCATGATTAGGACATGATCAAGCCAATTATTTCCGTAATTTAGAGTCCTAGACACACACCCTAAACACTACAAAATCGAAGGAAACAAGCTGGAAACGATATTGTTGTCATGGGGTTTAGGGCATCGGTTTTCTGGTGCAGGCAGCTGGTTGGGTCACGGCTAAAAGAGGATCGATTAAGGTGCACGTATGTGCTACTACTTAAATTATAATTCACAAAAATGTAGGTTGTCTGCAAGTAATATATTTCGTAAGTACGAGATCGATCCACAGAGAGGTTATTTTAAGTTTAAATTTATTAATTTATAGATTACCAAATACAAGAACGAAGTTTACAAATTATAAATTTTGTCAAGGCTCGAGGATTTATTCTTGGTTTATGCAATATTGTTTAACTAAAAGTAAAACAAAGGAAACCACCATAAATAATGGTTCCAATAAAATTAAATATTGAAACACACACCTAATATAATATAGTTCCCACTATAAAAAATACCGAATTCACCGATATTTTATATATGGTACCTATGATTATATATATAACTATATAAATATATAACTGCATAAAATAAATGTTAAATTAAATCAGTATATTTCATTTAGAACAACCGGCAGAGCCACGCTATTGCCTAAATGAAATATATGATTTAATAAGTTAGATGCGGAAAGTAAAAGTTAGTTGCGATAAAGTAAA
>NC_133315.1:7361587-7378269 GCF_012295235.1 Primulina huaijiensis | reverse complement strand
CACTTGGTTCACCTCATTTGGTTAAATATTGAAATAGTTATGATTTTTTTACTATATGCTGGTCATGGTGAAAGTAAATTTATCCTCCTTTTGATATTTTCACAATTTGATCATCTTAACCAACTTTTTTGGCAATCATGTCTTCTGCAAAGTTGTAGATAATTTCTCAAGGATTCCAAAAATATTTGAATCACCACCATTTGAATTTTTTAGCTTGAGTTATCATTATTTTACCAACACGTAGAAAACCTGAAAATAAAACATATTTAGTAAGACATTTAAATATAAACACACAATACTAAAATAACATAATTTTATAATTTTAATGAAACTTAAATTTTAAAATATAAGTTTTAACATATAATAAATTATTAATTTTAAGTTTCATCAGTTTGCGCAACAAAAGTTTCAAAATTGTTTTTCAAGGGCAAAAACCGAGCACCCTAATCCCATAATGTGTAGAAAATACGAAAAACACGAAATGTCATACATAGGGAGTTTTAAGAAAATTTTATTTTTCAATCTCAAGAGATTGATGATGGCTCTAACTTAGTTGTCAAACAAATAAGCTCTTCAATGGCAAGACAATCTTTAAGCTTCTCTTGAGCACTCCTTGCTAAAAAATTAAGCCAACCACCAACAAGGAAGATCCACCTTACACTTGCACTAGAAAATGTAAGGCATTTTTCTTTGAGAAGGGAATGTTTTTCTTCAACAATTGAAGAACAAAATTTTGAGAGAAAAATGCTCTAAATTTCGGCCATGATGGAGTAGGAGAGAAGGGGAGAAATTTTTTCTTGGTTGTGGAAAAAGTTAAAGTGTGTCCTAAAAGCATGCATGCTTTTTTGACTCAAAAAATTGTCTCCAACCCTTCACCGTCCAAGCATGCATTTTACTTGGTCTTGTAACAATTACAAGGCCCATGGACTTTTCTTTAAATGTCTCAAACACATTTGAGACCATTTAACTTTTACTTGATTTTACTCAAGCCCGCTAATTTAATAAGAACGTCAGAACTCGAGTCTGATAATACCCAACCAATCATGTTTAAAGCCTAGCAGCATCGCTGACATGATTCCCTAGGTATCAAATGATAGTGTCTGTAAAAACCATTCAATTATGGTTAGCGTACAGTATGGTCCCTTCAACTCATATATCCCGACCAATTCGACAACCATTGGTATATCGAGAGTTTTCAATGAATCGATACTATGTGTCATGTCGTAGTTGCATCGATGATGTAATTTATGAACCCCCTTTCATAATTACCACCAACACTCTGATCACAGATTTTATACTACATACCCATAGGATATCCATACCCGAAGGTAAGCGGTGAATCCCCGACTACAATGCATTGACTCCTATATGTTTCGACAAAACACCCACCCTTGCCACCTGATGACGCCATTTGAGTCGGTAAACAAGTCAAAGTGCAATGCTAGCACATGGAGTCTCAATGTTGTCCCGGGTCATAAGGACTAATGGTGTACAACCATAAACTAGGACGTTTTCACTCTATAAGTGATAACCACTTGGAAAGTCTTTTATGTAGGGTTGTTCAGTGCATTCTACCAGGAGCACCTATCTGCATGCTCGGACATCACAATGTCCCCTACCAATGAAATATGGTACTCACATCACAGATACTAGTCTCAAACTCGAGCGGCCTATATCCTTCTTAACGGCGGCTGAATCGACTAGGAACCGTTTAGAATATACAGTATTCCAAATATGAGTTTCATAATACTCATCATATGAGCATCTCATATTCTGTCTACTATTTGTATATTCAAGGACTTTATCTATGCAACTAGCATGGGTATACCGATAAAGATGTTCCAAAACAATAATTTTAAATATTATTAAAATAAAGATTGGTTATACATAGAGTTTCATTGTGAACACTCGGCCAACACTTGGCTCGACGTGCACCTATTCTAACAACGGCTTGAGACCAGGGCTCGGCCAGGGTCTAGTTCAGTCGAGGGTGGAGTCCTAACCACGTTAGGGCTCAAGTGGGGAGGGCTGGGTTCAGCGGCTCGTACAGGAAGCTTGGCTCGGTCTGGGGACTTCGAGCTGGGCTAGGGTGCGTCCTTAGGGTCCTAGGTGAACGGAAAACAGGATGGTCCAAGGGTGGCTCGGTTGGCTAGAGTCTAGGAAGTGTAAACAAGAGTCCTTGTCCATAGAGTAGTTCTCGGCCATGCTCACAGCTGGTGTTGGTGCATCATTTTTGAGTTAGGTTCAGTTTCCTTGGTGGCCTATGGTCCACTAGGGTGCATAATGGTGTTGGTCAGGGTTTTTTCCAGCATGGCTCGGGCGTGGCTCGTGAAAATCAGACCATGGCTCGAGGTAGAAACTTAGAGGTCAAGTTAGGGTTTTAATTGGAAAAATAATTCGAAAAACGGCTCAAGGGGGTCGAGTCATAGTTCTCGAGGGATAAAATAATATAAAAGTCTAAGTTTTAAATTTAGGAATTTTATATTAAAGTTTGGAATTTTCGGTATTTAAAACGCCTTCAAAACGACTAATTACGAATTAATTAAAAAGTCTAGTATTTAGACTAAATAAAATTATGGAAATTTTAATTTAGGCTTAAATAATTATTTGGGACATGCTAGAGTCAATGAAATTAAGAAAAAGTAAAAACGTGAAATTTTATGTCTAGGGGTAAAACGATCATTTTACACCTAATAATTAGAAAACGTCATGGCATTGCTCTGAATGTTGTTTTATATTCTAATATGATTATTTCAAATTTTTATGAATTGTAACATGTTAAATTATAAATTTTTAAATGTCCATGGATTTCGATGATTTAAGGAAGACATTTAAAAGACATGTTGCATGATTGGGTTCAAAAACAAAAATGATATGTTATGCATGATTTTTAGAAAGTAATAAGAATGTAAAACATTGAAGGAAGTGAAGTAATTGTGACTATTGAGGTTATGAGGTTTGAGGTAAGAATGCGAATATCGTGAGGGAAAAGGCCCACAGAGAGCCCATTTATGGGTAAAAGCCCCAGTGGGAGCCCGACGATCGTATTTTCATTCGATAAGGATAGGCCAGGGCTCAGTTGACCAGTGAGAGTGTTGCTGGTGTCCCCCGCCGCCCAGTACTGCGGTTTCATGTAAATGGATCCATCGACTTTTTGAGGTCTGAGGAAAGTCACAATTAACGATCTGAATTCAACAAAGGAAAAGGAAAATGTTATGATCATGATAAAAAGTTTTATGTTATGTTTTGAGAAAAAGGAAAAGATTAAGGTTCATGTTATGCAGGTCATGAAAATGTTATTTTTACGTAATAGTATTTTCATTGGTGCATGTGGTTTTATACGTATTATTTGATAAGAAGATGATGGTATGTTGAGTCTTTAGACTCACTAGGTTTGATGGATGCAGGTAATGATGATGTTAATATTACGGGAGGTTTTGATGGTTGATTTTGCTGGACTGTCGGTGCACATAACCCGAGGACCAGCACTTCTACTTTTCCGCAATCATGACTCATGACTTATGATTACGATTTACGTTAAAAGATTTTTCGGACCATTTACTTATTCTTTTGAGTGGTTTTTGAGAGGGTGTTGCTTTTCACGTTTATTGCTTATTAGGTTTGGTAAAACATTTTACGCTTATATGTTTTGAATATTTCACTTGATTTTTCAAATACTAGTTGGTTGGTTCATTGTTAAAATGGAGCAAAATATTTTATGAAAACATTTTCATGGATTAAAGGGTTCGGCCGTGTCATGTGTTTTTTTTAAAAAAAAATTCTAGTACTTTTTAAGCAAAAGAAGGACAGACGTTACACTGTATACCCACTTCATCCTCTGGGTTGCCCAATGGATCTTGACTTTACACTACTTTGATACCCTGGCCAATCAACTGCGTAATGCCATTGACTACCACATTAAGATTAGAATCAACAAAATCGTCAGTCATATAATGCACAGACAACAGCTCCTCTGTGGTGGGAATAATCATCTCCGAAATATCATATGTTATTCATTAACATTAAACATGAAAATTAGTTAAAAGTAACTAAAAATATATTAGATAATACAAAAGTAAATAAAATGAATTTTTTGTATTTACTTTAGTATATACATTTTAAATGCTTTATTCACATCATCAATGGAAGAAGAATGGTTCTTACTTCATTTCTTAGTCAACCAATGACACATTCGAGGTATCGGTACATTGGGACCTTTCCGACGTCTAGCAAACACTTCAGCAATTGTTGGAAAATATTCATACACTAAAATCTAGCAAAAAAAAGAGTTAAACACATTTATTAGTATGATATAAAAAAACAACAATATTTCATAAAATGAACAATATTTAGTTACCTGTAAAAGATGAATAAATCCACTTATATAGAAACTACCGCACCCACTGAAATCTGGATCATTCCCACGACATGCGACCAAATTTTCATAGCTTCTATACTTAGTTTCGAGATCTTTTCTTAGTCCATAAAGTACTTCCTCAAAAGCTATTCTACCCCATTGATAGTTAATAAAACTATCAAATTTATTAACTAATCTAATCCATTCTTAGTCCAATGAATCATTTTTATCTTTTCTTTGTCGATCCAATACACCTGCCACGAAAAAAAGACTAACCAATTTCAACTTCTCCACGTCTATCTCTTCACCTAAGTCATTCTCATAATCATTCATTCTAACTATGAAATCCCCCAAACATATATTGCTTCTTCCACCAAAATGTCCCCACCTAAATTCATCTTCATCAAGTATAACAGGATAAAATTTTGAACAATTTAGGCATGTGAGTAAACAATACTCTAATAATGAAAACCGTAAAGGTTGTTTACGATATACCATTCAAAATTCATCACATCCACTGTCATAAGTCTGTCTACTCCTCAAAAACATAACAATTCATTCGAATTATTATAATCTTTAGCACATATAATTAAATTACCAAATTGTGTATGCTGGACCAGGTATTCTATTTCTTTCTCATTCAAAAATGATATTATCTTCTTACAAATCTCAACATATTTTGATCCTAAAGTTAACTTACATTCAAATAATTGATCCCTTCCAAGTTTAGAGGGGAAGTAAACCTGCAATAAACAAAATCGCTGTTACTTGTCAAAATGTAAAATTAAATAATGTTAATGTAAAAATTTGGTTCAAGTCACTGAGATTTGGGTGGAATAACAGTTGACTCGACCCAAATCTCGTCCCTCAACCCAAACATCAAGCCCTCGACCCACCTGTGGGTCGAGCTCTTTGTTTGAGTCGAGCTCTTCACACCTCGACCCACTATTCTGGGTCGAGGTGGTCGAGCTAGTTGCGACCAAAAATTGAATTTTTTGTCGCGATTTGTGTGTGTGTTGTGCAAATCGACGATAGGTAACTGGTAGAATAAGAATCAACAAATAGATCTATAACATCTTAATCGAATTTATGAGTCGAGCTCGACCCAACCAAATGGTAAAATTCAAAATAAAAAGTTGATTTCCTACCACTACGTGATTCTCTCGTTGAATTTCTTGTAGACCAATATGTTGTAGACTCATTGTTAGTGAGAAATCAAAAAGATTTGAATGGATGCTAAGGAGGATTGAGAATAACGATAAGAAGATATTGAAAAGATTGGAAATGAATGGAGTGAAATGTGGATTGGGTTAAATTGGGTTTGGTTGGGTAGGGTAGTGTAAATTTTTTATTTAATTAAATTTTTAATTTTATGATATTCCCCCTTTTAATAAACACTTCCATAAATCCCATTTTCCTCATTTTGCCCCCTTTCATTGAATAAACGCTTCCAACACTCACGATTTCCTTTTTCGCTGAAATTCTGTACCTTTTTGGCGTGAGAGATGTGGAAAGACGACATTGAATCGGCCAGTCGGCCGCTGTATCCGATGATGTTGGAAAGCCCAGAGCTTCGGTGGTCGTTTATCCGCAAAATATACGGAATTGTCAGTATTCAGTTATTCCTCACGATCGTTGTGGCCTCTGTTGTTGTCACTGTGCACCCAATATCTCATTTCTTTGCAACCACTAGGGTTGGTTTGGCAATTTATATTGTTCTCATCATCGCCCCTTTTATTGGTATAATTTCTCTTCCTTGTATTCTTGTGTGTAAATTAAGAAACCCGAAATTTGCCCTCCTCCTTTGTTATCTGCTGTGGGTTATGTTTTGACTGGTGGGTTTGTTTGTATGGATTGCAGTTTTGTGCCCTTTGCATAGCTATTATAAGAGGCATCCTCTGAACTACTTCCTACTTGGGTTGTTCACGGTGACTCTTGCATTTCCGGTGGGGTTGACTTGTGCCTACACCAGCGGTAAGCTATTCTATGCATTTTTCTTGTTTTGTTTGTTCGAGCTTCTGAATGATGATATAGTTTCGTATTACTATATGCCGAGGCTTGCGGTGATGATTAACTGACATTGGTATCACGATAGGACAGAGATTGGTAATAGATGAGAAGATTTATCTTCTGAACCATCTTGTCGAAGCCAAAACTTTTAATATGTAATAATTATTAAACTTAAAGCCAGAATCTCATCGAGTCATCGTAGATCAATCCAAATATGATGATTGGTTTTGTTAAATGGTTACTTGTACTTGTAAGGCACGAGTTAAAAGATATTTAAATAAATTGAATAACCTTTTGTGTTTCACCTCATATATAAATTGGAGATAAGGATTGCCTTTAGATACGCAGAGATGGGAGCTCCGAGTTTACCATTTTGTGTTAAGATTGCTACCCGCCACATTTTGTTATGGAATGGGTTGAGAATCAATATTCAATAGTGCCAGAGTAAATGATGTGGATGCTTGGCCATTATTATATGGTCACGGATCCTGGATATGGAGGATGTGGATGGACATCTGCTTTATGACTATGCTGTGGATATGGAGGATGTAGATGGACGTCTGTTTTATGGATATGCTGGATATAAATAGTTATCCTTGCATAGAAGACTACCTATGTGGCAAGTTTGCTCTTCAAGCACAACAATACGTAAGCATTACATGTATATGCCCTATTTATAGGCGAACACGGTGTGTGTAATTGATACATATTTACCTTTTTCTGTGAAAAATTTGTTTATCATTCAATCTATCTTGATCTGCTGGTAATAATTGGGGGTGAATAATAGTGCGGGAGAAGTTGAAGGGACAGAGAAATAGAAGGGAAGAAGGTGTTTGAAATCATTTTACATTTTGAATGTAGCATCCATGCCTCAGTTTAAGCTAGATTTTTTGTGTTAATCTTGCTGATTTTGGTAAACCAGCCGCTTCTCTAAATGATGATTAACTGACCCTTGAAAGTCCGCACAATTGGAATTGATGGCAGGGAAAGTTATTTTGGAAGCAGTTATTTTAACAGCGGTTGTGGTTATCAGTCTTACATTGTACACATTCTGGGCTGCAAGGAGAGGTCAAGATTTCAACTTCCTAGGACCTTTTCTGTTCGGTGCTATTATTGTACTTTTGCTGTTTTCAGTGATTCAGGTTTGTGGATCTACAATTTCTGTCTTGTTTAAGTGCTCAGATAGTAATAAGCTGATATTTGATAAATAGAGTAGAAAAATATTGATTTTCAAAGAATTTCTTATCTTGCAGATTTTCTTCCCTCTGGGTAAGATAAGCGTGATGATCTATGGTGGCCTGGCATCAATCATCTTCTGTGGTTACATAATTTATGACACTGATAATCTGATCAAACGATATAAATATGATGAGTACATCTGGGCGGCTGTTGCACTCTATCTAGATGTCATAAACCTCTTTCTATCTTTGTTGAACATTCTCAGAGCCGCAGATAGGCAGTAAAACTATGCATGTTTGTTTGTCTACTTAGTTATTTTCTTCTTGGATATTTGATATGGTATGTAAAATGGATGTTATCTACAGTCATTGGTATTGAAACACTGGTGCCTCATTTATTTGTTCATGGGCCAGTTGCATCGTGTGCTTCGAATAAATAACTGTATGAATATGATTTTTGCTACCCTTTCCCTATCTGTATTCTTATAATTGAGCACTTTTTACTCTACCGTTTGTTGTGTGAAGCTGTGTATTATTCATGCACCATTGCATTGCCGTGTATCCTGGCGAATTATTCCTGTAAGATATCGTTGGTTCTCGCCTCTTGATTAGTTGCTGCATAAAGCACGTCCTCTAGGCTTCTTCGTTTGTGGTTATTTGTTTGTCAGTAAATTGGTGCATGGTGTACCCAATTCTTCATAGCTGATAAGCATTTCTTTGGCAGTGGCATCTCTATCTCTGTCCACCTCTCTTAATCTTATTCCTTAATTTTTGCTTAAAAAATGTTAATTGCTATTTTTTATTTATGGGGGGGCTATTGACTTGCGTGCCTGCGGACTCCACTCTGAGATGAGTCGTTGGTGAAACTGCTTCGTTATTAGATTTTACATATTTTTACGGAGACTTCATATATGAATTCATCTGGGTGTCTGTATCCCTTTATTTAGATGCCATCAACCTATTACTTCATATATGTTACTTGAAGCCCTTATCGTGCCGTGAGCGTTGTGTACTTTTGCATGAGAAGTAATTTTCTGTAATATATTTGTCACTACAGTAGTAATTCATGCAGAGTAATGTTAGAGTAGATGTCCTACAAGCCAACAGTTGGCTAGGAATTTATTGACTCAAGTTGTAATAAACAATCTTTATTTTAATATAATTTAACTTTTAATGGTTTCGTTTCACTTTATCTGTATACTCATACGATCAGCATAGATAAAGTCCTTTATTATGCTTTAATACAAATGAATCGTAATTCGATGTTGAAACTTATTTGTAAACACTGCATATTCTAAATTCGTTCCTAGTCGATTTAGCCGCCTAAAACATGAATAAAGGTCGCTTGAGCTCGAGACTAGCATTTGTGATGTTGTGTACCGCGTTTCTTGGTAAGGGCATAGAGATGTCCAAACATGCAGATGGGTAGTCATATGATAATTATATCGAACGACCCTCCCTCGAACTTTCCAAGTGGTTATCATTCATCGAGAGGATAAGTTCGTGGTTATGATTGTACACTATTAGTGCGTACGACCCGGGGCAACACTGAGGCTCTATATATTAGAGCTGTGCTTTGACTCGTTTACCGGCTCTAAGAAAGTCATCAGGTGGCGAGATTGGGTACAATTGCGACACATATAGGCGCCATTGTATTGTAGTCGGGGATTCACCGCTTACCTACGGGTGTGGATATCCTATGTGATCTGATGAAATAATAGTGCGTGGAATCTCTGGCCAGAGTATGAGATGTACGTTGGAGAAGGAGTTCTCCAATAGTACATGCGATGCTACTATTATATGTGGCACATAGTTATCGAATTGATATGCAACCCTCGATGAACCAATGGTTGCAGATTCGATCGGGATATATGAGATGAAGGGACCGTACTGTACGCTAATTATAATCGACTGGTTCTTGCAGGTACTGTCAGTGATACCTAGGGTATCATGGGGCGATGCTACTAGACGTTCTTACCATGATCTGATGGGTGCAATTAGAAATGAGTTCTGACATTCTTGATCAAGGTGTTGATGAAAAGAATAGGGTTAACTAGGGTAAGCCCGAATAAAAGATTATGTCCTGAATCACAAAGAGTTGTGAACAGACGGCTAGCTGTGTCCCTGAATCATTGAGGGTCACACAAGTACTGAATTATCTTGTTCTCGTTGAGATAATAAATTCAAGGAGTTGAATTTATAGAAAACATTGAGTTAATAAATTCAATGAGTTGAATTTATAAGAAATAAGTTTGAAATGATCAATCGATAAGCTTATAAATAAAGTTTATAAAAGCTTATAGAAATTTTGAGAGCTTGACTGCTAAAGACAGTCAAAGGGAGTGCACCAGCCTTATTTAGACTTTAGTGATCTCGAAATTAAAGTGTGCATCATAATAACAAATAAGTTGAAATTGTCACATCGAAGATGTTGGATCGTCGATCGGGATTATGATGATATTAATATAATGGAAGCATGGATCATGGGCTTGTAAAAGTATAAGCCCACCATGCTAATTTATTAAAGTTTAAATTGGCTTTGATAATTAAATTCATTAAATTTTTATAAAATATGGTATTGATTTATGCAATATGAAAATATTCATGATACCATAATTTTAAAAACCTGCACACAAAACAAAATAATATTAATGCATGATATTCTCAAAATATATGTATTAACATTCGAGATTGTATTTAATATGGCATGGATTTAGAATATTTAGTTATCTTAATTAATTGGATTAATTAAGTAAAAAGAAAGGTTAGAAATGTAATTAGAATATTTTTATTATTCTAATGGAATGCATTTGAGAAAGATTTTTGGAAATCGAGATTGGTGTGCAATAAGAATATTTCATTAACTTAATTAATTCAATTAATTAAGTTAATGAATTATTAGTATTAAAATAAAGATTTTCTTATCCTTAAGATGGGGGCATGCATTCGGTGGAGAATTGGATTCTCATCAACAGGGCTGCATCCGAAAAACCAAGAGAAAAAAAAAGTAGGAAACTTTCGGCTCTTCCATGGAGCTCTCGAAAAATCCCTTCTCAAAACAAGAAAATTTTGACCACTCCAAGTTTGAGAGTTGTGCCGATTTTTAGTGTTTTATCTCAACGCAAAATATCTTCAAAAATTACTAGTGCAATTTTAAATAGGAATAAATATTCCAGTCGTGGACCGGATTAGGAGTTCTTGAAGAAATTTCGTAGAGAATTTCAACAAGATCTACGTCCGCTAATTCCGGAGTAGTTAGAGCCAAGTGAAATTAATCACTAAAGGTATATTACTAAACATCCTATGTATGTTTATTTATTAAAACCATACGAGTGTCTAAATATATTTTGATTGTCAAAATAAAATAAAAATTTTAAAACTTCCGCTGCGTTTTGGGCACGAGAAAACCGAGATCCAACAGTGTTATCAGAGCCAAGGTTTTTCTTAATCGTATGGTTTTGATATTGAATAATTTGTTTCTAACCACACAAGAAAATTTTTCAGAAAAATGTAGCACTATAAAATTATTATTTTTTAGAAATCAAAAAAAAAATTTTTGAATCTGCCCGGAACTGTTCCGGGCAGTCCGTGCGCGCAAGCGGCGTCGTGGACGCCAGCGCGCGCGGTGTCGGATGCCATCACACAGCGCGCGCGGCGTCCGCGCAAGCTGCGCCTGCCTGCACACGCCTGTGCGCGCAGGGTGCCCGATACGATCGGGCAGCGGGCGGGCGGCGCAGGCAGCTTCCCGGCAGTGTCTCGGGCACCGTGCTGGATAATGGGCCTGAATTGTTTGGGCCTAGGGTGAGATTTTTTGATATTTCAAACTTTTGGGAAAAATTGATATTTTTAAAAATTGATTCAATTTTTCTTTTGGAAAATTAATAATTTTCTTGTAAAATAAATAATTTGAACATGATTTTAATTATTTATTTTAAAAATAAGTTTTACAATAAATCAATTATTATTGATTTAATTGGAAATTAAATAAAAGTGTTTATTTAATTTATTAAATTCTTTAATAATTGTGGTGGTTAGTGATGAAATTATTAGATATATGATTTATCAGTTAATTAAATTTGTTTAATTAATTGATGTTAACATTTGATATTAAATGCATGAAGGATGATCGAGAGCCTTGACCAATGTGTTAGGTGTATGTTAGGATATTTTACTATTTTATTCATTTTGTTAATATTTGATATTATTAAAGTGAGTTTGGTTTATGTCTCATTCCCACCCCATGAGATGTATCTCTTATGTGCCATAGCTATTTAAATGTAATTATTAGAAATAGTGGGAGATCAAGACTGGAAGATGGTGAGCCCGATTCACAGGATGAAGACATGTAAAATATTGGAAGCTCTTGTAATAGTTGCATTTTCATCCCTGCATTCACCTAGGTTTTGGACTTGAATCCATGTCTGGCTCACATGGATCTAATAGTGTTGGCGATCGATCATCCTTATTTATAGTTGAATGTCATATTATGATATATTTACGATATATAGTAGTATGCATGTATGTATATTATTAGATAATATAGTGTCATGAATCCGGCAAACATACAAACTCGTGGCACGCGATTTTTAAATTAAAATGATGAGACAATTTTAAAATTAAAATCCCTCAGTTTGAATATGATTCAAATTTTATATCAAACCGTAAAAGTAAAACTTAAAAGAGTTTAATTTTTGTTTAATTTTTCCTTGCCTTCCATCAACCGTGGTTGCATGTTGATTGCTACCCGCGGACAGTGTCTGGCTCATATTATTGAGGAGGCCTGGACGCCGGAAAGCTGTGACTTCCACTGGACATATGATATGAATTGAGTGGAATTCCCATGACTTCGGCTCATATTATTGGGGGAACTCATGACGACCGTCCACTACAATTCAATATTGATTGGTCGGTTTGACACACGAAAATAAACGGCGTCATATTATTGGGTCCTTATTAAACGTGAGACAAAACATGCGGAGGTTGCATAGGGATGCAATTGGATTCTACATTTTAGAAATTATAATTGGCTGATATTATTCGGGATTATAATTGGCTAACTGGACTCTACGTGCCTACTAAGGAAATACGATTTCCCTTTTTCATCAGATGGTGGTGGAAATGTCAAAATAGTGGGAGGGAGATTTATAAAATAAAATCCATATTTTATATCTTAAAATTATTTTAAAATAATCAGCAACAATTATTCTGTTTCCATATCAGTATATTTTCGATTTCGTCACGTAATACATTTTTGTTATTAACAAGCTAACCGAACCAAACTTTCAAGACTGGTTGAGAAATTGTTCTGAATTCGGAGAAAATGCATACACATTAATTTCAGTCCTGTTGAACTGACAAAGCATGCAAGATGGTAGGACCATAGTATGCAAGCTAAAGTGTAACATGCTTGCTTTTATGTCAAATGAACTGTAGGGACAGTTTGAGGAAATGTTGAATGCTGCTGACATTCGAATGCACTTGCAAGAGTTGCATGGTGCATGAAACTCATACAATGATGCACACCACTTTCAATAAGTTCATGACTACACGTATGCAAGATGGGGCTTTGGCCCATGAGCGTGGTATACGTATGACTGGGCTTATGGAGAATTTGGTGGGCCTGGAATATGTGATTCCTAACGAGTTACTAGATAACATCAATTTTTTGTCTCTCTCTTCCTCATATAACAGGGTTATGGTGAACTTCAATTTGAATAAGATAGATGATAGCCTTGAAGAGCTAGTCAATACGCTTATGACTTATGAGATCACCATAAAAGAGAAAAATGTTGTTTTTGCTAATGGGCCGCTCGTCAGACGAAACCTGGCCCACAAGATAAGGGCAAGAAATGTTCTGCCCCTCACAAAAAAAAAAAAAAAAAAATCAAATAAGAGGCAAACTCTGAAAGACACTTAAAGGGTCTACAAGGCCCGATAAGTCAGAACATAGGTATTTAACTGCAAGAAGTCCGGACATAAGAAATTATATGCGCTAGAAATGTTATGGAAATGATAAGTTAATGTCCAAGTAAACAAGATTTCAACAACAAACAAAAGAAAGTTAGATGATTCAAATCCTGCACAAATATGGCACGCTAGACTAGGTCACAATTCCCAAAGAAGGATGCACAAACTGGTGGGAGAATGCATGTTTGACTTGTCAGACATAAATTCTTTTCCTACTTGTTAGTCCTGTCTAAAAAGAAAAATGACAAAGACTCAATTCGATGGAAACGTGGAACGTGCGCAAGGTCTACTGGATTTGATCCACACAGACGTTTGTGGTCCGCTAAGTGTTAGCACAATATATGGGCAATCCTACTTCGCTATCCTTACTGATGACCATTCGAGGTATGGGTATGTTTATGTTTATGAAACACAAATCTGAAGCATTTGAAAGGTTCAAAGAATTCAGATCTGAAGTAGGAAACCAGCTAGAAAGAAGTATTAAGACACTTCGATCTGATCGAGATGGAGAATACTTGAGTACTGAATTTTTGGGTTATCTAAAAGAGAATGAGATTCCCTCACAGTGGACTCCACCAGCAACACAACAATTGAATGGTGTTTTTTGAACGTCGAAATCGAACCTTGATGGACATGGTTCGATCTATGATGAAATTCACTGAATTGCCTACATCGTTTTGGGGCTTTGCACTTGAAACTGCGGCAATGTTATTGAATAATGTCCATACCAAAGCAGTGGATAAAACACCATATGAGATATGGATGGGAAAAACTCCCAAATATTCTTACATGAAAATATGGGGATGTCCTGCTTACGTGAAGCAGACAGTGGGAGACAAATTGGATAGTAGATCCACTTTGTGCTACTTTGTAGGATATCCAAAGAATTCTGTTGGATATTATTTCTATCACCTTAATGAAACAAAAGTGTTTGTTTCAAGAAATGTCACCTTTTTGGAAAAAGAATTTCTATTAGATAGAAAAGGTAAGATGATATAACTTGAAGAAATTCAAGATACTCCCTCAACTGTAAAAGTTGAACCTGATCCCCAACAACTAGTAGTTGAAGTACACGTTCCTAGAAGGTCTGGTAGGGTTATCAGACCGCCTACAAGATACACGCTTCTTCATGAACAAGGCCATGATGAGCCTTGTGTCAGAGATCAATATATGGCCTCAAGCAGGCGGCAAGGAGTTGGAACCTCAGATTTGATAGCACTATCAAAGAGTTTGGTTTTGCTAAGAATCCTGAGAAACCATGTGTGTACAAGAAAGTTAGTGGGAGTGCAGTGACATTCCTTATACTTTAATTTGATGACATCCTACTCATTGGGAATGATGTAGGATTGCAGCAATCAACTAAAGTATGGTTAGCAAGTAAATTCTCCATGAAAGACATGGGTGAAGAATCCGATGTATTGGGAATACAGATCTATAGAGATAGATCAAAAAAGATGCTAGGACTCACCCAAGCCACTTATATCGATACCATTCTGCAGCGATTCTCTATGGAAGAGTCCAAGAGAGGATACTTACCAATGTGTCATTGTAGAGACCCGTATTTCGTATTTGAAAATTTACGGAATAATTTAAAATTTTTCTTATTAAAAATAAATAACATGCCTCTTTCATAAAATAAACTTGATAAAAAGGTTTAATGTTCAAAATAGCAGTGGAAGTAAATATCTGTTTCAAAACAACAACTTAAAATAATTCATCGTGATAAAAATGAGTTTGCATAAAAATGATAAATAAACTGAAGCATGAGGTCCTCGGGTTCCTATTACTGCCGACCCAAGCTAGCTGATGAAACTTAAAATAAATAATTTATTATATGTTAAAACCTATATTTTAAAATTTAAGTTTCATTAAAATTATAAAATTATGTTATTTTAGTATTGTGTGTTTATATTTAAATGTCTTACTAAATATGTTTTATTTTCAGGTTTTCTACGTGTTGGTAAAATAGTGATACCTCAAGCTAGAAAATTCAAATGGAGGTGATTCAAATACTTTTAGAATCCTTGAGAAATTATCTACAACTTTGCAGAAGACATGATTGCCTAAAAAATTGGTTAAGATGATCAAATTGTGAAAATATCAAAAGGAGGACAAATTTACTTTCACCATGACCAGCATATAGTAAAAAAATCATAACTATTTGAATATTTAACCAAATGAGGTGAACCAAGTGGCCAAATTCATCTAGAGACAATTCTCCACATGTTTGCTTTTTTGAGCTGAGTCAAATTCGGTAATTAAAGTCGTGGAACAAAGCATTGAAAGAAGGGGCATGGAATTGAAGTTGGAGGAGACAAAAACTACTATTACAACTACATTGCATTAATAGAATTTTTGACCCTTTCTCTCATTTGGCCTATAAATAGAGGCCTTGTGCTAGCTTGAGAATCATTCTATCTCATAGTAAAATATAGTGTGGGTGTGTATAAAAGTTCTAAGTTCCAATATATTTTTCATTTTCCAAATTATGAGTGATGTTTTTAGTGTTGATCAAAAGTAAGTTCATGGAAAGCTAAATCTATTATGTCAAGGTGAAGAGGATGAATTCTTGGTGAAGTAAGATTGTTTATATTTTGTATATTCTTTCTTTATTTCTTTTCATTTTGCTAATTTCTTTTTTTTGTAGGTATAAAAAATGAATTATTTGTTGTTATCAATTTACATCAAATGCTTGATACCATTTAAGTGGTTATCTTGATTTGTTGTTTAATTTTGATACAATAAATATTTCATCAATTATTATTGTTATATTATACACATATATATATATATATTTATATAAATATATCATATATTTCATTTATACGATAGCGTGGCTCTGCCGGTTGTTCTAAATGAAATATTATGATATCTAACAATCTAACATTTACTTTATCGCAACTAACTTTTACTTTCCGCATCTAACATTTAATTTATTGCAAATAACTTTTACTTTCCGCATCTAACTTTTACTTTATCGCAACTTATTAAATCATATATTTCATTTAGGCAATAGCGTGGCTCTGCCGGTTGTTCTAAATGAAATATAATGATTTAATTTAACATTTATTTTATGCAGTTATATATTTATATAGGTACCATATATAAAATATCGGTGAATTCGTAATTTTCTATAGTGGGAACTATATTATATTAGGTGTGTGTTTAAA
>NC_133315.1:7347270-7361487 GCF_012295235.1 Primulina huaijiensis | reverse complement strand
CCCTTGCCAACGCCATTCAGCCGCCATCGGAACCACAACCGCGTGGAGTTAAGTACCATTATGAATCCCTCAGGAGGAATCGAGTTCCAACTTTCGATGGGAACCCAGACCCGAAAGTCGGCCATAACTGGCTCAAGAATGCCGAATCACAACTACACCTACTGGAAGTGCCTGAAGTATTGAGAGTGGAAGTTATAACACCGTTTCTAGAGGACAGAGCATGAAAGTGGTTGGAGACTGTGTCACCATCTATGGCGGAGGTGGAACAAATCACATGGCAGACTTTTAGGAGAGAGTTTTTGAAACAATATTACCTAGTCGAATTTCGTCTGCAGAAGTTGAGCGAGTTTGAAAACTTCAAGCAGACACCAGATATGACAGTGATGGAATACACTTCGAAGTTCAATGATCTGGGAACCTATGTCCCAACAATGATATCTAATGAAACATTGAAAATGCATCGCTTTAAGAAAGGACTGAATAGCCGGATTCAATCGGCTTTAGCAGTATTCAAGCCAAATAATTTTTCTTATTTGATGGGCGCGACAATGAGCGCGGAAACAGATATCAAGCACTGTGAAGAAGAAAATAGGAACAAGAGACCGTTGGTCAGCCAATCTGCTCAAAATAGTCCCAAATTCAATAAGCCGAATTATTCAAGTGGCCCTCCAAGAGGAAACTTTAATAGTGCTGGCAGTACAGAGGGAAGTGGTGCGATACATGTCGACAAAAGTATGTGGGAGAATTTTATCGGAAAACAGGGGCTTGTTTCAAATGCGGAAAGGTGGGTCATAGAATTAAGGACTGTGCAGACAAGAAAGAGAAAGGGAAGGGACCCAACAAACCAAATGAAAACAAGATTAATTCCCGAGTGTACGCAATAACCCAGGACGAAGCTGATAACACCAACGAAGTGGTGGCAGGTACTATTTTACTCAATGAAATACCTGCATATACTTTGTTTGATTGTGGTGCCACACATTCATTTGTGTCTAGGAGATTTGCTAAGAAGCTTAAACTTGAGCATGATATTCTTAGTGAACCGTTAAGAGTGGCAAAACCGGCGGGCAAAATAATTGAGACCCACAAAGTGTATCGAAACTGTAAAATTTGTATCAGCAAACAAACTTTTGAAGCAGAATTGATTCAACTCAATATGGTTGAGTTTGACATCATTCTTGGAATGGACTGCTTAGCTAAAAACCATGCCATATTAGACTGTCAAAAGAAATATATTAGACTTCAGACACCGACTAAAGAGGAAGTCATATATCACGGAAAATCCAAAGAACGAAAATCTCTGTTATCTGCCTCACAAGCCTGGAAGGCCATAAAAGGAGGAGAAGAAATTTCTCTGGCAATGATCAATGAGATCAAAGAAAAAGAAGTCCCAAAATTGGAAGATATTCCAATTGTTCAAGAATTTCCAAATGTTTTCCTCGAGGAATTACCGGGTGAGATACTTGATAGGGAAGTAGAATTTGAAATCAATTTCGTCCCTGGTTGAAAGGATCGGTTAGAAAGTAATAAGTGTTTAGAAGGGGGGGTGAATAAACACTCACGGATTATAAGTTCTTTTCGAAATTTGAGATCAGTTTAGTGACAAACTGACACTCGGTATCTCGTCAGTCGATAACAATCAGTTTAACTGAAAAAACAGTTGCGGAAGTAAACTGACTGAGAGACAGAATAACTGAAGTAAAAAGATAACTGAAATAAAATGCACACGGTTTGTTTCTGGATGTTCGGAGAATAAAATAACTCCTACGTCAGCCCTTCTATCAAGAAGATAGGATTTCCACTAAAAGACTTTGATCGAATACAATAGTTGTACTGACCCACTTCAGTTTGGACTTATAACTGCCAACATTGAAACTCTTAGTTACAAAAAGCTTCTACAGTTCGTGACTGATCTTAGCACAACTTAAAGAATCTAGTAAAGATTACAACATGCTAATAAGCTCGAGAATGTAGCCTTGAATGCTACAGATAAAACTAATAAGTGTGAGCTTTTGATTTGCGTAGTGATTTTAGCAACGTAACAGCTCGAGAATTACCCCCTTTTAGGTGTTTGACAAAACTAAGCAAATAATAACTGATCAATTGAACTCTTTGTAGATAAAATAATTTTCGATCTTTATAAAATTCTCTCAGTGTACAAATTTGTACAAAGAATGAAAGAATAAAATAATCTTCAAGAAAACGAATCCATCAACTGATAGAAATTCTTCTGTGAGACTTTGTGAGACTTCTTCTGGGTGGGTTATAGCTTAGGTCTTTTCCCCTTTTTTGTCAAACGCCTCCATTCTGACAGATAATCCCCGAACATCAACTGATAAAAGCTTAACAGAGGTGGCTACGTCTGAGACTGCATTAAGCATAGTAGTTTGCAGCAAGTCTATCTTTCTGGAAACAGATGTCTCCACGAATTCAACTCTCTTGCCGATTGCATCTTGAGTCAGGGAAAGACTTTCGGCTATACCTCTATTCTTTTTGATTTCGACCACTGCAAAAGAGAGAGAGCGGTCACAGTGGCTTGAATTTGTTTCAATCTCCCAGAGTTGAAGTCATTTGAGGAATTTAGCTTCAAGGTATGAACAAGCTGAGTAGATTGGATATCTGAGATTGCCGTCATCATCTTTGACAGGTCGTGCTGGATGGTTTGAGTCTCTTCCAGTACCGAATTAAAGTTTATTGAAGGATGAGGAGATGAAGGTCCAGTTGGCTCTGGTTCTTGATCTCTTGAGTCTTCATCAAATATTACCAGAGTCCTGTCAGTTATTATCGGTTCTGCACTGACCATATCAGGAGAATCCTCTACACCTGCTTCCTGTTTAATTTGGAGAGGAGAAAGAATGATTGGTTGATCGGTTGAGTGATCAACTGAAACTGAAGTTTGCTTTTCAGTTTGAATGTCTTCAGATAAGCATAGCTGAGCCTCCATAGTTTCAATAAGTGCCTGTTCAGTAACACCAACTAACTGAACTGGCTGTTCAGTTTCTTCAATTATTGCCTTCTCCGCAGGTTTTTCAGTCGACAAAGTTTGATTAACTGGTTCTTTTGTTGGAATGACTTCTTCAGCTGATCTAGATGATTCTAGCTGAATATCAGAGGTGACTGATTGGATGACCTCATCAAGATTGGCCAATGCTAAATCAGTTTCAGCACCAACGTCCTTGGGAGGGGGCAATTGCTTGTTGATCAGTTTCAGCACCAACGTCCTTGGGAGGTCTTTGAACTGAATCCTCAGTTGGGTCTTCTGATGATACGTCTTGAGGAGCTTCTGGAAAAACCAGTTCTTGACCTATTTCCCAATTCTTTATTTCCATCTGTAGTGAGACAAGATCCGATTCTAGTTGATCATGCACAGCTTTGTCATTATGTGCAGTTGGACTGGTAGGGTCATAGTTCAGTTTCAGCTGAGCAACTATCTTCTGTAGCTTTTTGTCTCTCAGCTGATCGAAGAAGTAATTCTTCCTCTCCAGTACCTGAACGATGGAATATGCCTTAACCACTCTTAACACAACATGTTCCAGCTTTATAAATTTCTGCAGTTTGGATTTTCTCTGAAGCTCTTTGGCGAATACATGCATTCTGAATTTCAACCATGCATCATAGGTTTTGAGCTTATTTGCTGAAAATCCATTGATCTCTTTCCAGATAAGATCAATGTGTGTTTGAATGGCATTTGTTGGCCTGGGATCTTCTTGCATTTTGGTTAAAAATTTTGGCGTTCCAAGGCCATATAATTTCTGAATTAGGGGTGTCAGTGGACCCTAAGAAATTGGAGGCAATCAAAGATTGGCCACAACCAAGAACAGTGACTGAAGTAAGAAGTTTTCTGGGTTTAGCAGGCTACTATAGAAAATTTGTGGAAGGATTTTCTTCGATAGCCATTCCACTCACCAAACTTACCCAGAAAAATTCGAAATTCATGTGGAATGAAGCATGTGAAGCAAGTTTTGAAACCCTGAAGACGAAACTCGCATCCACACCAGTACTAATTATTCCCGAGGATGGTAAGAATTTCACTATATACAGTGACGCTTCAAAGGGAGGATTAAAGTGTGTGCTTATGCAAGAAGGTCAGGTAAATGATTATGCCTCACGGCAATTAAAATCGTATGAGCAGAATTACCCCACTCATGATCTAAAGTTAGCAGCAGTGGTATTTGCGCTCAAAATTGGAGGCATTACCTTTATGGTGTAAAATGCGAAGTATTTACTGATCACCAGAGCCTCAAGTACATTTTCACCCAAAAGAAATTAAACATGATGCAAAGAAAGTGGATGGAACTGCTAAAAGATTATGATTTGTCAATCAATTATCATCCGGGTAAGGTAAATAAGGTGGCAGATGCGTTAAGCCGAAAGAATCTTGGGAAAGTGAGCTTATCTGGTTGAAACGAAATTCCGGCATTTGACAAAATATGAAATTCTGGAGGTGACAAACTGATCAACCAACTGATACGCGCAATTATACTCAGCAACTGGACTTAACAACTGAAATCAGCAGATCTAATAAAGAAAACTGATCAGTTGTTGGCGTTTGACAAAATATGAACCAAACTCTAAATTCTGGAGTTTGACAAACTAATCAACTAACTGATACGCACAATTATATTCAGCAAACTGGACTTAACAACTGAAATCAGCAGATCTAAACTGATCAGTTGGAAACCGATCAGGTGATATATTCAGCCGTATGCTTCCTTCAACTAAACATGTCTCGGGAAAGAACAGTCAACCGACAAAGAGACATAGCAGATTGCAACTGAATATGAAACGCCGCACTTCAATCAATACAGCTTAGAAAAACGCATTACGGCTAAAGCAATTAAGACGCCGCATTACAATAAATGAAGCAAACGGATAGGATCGATTAACGAAACAAGAGTGTTTAGAAGGGGGGTTGAATAAACACTCACAATTAAAACTGATCTTTTCGAGTTTTGAGTTCAGTTTGGTGAGAAACTGATTCTCGTAATCTTGTTGGTCAATGACAATCAGTTAAACTAAAGTAGTTGCGGAAATTAACTGACTGAAAGATAGAATACAAAACTGAAATAAAAGACACAAGGATTGTTTTTGGATGTTCGGAGATATCAATTACTCCTACGTCACCCCTTCTATCTCAAGGATAGGATTTCAAATAAAAGACTTTGATCGAATACAAGATTTGTACTGACCCACTTTAGTTTGAACTTATCACTGCCAAAAACTGAAACTCTTAGTATTACAGAATGTTCTCAGTGCGTAACTGATCTTAGCACTATCGAATTTAACGATTGTTACAAAGTGCTAGTGAGCTCAAATTGTAGCCTTTACTGCTACGAATAAATCAAGTGAGTGTGAGCTAAAATTTTGACAGACTAACAGCAAGCTTTGAATAGAGAGTCTGTGCGCGTCCTTTTTTCAGCTGATCTTCTGTCATATTTATAATCTTCCCTTCCAACGGTAACTTGAGATATATTTGAATCTTTGTATCCGTTGATTGCCACTTCATAATTCCTTGGGCATTGTTTGCTTAGTTTATTGTAATGCGGCGTCTTAATTGCTTTAGCCAAGATGCGTTGTTCTAAGCTGTATTGATTGAAGTGCGGCGTTTCGTATTTAGTTGCGATCTGCTATGTCTCTTTTTCGGTTGAATGTTCTTTCCCAAGACATGTTTAGTTGAAGGAAGCATACGGCTAAATATATCAACTGATCGGTTTCCAACTGATCAGTCAGCTGTCTTCGAGAATTCAATTAAGTTCAACTGATCAGTTTCCAACTGATCAGTCAGCTGTCTTCAAGAATTCAATTAAGTTCAACTGATTAGTTTCCAACTGATCGGTTGGTTTTCTTCGAAAGTTCAGTTCAGCTGGGTTCGGTTGCCTTAGATAATATGCGCAATAGTCTTCAGTTAGGCAAGTTGTATAGATCGAATATTTGATCAGTTAGTTCCAATAAATAATCGGTTTGTCAAACATCTGAAATTAAGTTTCCAACAATTTTCCCCTTTTTGGTGTTTGACAAAACTAAGCAACTAATAACTGATCAATGAAGCTTATATGATCTTCAAGTCCGTTATAGATAAAATAATCAACTGTTGTGTACAGATTCGTACAATGAAAGAATGAAATAATCTGTAGCTACATTGTATCAAGTCCATTGAGCTGATCTCCATTGAACTGCTGATTTGATGATATTTTCCCCTTTTTTGTCAAACTCCTCCATTCTGACAGATAATCTCTTAACATCGGTTAAAAGAATCTTGACAGAAGTGGCTACGTCTGCGACTGCATTGAGCACAGTGGTTTGCATGAAGTCTATCTTTCTTGATACGAGTGTCTCCACAGCATCAACTCTTTT
Organism: Primulina huaijiensis; assembly: GCF_012295235.1. Lineage (NCBI taxonomy): Eukaryota > Viridiplantae > Streptophyta > Magnoliopsida > Lamiales > Gesneriaceae > Primulina > Primulina huaijiensis. The sequence continues at coordinate 7,355,133 of NC_133315.1, read as the reverse complement.
GCTAATAGTGTCTTGAGTCACTGAGAGACTTTCAGCTATACCTTTATTCTTTTTTATTTCAGCAATTGCAAAGAAAAAAGAGGTCACGGTAGCTTGAACTGCCTTCAGTTTCTCTGAGTTAAATACTTCTGCATGTTCCAGTTTCAGAGAATGGGCGAGTTGAGTATGGTGAATGTTAGAGATGGCAGAGAGCATTTTATGCATATTATTCTGAATATCTTGAATTTCTTCAAGAACTATTTCAAGATCATTAGATGAATGAGGTGGTGATTGTCCAGAAGTTCCAGGTGCTTGTTCTTCGGAGACTGGATCAAAGACCACTAAGGTCCTGTCAGTTATAACTGTCTCTGCAATGGTCTATTCTGGAACAATTATTTCAGCAACTCCAATTTGATCTGGGGGAGGAGAAGATGGATCCTGAGTAGCCACTGAATTGTCCGGCTGAATAGGCAAATTTTTGGTATCTTCAGTCGGAGCATCAAGAACCGGTGCTTCTGCTGGAGATTCAGTTGAAACGAGGACTGGCTCGTCAGATGGAATATTTTCAGAATTTAGTAACTGAGCCTCCACATTTTCAGTAGTTTCTTGACCAGGTGACTGAGCTGGCACATCAGCAGGCTGAACAAGCTCTTCAGGTAAGACGGGATCCTCTAGAACTGCTCGATCAGTTGAGTGATCAACTGATACAGAAACAAGCTCCTCTGTTTGAGATTCTTGAACTACTGACTGAATAATTTCATCAATATTGGCGAGTGTCAAGTCAGCTTCTGAGTACATTTGAGGATCAGCAACAGAGGATCGAGGCATATCCTGAGCTTGTTCTTTATTCGGTGATGTGGATTCTTCTTCTTCTTCTTCGTAAGGCCCTCCATGAATAACCAATTCCTGATCTCTTTCGCAAAATTTTATCTATAAGTGCAAAGAGGTAAGATCTGAATCCAATTGAGTAAGCACTGCTCGATCATTGTAGGCAGTTGGATTCGTAGGAATGTAGTTGGTCTTCAGCTCTTCAACCAGTTGTGCCAACTTTTTGGCTCTCATTAGATCAAAGAAATAATTTTTTCTTTGCAAAGCCTGCACGATAGTGGCAGCTTTGACTATCCTCAAGATAATTTCTTCCAACCTGATAAACTTCTTCAGCTGGGACTTTCTCTTCAATGGTTTTGCAAAAGTATGAGTTCTGTACATAGTCCAAGCGTCATAAGTTTTCAGTTTGGTTGTGGCAAATGCATTTACGTGTTCCCAAATGAGGTCGATATGGGTTTGAACTGCATTTGTTGGCCTGGGCTCTTCAGTCAACTTGCCCTTCCCTTTCTTGTCGGTGAGAATGTGTGGAATGTTCAATCCTGAAAGAGTAGTTTCCACTGACTCCCGAATAGAGATTCCCTTTGGTCAAGCAGGAGCAAAGAAAATTGGGCGATGAACTGTTTTCAGAGAGGACATGACCATAACTGACTCCTTCTTTGATGGGTCAGTTGTTTGAGGCAACTGATTTTTTGCTGAAGCTTCAGATGAAACGGTTTTTAATAGAGTAGCCTGAATAGATTGTTGAGCGTCCGATGATTTCAACCTTTCAGTAGGAATAGATTCCAGGGAAGCTATTGGTTTTGTCTTCTGAGTTCTAGGCTTCTTGACAACCTGGGGAGACGGAGTTTTCTCCAATTCTGATTCACTTATAATCAACTTTCTCTTTGTTGTATTCAGTTGAGTCAGCGCTTTTGCCCTTTTTACAGACTTGGGAGCAGCCTGTTGAGCTCCAATCTCCTTTTTGATCTTAATGAACTGATCAGGATTGAGATCCAGTTTAGCCTTGGGTGGCAACACATTCTTGGCATAGAAAATTTTGAATTTGGATGATCTCTCCGAATCATCAGCCACCAATCCTTTAACTTTCATCAGGTAGCTTAACAGAACAGCGAATCCCTTGGACTGCTTGTTGGATTGAAACATGTTTTCAAAGTATTGAAGATGAGGTGCTTCTAGTTGAGTCGTCGTTCGGCCATAATAACAGCAAGGGCCTGAAATTTTTCCAAGGTTAAAGCAGCAAAGGATCCTGCCTTTGCCAATAGCCCTTTGGCTACAATATCAGCCAGTAACTGAACTTCATGTTTCAGTTCTTTCTTTGGATCAAAGACTTTGATTTTCCGTCCATCAGCAGAAAGAAGAGTTTGCATAGCTTCAACATCTGATTCTTTGACTTCAGCAAGGTGTGCCAATCCATCAGAAGGCAACAAAAATGTTTCTCCGAAAGAGTCTTCAGATAAGGTCAACAACTGACCATTAACAGTAGAGGTGATGATACCATCGGGATTGACAGAACGATTGGAGTAGAAATCAAGAAGTTCCTTCGGATAAATCTCTTGGGAAGATTGTCCCAAAAACATCCTGAGACCATCAGATTCAATCTTCAGAAAAACGTTCTTAACATCAGCTTCCTGAACTGATAAAACTGAGTCAAAATCAATGGCCATAGCGTTCAACATGTGAGCTGGGATCTGGTTGGCCATTTGAACTGAATGATTTTCTGCGAAAGAGAATGCTTGAATTTGTTTTTGCTCTGAGAAATTTGAATAAGCGTAAAGAAGAAGAACTGAAATGGGGCGGGCAAAGTACTTATGTACGTGACTGTTCGAATTATAGGACACGTGTCAGTCCAAAAAAATTTGAATAAAAATATGTGTAACAGTCACGTCGGTTGATTTGGAATATAATAAGTTTTTTAATTTGTTAGCTTATGTGAGAAGATTTGTAAAACATCCAATTGAACAATCAGTTGAGAAACTGATTCATTTCAGTTGAGTATTCACAAACAATTGTCCTCTCAGTTAACATTTTCAAAAAACTGATATTCCCTCTTAATCGGTGCATAGAATAATTAAAATGACGATATAAAATAAATTTAAGGGTCAGAAAGATTATCGTTTGCTGGAACGTTGACGGCCCTTCAGCTTCCATGATTTTCTGCTATAAATAGAAGTAACACGGTTAGTTTCAGTCATTTTGGTGAAAAAATTTAAGACAAAAAGAATGGCAGATATGAGTAGCTCGAGTGCTTCGCCGTTTTCTCTGGTGACCAGGAAGGCTGCTATAGAAGATGAGGTCTTCTATAAGAGTCTTCATTACTGGGAAAAGTTACAGAAGCTTGAGTTTCTGTATAATACTGGGGAGGCTACCACTCCTGAACTGATGGCAGATTTGAACAAATTGCGTGAGCACTTGAACATAGCTGTGTGGGTGGACGTCTTTAAGGATGGTCATATCTATCAGCTAATGCTTCGAAAGGAACTGAAAATCCTTAAGCACATAGCTGGTTCTCATGGCTTTGTCAAGACATCTACCGCACCCTTATCCGCTTGGTTGAAAATGTGGATAATTTTTGTAGAGGAAAAATATGATGATGTAATCCATGCAAATGTTTATGATTGAATGAAGTATTTATTAGCTTAACTTTGTTTTTCTCTTTCCTGCAAATGATAAACTTCATCAGTTGTTATATATATATGAATTGCGAACTTTAAACAGATGAACTGATGAAAGACTAACTTTTATCAGTTGACTATGAACTGAAATCAGTTAAGCATTAAGTAATAAATTACAAACTGATATCAGTTGATAATGAACAACTGATAATTAAGAAGATTGAGTAAATGAGAAAAATGCTTCGGTTGACTCGAGACTCTTTAGCTTCTTCAACATTTAATGTCATCTGTCTATAAAAAAGACGATAGAGATACAATGTGAGATAATAACAGTTTAATATGTCGAATTCAAGTAATTCTGATGCATGCAGCAGTACTCATGTTCAAGTTACTGAACAATTAAGTCCATATTTAAAAGAGTTGAAGAAAACAATGGAGGAATATGTCTTCACGAAAGTGATGTCAACATGGTTCAAAATTCATGATTTGCAGAGGATAAGTAGTAGTGGTGCTGCTCCTTCTCGTGCTCAAGCAGCAACAACAAGAAAATACATTGATCGTTTTGAAGTCAGACATGTTACAGACCTAGTTGATGACAATGTTCTGTTACATGCAATGTTATGGAAGGAATCGCATGTAATTGAGAAGATTTCTACAACTGAATCATTTTCTAGAATCCGAATTTATGAGTTGAATAATTGGATTACACAATGGCAGGATTCAGTTGGTTCTAAGGTATCTTCAGTAACATGGAATCGATTTTATTCTTAATAAAGTATCATTTCCAATTTGTTGTTGTGTTCTTATTTTCTGCAAATAATTTTATTAGTAAAACAGCATCAATAATATTTTTAAGACAAGTCAATTAAACCAAGAATATTGCGAAAGTAAGAAAACTTAGTCTCGGGTAATGGTTTGGTGAAGATGTCAGCTGCTTGTTGCTCAGTTGAAATATACTCCAGTCTGATGTCCTTCTTCAAAGCATGATCTCTAATGAAGTGATGCCTGACATCTATATGCTTGGTCTTTTAGTGAAGAACTGGGTTATACGTGATAGCAATCGTGCTTGTATTATCACAGAATATGGGCGATTCATTTGTAATTACTCCATAATCTTTCAGTTGTTGCTGGATCCAGATCAGTTGTGCACAACAACTACCAGCAGCAAGGTATTCTGCTTCAGTTGTTGAGGTAGCTATGGATGTCTGCTTTTTGCTGAACCAAGAGATCATTCTGTCTCCTAGAAACTGATAAGATCCACTTGTACTTTTGCGATCAAGCTTACATCCTGCATAATCTGCATCTGAATATCCAACTAAATTGAAAGTAGAGTCTTTAGAATACCATAACTCAACATTTTGTGTACCCTTAAGATATTTCAAAATTCTTTTAGCAGCTGAGAAATGTGATTGCTTAGGATTTTCTTGAAATATAGCACACATACAGACAGCAAATACAATATCAGGACGACTGGCAGTTAGGTACAACAATGAACCTATTAAACATCGATATAATGTCGCCTCAACTTATATTCCCCCTTGATCAGTGTCCAATTTTACTGATGAGCTCATGGGAGTATTTGCAGCTGAACATGATTCCATGCCAAATTTCTTCTGCAGCTCCTTTGTATATTTAGTCTGACTGATAAATATACCATTCTCCAGTTGCTTCACTTGCAGTCCAAGAAAGAATGTCAGTTCACCCATCATGCTCATTTCAAACTTATCCTGCATTAGCTTAGCAAACTTTTCGCATAATTTGGGGTTAGTTGACCCAAATATGATATCATCAACATATATTTGAACTAATTAAATGTGATCATTCTTAGCAAATTTGAACAACGTCTTATCAACTGATACAACAGAAAAATCATGATCAGTTAGAAATTTTGAAAGAGTTTCGTACCAAGTTCTGGGAGCTTGTTTCAGACCATATAAGGCTTTGTTAAAATGGTAGACATGATCAAGAAAAACATGATTTATGAAACCTGGAGGTTGTTCAACAAATACTTCCTCTTGTAGTTGACCGTTCAGGAATGCACTCTTTACATCCATCTGATATACCTTGAATTTCTTATGTGATGCATAAGCAAGAAAGATTCCGATTGCTTCCAGTCTTGCAACTGGAGCATACGTCTCATCATAGTCAATTCTTTCTTCTTGCCTATATCCTTGTGCCATTAATCTTGCTTTGTTGCGTACAACTGAACCATCTTCGTTCAGTTTATTTCTGTATACCCATTTTGTACCTATAATAGTTTTTGAAATTGGTCTTGGAACTAAGTTCTAGACATTGTTATAAGTGAACTGATTTAGCTCTTCTTGCATTGCATTCACCCAGTTAGGAGCAGCAAGAGCTTCATCAGTTGTCTTCGGTTCTAGTTGCGAAACAAAAGCTGAATAGATAAATAAATTTTGCATTTGATTGCGAGTTCTTACTGGATCAGATGGATTTCCTATTACCAGTTCAGGTGGATGTGATTTTCTCCATCTGTACTCAGTATTTGTTGTATCAGCAATTTTTTCAGTTTGTAACTGAACACACTTTTCAGTTTCAGTTGGTGCTTCGTCAACTAGTATTTGAATGTTATCATTATGCTCTGTCAACTGATTATCAGCAACGACTTCCTACACATCTGATTGGTCCAGTACTTCTGGTTCAGGTGTTTGAAGTAAGTTTTGATATACATGACTTTAATCTGTGTCATCATCTTCCAAACAGATATCTGTAAATCGATCAACTAGCTCAACTTGATCAGTTGGTTTATTAGTTTGTTCAGTTTCATCGAAATCAACATGAGCAGATTCTTCAACATTTAGGGTTTTCTTGTTGAAAACTCTATAGCCTATACTAATTGATGAGTATCCAAGAAATATTCCTTCTGCAGATTTAGCATCAAACGCTTTTAAATAATTTTTGCCATTATCAAGAATAAAACATCTGCAGCCGAATATTTTGAAATAAGTAATTATACTCTTTCTTCCATGCCAGATCTCATATGGTGTTTTCATATGATTCTTATTAATCTTGATCTGTTCTGAGTATAACACGCAGTGTTTACTGCCTCTGCCAAAAATCTTTGAGAAATACCAGAATCAGCAAGCATTGTTCTGGCAGCTCCTTTAAGAGTCCGATTTCTTCTCTCAGCTACACCATTTTGCTGAGGAGTTCTGGCTGCTGAGAGCTCATGCTTAATTCCAGCATTTTATAGGAAGTTTGAAAGGATTTGATTGATGAATTCAGTTCCTTGATCAGATCTGATTCGATCAATTCCAACTGATTTTTCATTAAAAAGTCTTTTGAAGAGCTTTCTCAGTTGTGCAGCAGTTTGGTCTTTGGATTTGAGAAAAATAACCCAAGTAAATCTTGAAAAATCGTCTACGACTGTAATATCCAAGCCTGGTGAACGGTAGGGTTTAAGATTTTGTATGCTTATGGAATATTTGGTTAAGTTTATGTATAGTTTTGATGTTAAGAGTTGTGATATATGGTTTATAGTATTGTTTTTTATAGTTTTTGTGTAGTTGTTGTAGCATCGTTGCGATTTAATTCATGGTAATTCGTATGTTGAGCCAATTGTTATGAGGCCAATTGGAGTGGTTAGATAAGACATAGAGGTGTAACTTTCTTATTTTGAGTTTTGTTCAAATCATTGTGGAAGGTAAGCCAAAAGTGTCCCGAAGTGTGTCGTGTGTTTCGACGTTCCACCAGTGACACATGTTGAGAGATTTAGCATACCTTTTTACTCAGACCTCCAAATGATCTGATATTTGGGGAGGTTCAAGAAAATACATAGAGCTACAACTTTGTAGTTTACCATTTTTCCAAATTATGAAGGAAGAGGCGTTTCGGAGGCGATATTTGGAGAAGCTGTGCGCAGAGTAACCAGAGTGCACCCGCACTCTATTGTTCAGTGCTCCCGCGGTGACCAGAGTGCACCCGCACTCGAAAATGTAGCGCACCCGTGGTCTACTGTTTCAGATTTTTGGATGAGGTGCCGAAGGCATAGCTCACCCACGGTGCAAGGGATAGCGCACCCGCGGTCCGTGAACAGTAAAGTCGTGTTTTTGGATTTAAGTGCTTAAATACATGAGTTGGTTCACTTTTCCCTCATTTCTCTCCTCATTCTCGATTTCTTCAGCTCAAGGGAAGCTAGGGTTCCATTTTCTTTCTTTTATTTCTTAGATTCAAGCTTCTTGTTGGATTATTGAAGAGAGAACAAGGTTATTTTGAGTTCAAGGAGCTAAGGTAAGCTTGTGGCTTTGATTATTTCTTGGTTTATGGTGTTGGGAGAAGTCTTGGGTATTTAGAGTGTGTTAGCTTTATGAAGTTTATGGTATGGGTTTATGATTTTTGAGATGTTGATGGTGAAGTTTATGGTTTATTGTTGTAGGTTGTGTACCAAGAGAGTAGATTCAAGGTTCCAAGTGTTGTAAGTGGAATT
>NC_133315.1:7338582-7343552 GCF_012295235.1 Primulina huaijiensis | reverse complement strand
ACATGAATTATACCTTTCGTTGTACAGTATTTGTCGTAGTCGGAGTCTCGATGTCGAATCTGATAATATCAACTCTAAAATGGCAATGTATAGATATAATCTATCAAGACACAACTCAAAGCAAATCTTGTACAACTCATTATTCAATCTTAATACAATTCGACGGCATAACGGCGTAATTTCTCGATACTAATCAACTCAAATATCAAAACTCAATAGCAATACTCATAATTCTTATCAACATCAATTCATAAGACTGAATTCTGCACCATCTCAACTCAATATATGCTGGAAAACTCATAACAATCACATACGGTATCACTTTCTCGATTCGTTTACGTTTCTACGATGTCAATGATCTCGAGAACACATAATAACAAGCATATCAGAATTTCCCCAATATGTAAACTCCCAAACATGCTGAAACTAAAAGATACTTACATCCTCTTGAAGCTTAGGATGAGAGGAACACGAATCTAGCCTCGGATTCAAATTCGGTTGGCCGGATATTGCAAAACCAAGTGTTGAAGATGAAAATGCTGAAGGATTTCTCAGAGTTCCTTGGATGCAATTCTGAAGAAGAATGACTTTGAAAACATATATAATGCATGTAAAGTACACATGGCTTATTCTTTAGTCTGCACGTCTCGCGCATATGCGCGAGACCTACTGTCTCGGCACTTAACAATTTTATCTGCTGGCGCATATGCACGCCCCTTCTTGGCGCATATGCGCCCACTTCTCTGGACATCTCGCGCATATGCGCGAGACCTTCGTCTCAGCATCTCTTGGACTCACTCAGCTCGCGCATATGCGCGCCCACCAGCCACGCATATGCGCGAGACCTTCGGGTCTCACACAAAATCTTTGCACATAATTACAACTCAATAACTCCAATCCAAATTCGACGTGCTCTATCTATAATCATATCAATGAATCAATAAATCGGCTCAGATTAACAGGATAAAAATCTCGGGCATTACAATTGTGAAGTTGAATATTGATGATATTGATGTTGTGAGAGAGTTCTTTGATGTATTTGAGGATGATGTGCCGGGTTTACCGCCGGACAGAGATGTAGAGTTTGTGATTGATCTAGTTCCGGGTACGGTTCCTATTTCTAAGGCTCCGTACAGGATGGCCCCTACAGAGATGAAAGAGTTGAAGACGCAATTGCAGGATCTATTGGATGAAGGTTTTATTCGACCGAGTTCTTCGCCTTGGGAAGCTCCGGTTCTTTTCGTCAAGAAGAAAGATGGGTCTTTGAGGCTGTGCATTGATTACAGAGAAATCAACAAAGTGACTGTCAAGAATAAGTATCCGTTGCCACGGATAGATGACCTTTTTGACCAACTGCAAGGGGCTACAGTGTTCTCGAAGATTGATTTGAAATCTGGCTATTATCAGTTGAAGGTTAGGGAGTCTGATATCCCTAAGACGGCGTTCCGGACCAGGTACGGTTACTATGAATTTCTTGTGATGTCTTTTGGTCTGACCAATGCTCCTTCAGTATTCATGGATCTTATGAACCGTGTGTTCAAGCCGTATTTGGATAGCTTTGTCATTTTTTTATCGATGACATTTTGATTTACTCCAAGACCAGAGAGCTTCATTCAGAGCACCTCAGAGTTGTTCTTCAGTTGCTGAGAGAGAAGAGGTTGTATGCTAAGTTGAAGAAGTGTGAGTTCTGGTTGGAGAAAATTTCTTTCTTAGGCCATGTTGTCTCGAAGGATGGGTATAGCTGTTGATCCAGTGAAAATAGAGGCGATTCAGAAGTGGCCTATTCCTACCACTGTACAAGAGGTACGCAGTTTTGTTGGTTTGGCGGGTTATTATCGTCGTTTTATTTCAGACTTTTCCAAGATTGCCCTGCCGTTAACTAATTTGACAAGGAAGACGGTGAAGTTTGAGTGGTCCCATGAATGCCAAAGAGGATTCCAGGAGTTAGAAGATAAGTTGACGATAGCTCCAGTACTTGCTTTGCCCAGTGGTTCAGAGGACTTTGTTGTTTTTACCGATGCGTCGAAGAAGGGCCTCGGTGCAGTGTTGATGCAACGAGGTAAAGTTATAGCCTATGCTTCTCTCCAGTTGAAGGATTACGAGAAGAATTATCCTACGCATGATATAGAGTTGGCAGCTGTGGTTTTCGCCTTGAAAATCTGGAAACATTATTTGTATGGCGAAAAGTGTGAAATTTTCACAGACCACAAGAGTTTAAATTATTTGTTTTCACAGAAAGAACTCAATATGCGACAGAGACGGTGGTTAGAGCTTGTTAAAGACTATGATGTGCCATTAGTTACCACCCAGGGAAGGCGAATGTTGTAGCAGATGCATTGAGTCGTAAGTCGAGTTCTTCTTTGAGTTCTATGATTCAGCAGCCGTTGTTGTTAAATTTGCAGCGAGAAGATATAGTTTTGGTGGTTCCTGGAACCATTGCTCGTTTTTCAGCGTTGGTTATTCCGGCTACATTGACGGACAGGATCCGTAGAGAGCAGGCTATTGATGTTCAGTTGTTAGAATTGAGAGCTAGAGCAGAGGAGAGAGGTAATTCAGAGTTCGCGACGAATGAAGATGGTTTGGTGACATTTAGAGGCCGTATTTGCAATCCTGCTGGAGATGATATTCGGCGAGACGTCTTGACAGAGGCACATACCGCGCCATACTCGATACATCCAGGCAGCACTAAGATGTATCAGGATCTTCGTAGACTCTATTGGTGGCCAGGTATGAAGAAAGATATTGCCATGTTTATTTCTCAGTGCCTAACTTGTCAGCAGGTGAAGATCGAACACCAGAGACCTGCTGGGTCATTTTTATCATTGCCGATTCCTCAATGGAAATGGGAGCACATTACGATGGATTTCGTGACTGGTCTTCCCAGAACGCAGAAAGGTTTTTAACTCTATTTGGGTTATTGTTGATGGATTGACCAAGTCAGCGCATTTTCTTCCAGTCAAGACGACATATTCCATGAACCAGTATGCCGAAGAGTACATAGTAGAGATTGTTAGACTTCATGGTGTTCCTGTGTCGATCGTGTCTGATCGTGACCCTAGATTTACTTCAGAGTTTTGGAAGAGTTTGCACTGAGCTATAGGTACACGGTTAGCATTTAGTACAGCATATCACCCTCAGAGCGACGGTCAATCAGAGACAGTTATTCAGATTTTAGAGGATATGCTCAGAGCTTGTACTATCGATTATCCTGGTAGCTGGGATTCTAAATTGCCTCTTGTTGAGTTCAAGTACAACAATAGTTACCAGGAGACAATTGGCATGGCACCGTATGAAGCACTTTATGGCAGGAAGTGTAGATCTCCCTTGTATTGAGATGAGATTGGTGAGAGAAAGATGTTGGGTCCAGAGTTGGTCCAACAGACTGCTGATGTTGTTGCTGTTATTCGAGAGAGAATGAAGAAAGCGCAGTCGAGACAGAAGAGTTATGCCGATGTGCGTCGTAGGCCATTGCAGGTGGAGGTTGGCGATCATGTGTTCTTGAAGATAGCACCTTTTAAGGGTGGGATGCGGTTTGGCAAGAAGGGAAAGTTGAGTCCGAGATTTATTGGCCCATGTGAGATCTTGGATAGAGTTGGTGATCGAGCGTACAGGGTAGCGCTACCGCCAGATCTTGACAGAGTTCATAATGTTTTTCACGTGTCTATGCTCAGGAAATATATTGCAAATTCTTCCCATGTCCTTCGCCACGAGCCATTGGATTTGACGCCGAATTTGACTTATCAAGAGATCCGGTCCAGATTTTGGATCATAAAGTTAAAGTGTTGAGGAACAAAGAGATCGGCATTGTTAAAGTCCTTTGGAGGAATCATTTGATTGAAGAAACCACGTGGGAACCAGAGGATGAGATGAAAGAGAAGTATCCCGAGTTGTTTGCTCAGTGACGTCAATTTCGGGGACGAAATTCCTCTAAGGAGGGGGGATTGTAATATCCAAGCCTGGTGAACGGTACGGTTTAAGATTTTGTATGCTTATGGACTATTTGGTTAAGTTTATGTATAGTTTTGATGTTAAGAGTTGTGATATATGGTTTATAGTATTGTTGTTTATAGTTGTTGTGTAGTTGTTGTAGCATCGTTGCGATTTAATTCATGGTAATTCGTATGTTGAGCCAATTGTTATGAGGCCAATTGGAGTGGTTAGATAAGACATAGAGGTGTAACTTTCTTATTTTGAGTTTTGTTCAAATCATTGTGGAAGGTAAGCCAAAAGTGTCCCGAAGTGTGTCGTGTGTTTCGACGTTCCTCCAGTAACACATGTTGAGAGATTTAGCATACCTTTTTACTCCGACCTCCAAATGATCTGATATTTGGAGAGGTTCAAGAAAAGACATAGAGCTACAACTTTGTAGTTTACAAGAGTGCAATCTTTGGAGAAGCTGTGCGCAGAGTAACAAGAGTGCACCCGCACTCTATTGTTCAGTGCTCCCGCGGTGACCAGAGTGCACCCGCACTCCAAAATGTAGCACACCCGTGGTCTACTGTTTCAGATTTTTGGATGAGGTGCCGAAGGCATAGCGCACCCACGGTGCAAGGGATAGCGCACCCGCGGTCCGTGAACAGTAAAGTCGTGTTTTTGGATTTAAGTGCTTAAATACATGAGTTGGTTCACTTTTCCCTCATTTCTCTCCTCATTCTCGATTTCTTCAGCTCAAGGGAAGCTAGGGTTCCATTTTCTTTCTTTTATTTCTTAGATTCAAGCTTCTTGTTGGATTATTGAAGAGAGAACAAGGTTATTTTGAGTTCAAGGAGCTAAGGTAAGCTTGTGGCTGTGATTATTTCTTGGTTTATGGTGTTGGGAGAAGTCTTGGGTATTTAGAGTGTGTTAGCTTTATGAAGTTTATGGTATGGGTTTATGATTTTTGAGATGTTGATGGTGAAGTTTATGGTTTATTGTTGTAGGTTGTGTACCAAGAGAGTAGATTCAAGGTTCCAAGTGTTGTAAGTGGAATT